>NC_031777.1:7925547-7927811 GCF_001522545.3 Parus major | reverse complement strand
CTCTGGTTAAATGCCAGAGTAGGGCTATTCCCAATGAAACAAAAAGAAAAACGTGAGTCGAGAGCTGAATCCTGGGAACCCCTCGACCACTTACCACCCCCATATCATGGACCGGCTGGGCCTCCCTCTGCAGATCAAGTGGTGCCTTCAGTACCTTTGGGCCCCCGAGACCAACCCACTGAGGTGCATGTGTCTCAAGCGGGAGACTCGGTACCGGCAGCGATGCTGGCAGCCCTTCCCCTTTCCCCGCCTGCAAGCACCGTAGCCACAGTAGCCTCTTCGGAGGTTTCTCCTGCGCAAGGCTGGAGATCACTCTATCCGTCCTTGCTGGTCCGGCTGCCACAACCGGGACCCTCCCATATAACGGAGGGGATCCCTCCCGTCAACCGGATGGCAGCGGAGTTCCCACAATTGATAACGGGGAAGCAACCCACAATCACCAACTCCCCTCCCACAGTAGAACCCGTTTGAGAGCGAGAATGATGGGTGATGAGTGGGGAGAGAGTGAAGAAGGGCACCGGTTGTTCCCTCTTAGGGAAGTACCGACGGCCCCGGGAGTGATCGGTTTTGTGAATGTACCCCTTAACTCTGGAGACGTAAGGGCATTTAAGAAAGAGATGGGGCGATTGTTGGATGATCCTTTTGGTGTGGCTGAGAGGTTAGACGAATTTTTAGGAAGTAGTATTTATACCTTTGACGATCTTATGGCAATCCTAAGGTCATTGTTTAATCAGGAGGAAAGAGAGATGATTAAACAAGCTGGTATCAGAGACTGGGACAGACGCAATCCACAGGGGACGCCAGGCAACCAGAAATGGCCTAGTGTAAGCCCGAGCTGGAATGCACAAATGGAGGAAGGCAGACGGAACATGATAGATTTAAGGAACATAATTGTCCAAGGTATAAGAGAAGCGGTCCCTAGGGGCCAGAATATTAGTAAAGTTTTCGGAGAGTGTCAAGGGAAAGAGGAATCACCCACTGAATGGGTTGAAAGATTGCGGCGCAGTTTACAGATTTACTCTGGAACTGACCCGAACTCTCCTGTGGGGGAGGTGTTGTTGAAAACGCAATTCGTTGCTAAATCTTGGGAGGACATTAGGAGGAAATTAGAAAAGATCGAGGGGTGGCAATATAAGAGCCTCCAGGAGCTCCTAAGGGAAGCTCAAAAAGTATACATGAGGAGGGAGGATGAGAAGCAGAAATTACAAGCTAAGGTTTTAGTAGCTGCAGTAAAAGAAGTCCAGAAACAGGAGCAGGCACAAGGTAAGTTTAAAACACTGCCCAGAAAACCCCGAGATTCTCACCCCATGAAAAGCCTCGGCCCCATGGAAAGGACCCCCTGAATGCTACTACTGTAAACAGGTAAGACATGTTCAGCGGAATTGTAGAAAAAGAATAAAAGACGAAAAAAATTTTCAGGAAGATTAGGGGTGTCAGGGGCTCTTCAGTTTGGGAACCAGGACATCCAAAGAGCCCTTGATAAAATTAAAGGTGGGCCCCCAATGACAGGAGGTAAGTTTTCTTGTGGATACTGGGGCAGAGAGGAGTACCCTGCAGAAATTGCCATACGGATGTGTGGCTAGCAGAGAAAAGGTTTTTGTAATCGGTGCAAAGGGGGACCCCTTCAAAGTGCCTGTAATAAAGAATGTGGAAATAGAATCTGAAAATAAAATTTGCTTAGGGAATTTGCTATTAGTGGAAGAGGCGGATTACAATTTGTTAGGAAGAGACATGATTGTCGCTTTAGGGATCGAAATCATGATTAAAAATTCTGAATTGGTGGTGAAAATATTCAAGTTGACTCCTAAAGATGAAGAGAAAATAAACCCTGAAGTATGGCATTCAAAAGGAGAGATAGGAAAGCTAGATATCAAACCTATCAAAATAGAAATCGAAAACCCTGAGGACCCTATAAGGGTTAAATAATATCCCATTCCAATGGAAGGGAAAAAGGGGTTGAAACAAGTAATCGATGACCTCCTAAAGGGAGGTACTTTAGAGCCCTGCATGTCTCAACATAACACCCCCATCCTGGCTGTAAGAAAAATGGATGGAAGTTTCCGATTAGTCCAGGACCTAAGAACGGTAAACGCTAGGACCCGGACTAAGTTCCCGGTGGTAGCCAACCCCTATACCTTGCTAAATAGACTCCTGAAGTTGTGTGGTACAGTGTGATTGACTTGAAAGATGCCTTTTGGACTTGCCCTCTGGATGAGGAGAGCAGAAATTATTTTGCATTTCAGTGGGAGGACCCAGATACCAAC
>NC_031777.1:7924111-7925097 GCF_001522545.3 Parus major | reverse complement strand
AATGGATTGAGGGTTTCAGTGAAAAAGTGAAGTTTTTGTATGAAAGATTAAACACTGACAGGCTGAAGTGGACTGAACAGGATGAGTCTAATTTCCAAAAATTGAAAAATGTCCTTATGACTGCCCCTTTACTAACTCTACCAGATACAAACAAGGAATTTCAGTTGTTTGTAGACGTGAGTAGACGAACAGCACAGGGAGTCCTGACCCAGGAATTGGCAGGCAAAAGGAAACCTATAGGGTTTCTCTCAAAAATCTTAGATGCTGTTAGTCGAGGTTGGCCTACGTGTTTACAGGCAATTGTAGCAGTGGCTCTGTTGGTGGGAGAAGCGAAGAAAATAACTTTTGGGACTCCCCTGGTGGTTTACACTCCCCACGATGTGAGAAACACTGCAGCAAAAAGCAGAAAAGTGGCTGACTGATTCCAGGCTTCTGAAATATGAAGCCATTTTAATCAGCTCACCTGGTTTGGAATTAAAAACCACTTCTGCACAAAATCCTGCTCAGTTTCTATTCGGTGAACTTCCAGAGAAATTAGTACATGATTGTACTGAGATCGTGGAGCTGCAGACCAGAATAAGACCAGACTTAGAGGATCAGGAGTTAGAAGGTGGAGAGAAGTGGTTTGTAGATGGATCTTCGAAAGTTATTGAGGGAAAGAGAAAGTCAGGATATGCGATAATAGATGGTGCATCCGGGGAAGTTGTAGAATCGGGTCCTTTGAAAGCAAGCTGGTCCACACAAGCTTGCGAGCTCTATGCTCTCCTGAGAGCCCTCCGGAGGCTGAAAGGAAAGAGAGGGACCATCTACACTGACTCACGGTATGCCTTTGGTGTGGTACACACTTTTGGGAAAATTTGGGAAGAAAGAGGATTGATAAATACTAAGGGAAAAGACCTAATCCATGGGGAAATAATCCGACAGATTCTAGAGGCTGTCCGAGAGCCGAAAGAAATATCAGTTGTCCATGTAAAAGGACACCAGAC
>NC_031777.1:7856184-7923366 GCF_001522545.3 Parus major | reverse complement strand
CCGTTCCTCATTCTCCTGACCACAGACACAGCTGTCCGGACTGCAGAAAGGGGCTGGACACACTCATCTCGAGTAAAAAAAGTAAAGGATTACGACGCCTCCGAGTGGAAAGCCACCACCCCTCCGGGAGAGCTGAAAATTAAGCTTCAGCGTCACCACAAATGACCAGTGACGACCAGATAAGTTGCATCAACGCAAACTGTGATTGCTTTCCATTTATACATTTTAAGTGTGTTTATTGTAAAATAATTTGGGTAACCCACTGTTGGGGAGGGTACAGGCCTAAGGGATTGTGTACCGATTGTTTGACTAAAGAACAGGAGTTGACTAGCTGTTTCTTGTCACCCAGGCGGGGTTGATAGAAATTGATTCTCCTGAGTGGTGCCTGATTTATTACCAAGGAATTAAGGGGAAATTAGACGCCAAAGCAGAAGTATTAGCGACCGAGTGCCGAAAGACAGTCAAAGTACCGTGCAGGACTGATACAATTAAATTGTCTTGGTGGGATACTTTCAAGAGAAGGTATGCCATTAGGACTACAAGGGCCCCTGAAGAATATCCTTGCTGCCGAGAAGATGGTAATCCCCGCTGTATATTTTTATACAGGCGAAGGGCAAGGCAGAGGGATACAACGGTGGGAAATTCTGATTGTCCTGGGTCTAGCCGTGTGCTTGACCAAGGGAATGAGTCCCGAGGTACCTCCGGGGGAGCGTCTCCTGGGGAAGTGTGAGCAGTGTAAGACTGCCACAGATACCACGAATAATTGACTGTCCTCCAGAACGACAAAAGGGGTTTTGTTTGCCCAACAGCACTCAGTATAATCTCTGTGAACTAAAGGGGGAGATCTGGTGTCACCACTCAGGGGCAGGTTTTAAGGACGGGCAGTCTAAAACTCCTATGAAAAGAAAAACCAAAGCTACCCACTTCAGGTATAGGAGAGAAGTGGGAATGCTTCCTCCAATTCCAATCTGTAGCCAATGTAACAAAACTGTCTGGATAGGAGGAAAAAGACAATCCACCTTTTTAGCATATTATAAAGTCAACTCTTTGTGTTACAATAAAGCAAACTTAAAAACGTGTACCATAGGAGGAAAATTGTATTGGGAAGGTAGAAATTTAAAACACGAAGGAAAAGCCTCCTTTAGTAATGAACTGATAATTCTTGATTTGTTAAAAAGTGATGATGACCGAGTATGTTTACAATTCGATCAAGTGTTCTGCTTCTCCAGAGATGAAGAACAGATGGATCCTGAAAGCAAAATATAACAACTAACCCTAGAATTAAAAAGGCGAGAAGTAGAAATTCAGAAAAAGAGACTAGAACAAGAGAGACTTAACTGTCTTAGTGAGCACTATGAGCAATTAGAAAGACAATACAGCAATTGGGGATTACCAGCCCCCAACCAAAATCTTTTCATAGACCTAATGCAAGAAATAGCCACAGAATTAGGTCTATCTAACTGTTGGATCTGTGGCGGTTTAAAGTCAGCTGAAAGGTGGCCTTGGAAGGGAGAGGGATTCACCCCAGAGCAACTCCTAAAATGGGAGGGCTCAAAAATGTCAAAAACGACACAAAGACCCGAGGGATGGGTTATAGACCAAAGAATAATTGTTACCATCTGCATTAGCAGAGAGGGAAAAGAATTCACTGACTTAGTAGGTTATACCCTGTGTATAAGCACACTCACAGTGAATTCTGACATTAAATCAAAAACTTGGCAACCCAAACCACCTGCGGGCTATTGGAGTCGCACCCGGGGTAATCACTGCAAATGGGTTGAAATAATTGAACTATGTTGGTACAAAAACCCTGGGGCCAATCCCTTCCATGCACTAGAAGGCCTAAAAGAATATTGGGATGATCCGGCAAGAACCAACCAACCAATCAAAGGTTGGGAAGCTCCTGACGGCATTTACTGGATATGCGGCAAGAAAGCATATAGTGAGCTACCTAGGAAATGGAAGGGGTCTTGCACACTCGGAATAATTAGACCCTTTTTCTTTACTCTACCCAGAACAGAAAGTAAATTACTGGGAGCTCCCCTCTTTGAAACATTAAATAGACAAAAGAGGGAATTAAAACGAGAACTACCAATGGCAGGAGGCAGTCAGAAGTGGAAAGAAGAAGAATGGCCTGCTGAAAGGAACATTAAGTATTACAGGCCTGCCACTTGGGCAAATGATGGCAGTTGGGGTTACAGGACTCCCATTTACCTTCTCAACAGGCTTATCAGGTTACAAGCGGTAGTAGAAGTAGTGTCCAACCACACCTCAGAGGCCCTAGAACTCCTAGCGAAACAACATTCGCAAATGAGAGTTTTGTGTACCAATACAGATTAGCCCTCGATTATTTGTTGGCCGAGGAAGGAGGAGTGTGCGGTAAATACAATGAGTCCGAGTGTTGTATGGAAATAGATGATTATGGAGAAACAATAAAAGGACTAACTGCCAAAATAAAGAAGGTAGCACATGTGCCAGTTCAAAAATGGAATTCGATTCTGCAAGCCTCCTGGTGGGACCAAATATTCGGGCAGGGGGCTTGGTGGAAAAAGTTAGTGTTCTTTATATCTTGTTCAATTGCCGGAATCATCTTTCTCCCGTGTTTGATTCCTTGCTTCATCAGATTAATTCACTCTGTTGTGCAAGGAATGCAGATTGCCACCCTTCCAATTGACCCAGAAAAAGCACAAGGGAAACCCACTCCTTTCTCTAAACTAATGAAGTTAGAGGAGAAAAGAGAGAACAAGAAGGCAGTTGAAGCCTTAAGGAAGTTTGAAAATAAAAAGAACCCTTCTCAGGAACACTGTGAAAATTCACTCACAGACTGGGAGGAAGGTGAATGTGGTTAAAACTCCACAGTTCTCCCTCATTAGAAATGAATGGAATAACACGAATTTTTAATGTGATAAATTATTAGGCGGGGGACTGTGATAAATATAACTTTGGATAAAAATTCGTGAAAGAATAAATAAGTATATAATTGTATTTGTAACAATGTATATAAAATATAGTGTGGCCTAAGGATTTCTTCCCAAACCCAGCAGTAAAGACCCATTCAGGCGGTAAAGACCCTAGGCGACGTTTATCAGCCTGAAAGAAAGAGCAGGACACGGACAATCAGGCTAAACAATGAGAGGAGCCAGGCTGAGATGCTCATCGGCTCTGCACCAAACTTGGACACTCTACCCTGCAAGCCCCGACCGAAGATGCAATCAGGCTAAACAATGAGAGGAGCCCAGCCGAGATACCCATCGGCTCCGCACCGGACCTGGACACTTCACCCTGAGAGTCCAACCGAAGATACAATCAGGAAGCACTCAGAACCTTTCACATGCGAAAGGACTCTGCCCAGTTGTCTATTGATTCAGTTCGACGGTTCCAGGAAATTCGTTCAACCAACCATCTAGACTCTTTGTTGAACAGTAACTGCTTGGAGTTTGGGCTCAGGACACAAAATCCCCATAAAAACCCCGGACAGTCTACTCTCCTTCGTGGATTTGGGTAAATCTGTACCTCTGGGTATAGACCCCTGTCCACACAGCGCTGCGCTGATTTATTTTATTGTGTTTTTTTTCTCTCGTTGTTTGTTATTGAAATTGTTTTATAATAAATTGCTTTTATATTAACCCTATTCTGCCATTGCGATTATAACCGCTACCCCCCCCCCCCCCCCATGGGAACACAGCAGGGGAGCATGGGGACCAGCAACAGGAAAGGGGGTGAAGCAGTCCAGGACAGATGAGCAACTGTGGGAACCAGGATTGCAACACCTGGAGGTGGGGTTGCAGGATGACATCATGCATGGAGGGAACATGGTAGAGGGGGAAGGAGTGTCCGACGGAAGGGAGGGGATGTGGGATGGGGAAGGGTTGGGGGAGGGGACATGTGGGTAAAAGGGATTGTGGAAAGAAGAAAGGTAAGATGGAGGGTCCACCATGTGGCTGGTGCCATCTTGGATCCTGGCCACATGGTCACCACTTTGGGGATGGGGTGGGGGGGGGCAGGTAATCATTTTAAAGCTAACAGGGCGCTGAAATCGGGGAGTAGCAACCAGGGTAGAGCGATGCAGGGAAGGTTCTATGTCAGTCTGTGCACAACTGCCAGAGCTGAGGTGCTGAGCAGGAGGTAGGGAGCTAGGAAAACACCGGCTGTGCCACGTGTCCAACTCTCGGGGTGCTCCATGCATTCCCTTCAGCTCAGGGGCAGAGGATTTGAGAGAAGGAGTAGGGGAAACTGGGGGAATCTGCTGTGATTGTCCCTTCACTTTCCTCTTGACCAGTTCTTTACAAATTAAAAGAAACAACTGGAGGAACTTTGAAGCAATTTTGTCTCCCTGTTCCATTTTGAGAGTTAATAGGTTTCCAATTCTGTCCCAGGAAAAGACAGAATCCACATCTTGCCGGGTGAACTGGGGAAAGTGGAGAGATAGCCATTAAACAAACCGCTTTAACCATGTCTTAGAAATCTTAACATTCCTACTGCCTAAAGTATCCTGAACTTGGGAATAAATACTCCTTTTCTGTGCAGAGAACTGAGAGCCCATGATGTTAAAAGCTATCTGCACAGTTCAATCTACCTTCCTTTACAGCAAAACACCACAGCCAGCCCGGTTGTGCGGTTTCCTCCCCCCCCACACACTGGGGTAGGAGGCAAAACTGTGTGGCAGTGAAACCACACAGCTTTCAAACATCAGCCACCAGCCACGCGTAAGCACCGCCACCGAAATTGCCTGCGCCCACTGCATGTGTCCCGCACCCACTGCTGCACATGCTCGCCTGCCTGTGCCACACCCAAGACCCTACTAACAGGGGGTCACCTTGGGGTCCCCTGCTAACATGGAAAAGAACCATCACCACAAACTTGCTGGGGAGTACAGGGAAAACCAGTCCGTGCAAATATAATAACCAACTTAGTGCAACACAACATTTCCCCAATATTTCCCTGTCTGTTTTATTCCTGCTAACTGAGCTAAGATTCTCAAAATTATTTCCTCAGTTTAGCATCTAAATTAGAGCCTGTTGTTGCAGGCTGTCTTACTGTGACATGAATTTCAAATTTAATGTTTCATATTATTTCCCCATCTCACACTGTTAAAAAGTATCATACACCTGTAGATAGCATCAGCTTTGACTAACCAGGAAGGGAGGCAGCAAACTGGATTATTAACATATTCATTCTTTCCTGCTTCACTGCGTACCAATAGTAAAAGCATATGGCCCTGAAGAGCCTGCAGGTATCTCAGCTTCCAAGCAAAAACTGCTCAGCACTTTATTTCCTCAATCTACTATTAATTCATCTTCAGGAATCTTTTCTCCTGTCAAATACTGTGGAGCAGACACATTTTAACTCTGGAAAATGCTGATTTTTCTTTGTAGTTCCCCACCTGTGAAACAGAAATGGCTGTCCCACAAAGGCACCTAGAGAACTTGTGCTTACACTTGGCCAGTTGTCCTCTCTGTTTCAAATAGTATACTGGATATCTGGTAAGGATTAAATAGTAATACTAATATCTTAGTCCTTGACTGGATAAATCTGTGTCAGTCAGAGGAGGAAAGTTCAAGTGAGACAACAGCAAGTACATCAGAGTCAGAGCACAAATTCCTACAGTCAAGCACTTTAGTGTTTTTGAAGTTCCTCTGAATGTATCTAGGTGTGGTTTCCCCAAAAGTTTCACACATAACTTCATTTTGTTGAATTTTAACACAAAATCTACAAATCATTTACATGCTGTTGAAATTTAGCAGAAATTTGAAAATGATTTTTTTCTGGTTTATACTGCTCTCTGCACTTTTATTGTCTTTATCTGACTAAATACGCATTTATAGCACTCTTCAAATTATATCTTATGCATGAAGCTTTTCTATCAAAAATAAACATAGTTAAACAATCAGCAAGCTAAAACTATATTAAATTGATTAATCATTTTCTAAATTGTAGCACTGCCTGAATTCGAGGGGGGGAATGACCCCCCAAAACAATCTGCTGCAAAATACCCAGCTGACCAGTAAATTGGATGTATTTTTCATGCACCGGAGAAAGTGATCTGAGTGTTCTGTAGGTAACATAACATTGTAGTGGGATAAGCCAGTCTGGCAGGGATGTTGAACAACATCACTGCCCCTTACAGTTGTGTAAAGCTAATTTAATAGGAGGGAAAGGTGTATATTATCTTGGACATTATTCACCTGGTAAAAAGGGGAAGGTACAGTAGGGCTTGGCCTACTATAAATTCTAGTCCCTCTGATTTCAGTAACACTGAACAAGAAATCTAAAAGAAAGCTTTTCTAACTACTCCACAGGAGATTTGAGACTTCTGTTTAGAACTGAACTCTGATTAGACTTCCTGTGAAATTCTGAGTTTTTCACTTAAAAATTAGAGAATTTTGACCAAACATAAATACCAGAAATTCCTGAGTAGGTTACCTAAAATATTATATATGATCTTCACTTAGTATTATCTCATTTAACATAAAGGTCTGTTTAAAATTTTGTGTATTATATAGCACGTCATGAGATTCCAATAAGATATGGAGAAGTCTAAATGTATGCTTAAGATATTTAGAGATTAACATATTTTTTACTCATACTACTACTATTATATGTACACTAGTTCTCATTTTTGATTTCTGAAGAAGTAAAACCAGTGTAAAAGTAATTATTTGTTTTAAATAATGGCTATGGATCAACAAAAAATTTTCTTAAACTTATTTCCCACTTCAAAACCTAAAACAGTACCTGGAATAAAGCTTGCAGGTCTTTTGGTTAATGAGTTTAATGAATTGTGTCCCTATAGACCATAAGCATTACAATGGTAACAAAGTTATGCACTGGCTGGGAAGTTGGAACAAGATGATATTTAGAGATCTCTTCCCAACTGTTCTCTGATTCTGTGAAACTGATTGGAAAATGAAAAGACCATTTGATGACAAACATGGTTTCCATGATCTCTAACTAAGCATAACACTGATGGCAAAAGATGATGCAAGCAAAATAACATCATAAATATTTTCCATTTCAGAAAGTTGCTGACAGGGAAAAGAAGTTTATCTAAGAAGTCAAGTAATTAAGAATACGGGAACTGATTTCAGAAATGAAAATACAACACTCACTTAGTCCACAAGAGGTGGCTGGTATCTAGAACATCTGGTATTTGCCTAATTGAGATAGAGGCTAAACAAGACAGCTGCAAAAAACTTTAGCTATCCCATTAAGAATCAATAAAAACTTACAAAGATGCTTTTTAGTAAGAAAGAATGGAAGAAAGGACTGTAATATTGCCACAGAAATTCTCCAGCTGTTTCTTTAATTTATACATTTGGCAAGTTAGCAAAGATAGTAATCTATGATGCAAGATTACTGTGTTACTGGAAGTTGCACAAAAACTCAAATTTCTTGTTCTTCTCCCCTCAAATATTTTGCATCCTGTAAGCATTATTTAGTCTCTTAAGCCTTCAAGCCACAGCTAAGTGAAGCAAGCTTGTAAATCATCTCTCCCACATCACCCAGCTACACTTAGAAAACCATAAAAAATAGCCCTTTTTATACAATATCTCTATATGACTATAATTATTTTGCCATATAAGTTTATTTCATCTGCAGAGTAATAGGAGTTGAATTTTATATAGTAGTAGACTAGATCATCAACAAATAAATATTTGTGCCTGAACCCAATAGAGCTATTTCAGGATGAAAATTTATTAATGAAACAAGGCAAACAAAAACAGACTGTCCCAAACCTTGTGGTACCACTTTGAGAAAGTCATGGCTTTTATTTTCTAGTCTCCTAGGAATAAATAGATTAAAAAAGGGTCAGGATCAGCCTTGGTTCAGCCTGTCACAGACAATTACAACACACCCTGCATAATCTCAAGAAAATTTTTCCTATCCTTCTTTATTTCACCTGTTGTTATCATTGATAAAAGATGACAACATTTGTTATGGTTAACTTTCCAGTCTGAAGCAATTACATTATCTTTTGTCTGCAATGTATTCTAGGAAATAGTAATCACTTTCATTCACATCAGGCTTTCTGGAGGAGGGCTGATCCATCTGATGACAGAGCACCACAAAATATAGCCATTTGTGACTGAAAGTGCCAATGGAAAAATAATTACACAGTGCTGAGGAAAAAGTTCAGCAAACAATCTATCTCCCAGTAGCCCTCAGTTCTATGTTTAAAAAGGACACTGACGATTACATGGCAAATTGCACTCTATCACAGAAACATAGAATGGTTTGGGCTGATAGGCATCATCTAATCATTATTATTTGTAGAGGTGTCCAAATCCAGCTATCAGAAGGGGTGGCACATATTATTGATCAAAGTGGCTTTGTTTACTTCAAAAGCCGCAAAGGCTTTACTCTCACTCAACTGTTCTTCCAAGAATACAAGAACTGTTCCTATATATATCATTAATCATCATATACTGGGCATTTTTCATTTAAACTGCATTCAGCTGGACACGTGGTATAAAATCTATATGAACACTAGCAAATGTTAGTACTTATACATTAACTGTTCACTGAGACACCTATATGCATAAATGAAGTGTGTGGGGCAAACCAGATACGAGGACAAAGACCAAAGAACAGCCTGACTCCAGTTATTGGCACTAATGTTGGAGAGAAGAGGCAACAGGTGCAATAAACCTCTACTTATAGACATGTCAAACACCAAAATTGCTGAACACCAATTCACAGTGAAAAAGAACCTTGGGAAAGACAAAATCTTGCTAAAAGGAATGCAGAAATCAACATACATTGATCTAAGGCAGGGCACAAGTGTTAAGAAAAAGATTATTAAATCTACAAGATGCTTAGAAAGGTATTTGCCATTTTATGGTAGAAAAAGAAACAAGATTATATTATTCAGAACTCTTACTGGACTCCTAAGCTCCTAAACATTGTCAGTACAAACATAAAATGAGAAGGGAAAAGTAGTAACACACAAGGCTCACTTTAGCTTTTCAATAAACAGGGAATTACCATCAACTATTTAGAGACTATCACAGAACAAGAGCAGTGCTACAATATTAAAGACTATAGGATAATAAACTTACTGGCTTTACCACTGCATTTATATTCATGATATTTTCTTTTAAAATTTCAAAGTAAGGATTTTGACATGGATATCAAATACTGGTATCCACTATGGCATATGACAGAGCTTTTCATTTAGGTTGAGTTGTTTGAGTTTGGTATGATTTTATAATTTTCCTTGTCTAATTTTATCTGAGTTGAATAAATATAGATGAACTTTAAGACAAAGGCAAAGGACACATCTTATCTGGTGTGACAAGCTGAACTACCTCCAGGGTGTCCATCTACTGAGGATGTCATATTCTATCTTTTCCAATCCAATTCCAAGAAGTGACAACACTCCCCAGAGGCCATTCGTGCACTTGAGCAAAGTGTTGGTCTTGACATGGCAAAATCTCATCAAATAACTTTTTCTCCTGGCTTATATGAGCCAGGACAATGTAAGCAGGTCCTGAAACCCCACTTTCACAGGGTGAGAGTATGCCTGCTCTGCTAAGACATTACTTGACCATTTACTATCTTTATATGTATCTTAATATCTCCAAACAGAAAAAAAACAAACATGCTCATGCAGAAGTGTGATCATCCAACACAGTGAACCCGGCTACTATAGTTTTACAATGAATATTTATACGATTTCTCTCATCCTTTGAGATCAGTCATCAGACGTTAATGTCGGATTTCTTTTTTCTGAGTAGCAGTAGCTTGCAAAAAAACCAGGTATCCTGTCTTCATGACTTCTGGAAAAAGAGATGCTGAAATCAGAGCCATTGTGAAGCCTTTTTGGCACTACATAGATGTAAAAAACCCAACAAATAAAACCCAAACAAACCAACAATGAAAAATAACAGCCAAGAAATGGTTAGGACCAATTATGTGTTTCATTTTGTGATGTGTGCTTGTGGTCACAGCTGTATGATGTCTGGATCCATTCCCATGGACAGGAATAAGTTTGTAGGCAGTGGTGGGACAAGCTCTCCTGTAATAGCAGAGCCTGTGAGAAGGCACTGCCCACTGGACTGCAAAGCCAGCTGTCATGGGGTAGCTTTACTTTTAAGACAGCTGAGGAAAGAGGGGAAGTTGAAGCTGCTGGTGGCTGATGGGAGTTTTTCTTCCTGACCAATTATCAGTCATTTCCAAGAATTGACAGCAGATCTGACCATTAAAAAGTGAATTCAACTTGTAAACATCCCCTTAAGAAGTACAGACAGAATTCTCTTGTTCTCTTTCGCTTCTGGCCTTTGACAAGGTAACAAAGCTCTGTTCTGGCCTCTCCCCCTCCCTCCAGGCCGACAAGGCCGCGGGGTGGAGGGGGGGGGGAAGGGAATCAGCGCTGCTCAGCCGAGCTTGGTTTTCAGTTTTTGCCGCTAGACTGAAACCTGATACTATGAACTCTTGTAGCTTTTTTAAGCTTCTAATTCTTTTACTACCTTGAGTAAACATACAGATTACTCCTTCTCTCAAAACGACAGAGAGAGAGAAAGACAATTAACATAGAGAAGACATTATAAAACCACCAATGCAACAGTGAAGAAAAGAGTTAAGTTTTAAATAAGAGAGAGAGAATAAGAAGATGCTTAATAGCTGAAATAGCTTTTTGTTAAAGCTATGGAGATGGACAATAATCATATAAAAGACTCCTTTAATTCATGATAAGAGTATTGGGAAGAATAGAGTATTCAAAGTGTAAGTTTTGAGCAAAAGAGAAAGTACTTGAGATACTGTGAGTTGCTGAGATTAAGTAGAGTGAAGATTTTGAAGCCTTGGAGGCAAAGAGAAAACTGCTTTCCAGGAGAGCTCACAGAAACAGATGAAGAATACTTCTGCCTTTGAATAACTCATCCTTAAAAATGAAATCCCTAGACTTTATTGACCCATGCACACCTCGGAGAGATGTGAGATGGGAGGAGCAGATCTAATGACAGATTTCCGGGCAGCTGGCATTAGAGAAATGGAAAACTATGACAAAAATAGTTTTCTCGTGAGAAACTCCATAGATTAGCAGAAAGAGACTTCTGTTTCTCTACAAAGACTGATGAAAAGACTCTAACAAAAATTGAAACTGTTTTTTAGCCACCAAAGTTCTAAAGTTATTTGTCTCTATGTTATCCTGTCATGTGTACAAAGAAGTGATCAAAATGTAGAAGATGAAGGGGTTTTCTGGAAATTTACTCTAGTGTTCTTATTCTTGTAGTTTGTTAATAAACTGTCTTTATTCCTTTTAAGTTTTAAGCCTGTTTTTCTCTTGTTTTAATCCATATCTCACAACAAGAAATAAGTAATTTCTTTAGTTACTGGTTTAAAACCACGACACCAGCCAATGTGCTCCCCTGGTGATCAGGACAGGGCATGTGTTTGGTGAACTTTCATGACACCTCTAGAATCTTTTGGTTTTGATGAAGTTCCATTTCATTCACCTCTCAGAAAAGGTGGACATCCTACAGATTTGTCCCTGCACAAATCTCTTCCGCTATCTATATTGCTTCATGCACTATAACTGTACATACATTAAATGTGATATTTCATTTTACAGTGCTCCTCTTAATAGAGCCTGAGACAATAGACAATATTTCCTATATGTTATGGCTTCATCCTTAGTGTATTTTGTCATTCTCAGCTCCATGTTTCTTCACCATGACTAAAACAGTCAGATGCTGCTAAACAACTTAGCAGAGATGCATTGCCTCACTTGAGTCTGTAAAAGCTTCCTTCCTTTCAAAAAGGGTCTTCCTATAGATGGTATAGAACAAACTTATGTTTATCATTGTAGTGGCATTAAAATATGCTATTACAAAAATATGAACTGAAATTCAAGCATGACTTCTATTTGAAGATCAAGTATTTTGTAGGCAGAAAAAAATAATTTTTATACACCCTACAGTCTTTTTAAATCTACTTCCTTGATTAAATATTATTTTATTTAGGCTTTAACTTTTGGAAACAAAAGCAACATATCCTCCTTTGCTAGACTAGAGACTGTCTCATTAAATAGCATAACTAAACTATCAGAACGCCTGCTGATACATGATTTAGACCACACATTTCAAAATTGCCAGCCTTGCTTTTATTTATTATCCTGACAGCTTTGCTGCTAACAAAAGAGGTACGCAAGCTTAAAACCAGACTGCTTCCCTGGACCAACATAGCCAAATAACAGCTCTTACTGGTAGACTATCTATACAAGCAGTCACTGCAGCATCATACAGCACAATGAGTAATTAAAGCAGTGAGATTTTCCCTTTTTGCAAAGGTTGGGGGGCAAGTAAAATGAGCTTTATTCTAAAAATGACCTTACAGTGATATTTCTTCTAACAGACCACTATTTGCATTATTGATTTTTCCAAAAGTTGTCAGCTGGTGGTCACCTTGACTAAATGTCATTAACAAAGGGGCCTGGCATTCAATTATGCATGCAGATGAACAAAAGGTTCATGGAATCACCTGAAGTAAATCATGACCCTAACTTATCTCTGACTGGTGTGATTGTATCAATCCAGTGGGTTTTAGTATCAGGACAATACACAGGAGGTCATATCTGCCTTACGTATCTAATGTAAAGATTCCTCCCTCATCGGTGAAGCAGAGATTTAGAGCTCAGAGAGAACCAGAACTCAGCAGAGATGCAGCAAGGCTCAGCTTTCTGTGCCAGTTCTATCTAGCACAAGCCACCACCAAGCCATCCCTCAGTATCCAGGAGGAGTCAGACCCAATTGTCCTTCCCAACTGACACAGCTGGACTCTCATTGCCCCTTCAGCCAAATAAATTTCTGTTTCCTGCTGTTCCCTGAAACTTGTGCCTGAGAGCCCTTCTACTCTTTGGAACTGCACAACACTGCTGGAGAATGATCAGATAGCATTTCTGCAATGTCTCTAAAGCCTGAGAAACCCAAAAAGAATAGTATTTGTCTTGTTTCATTACTCGATTAGCATTAGTAAGGCCAATCTCTTTCACAATTTGCATAACTGCTTAGAAAATTCAGCTGTCTGCAATGTAACTTTCTGGGAGAGTGAAAATGCTATAAACACCTCCTCTTCTCAGTAAAAAAAAGAACAAATCATTTTTTATCCTAAAGCACTGAACACTGACAATTTTCTCAGTGACATTTAGCTTAGGACATCACAAACAGCTTGCAAGACTCAAGTTAGAAAGATCTGGGGCCAGAGTATGATCATTTCAGAGATGTAAAGGGGTCTGAAATTATCCTGCAAGACAGGTGGGAGTCCCTCCAGTCAGACACTGTGGGAGCAGACAGCATTCAACGCAGGGGTGATTCACCAGAATACCAGCTCTGAGAAAGCCATGAGCTGAGGACAGCACAGAAACTTCCACCCTGCACTTTTTGGTATAATCCTAAAACTGCTCAAAATAATGACAGAATACCAATATTTTGGGTGAAAGAACTTAGAGCTTACAGGCTCACAGTCTAAAAGCAGTTTAAAAAAACAGATACTGTGCTTTTTGGTAACTGGACTATTAACAGATTACTGCTATCAAACACGTTTTAATTCCTATATGCTGTATCCAAGTATTTGACTTGTAGGAACTCTTTCCAAAGTTAGCAATTTACAAAAATTAGTGTGAAAACCAAAAATTTACATGCTATGCTTTCGCTACACAGTCATCTGCTGCTGCACAATCACCTTCTGATCTAAGTCCTTGCTGGTGTGCCCTTCCTGGTGCAGGAAGAAGTGTATTCCATGCTGATTTACCCTTGCAAGGTTGACCTTGGTATCTTCTGGAACTTCTAGTGTTATAGCTAGAAAAACAGCTTGGCTAATGCTTTTTCTGGGCCTCGTTAAATTTTTGCAGTATTCTTATACACCATAGAGTCTACAGTCCACATACATTTTGTTTACTATCTAATTTACTACCACTTAAATTTAAAATAGTTCAATGACCAAAAACTGAAGTTTCCAAAATTTGAGACTTGGATTCAGGATTTTGACTCACACTCACTATTAGTAAACAATAATATCTCCCTTTAAATAAAAAGTTTGCTGTCCTTTTTGAGGTAAGCACTAAGTTTTTGAATGAGACAAAACACTGTAACAGAAATGTGTAAAGCAAGGTTCTGCCACAGTAACAGTATTTTTTTTATGACATTATTGTATTTTTTCAATTCTAATTAAAGTGCTAAACTATACATACATACTAGATTTATTTGCATTAACTGTTCTTTACATTAATTACAGCATCCAGAGTCTGTTACAGTAAAACCCTGAGATTTCATGTCACATAATCACTTTCTCCTTAGTGATAAAAATAAAACTCTGTGCATAAAGATTGGTGTTAATTTGCATTTATGAATCTTGAATGTCTAAAAGCTATGCCCTTTCAAATAGTCTTTCCCAAGAGGAGGAGGAGAAGAATCATGAAGCACACTTGCAGTCTATAAATGGCACACAGTATGAAAGAAATAGGGAAGGTATTTTTGTAACACGCAAACAAAAATTGTAGCCAGCCAAACATGTTTCCTTAGCTTTCTCTGAGAAACTCTCTATAATGATAAGTCACCAAAGATGAACATTCTCACACATCCTGATATTCTAATTTATTGTCAGGGCATCTACATTTACTAAGTGACACTCATAGTGAACACCTCTCCCCAGTGTCTGTTCATCTACCCTACTCTAACACTGAAGACTAATCAGAGTTTCAAATTCCAAACACAAATAAATTAATGCTTAGGATGACTTTTAAGCATAATGAGTGGCATGGCACCTGGGACAACAATCACAAGACACAACAAACACAGACCCCTCACATTTTCTCACCTCAAGCCCCTCTCTTCCCCAGGCATTTGCAAGGGGAATAGTCCATTTCAAAAACACATTTCTTACAGAATTTCATATGTAACCAAGTGTTTGTACAAACATTCCTGTTTATTAGAGTCTAATAAAACTGTCTACTGCTGAAAACAGTTGAGCAGATGTCAACTGCAGAAGGTCTGATCTTGCATTTCACCCCCAGAATCTACTGCTAAATTAATTTCTTCCCATAAGAGTGCAAGACAGACTGTAAATTTCCTTTTCCTTTTAAGTTGCCTTAAATGAACATTTTGACTGAAATCTCCAACACCTCTTAGGGCATGCATCACAAGGCTCAGCTCTTATTCTTAAATCACTTTGCTTTCTCATCTTTCCCAGCCCATTAGTGCAGGAAAAGGAGCTATTTAAGCCAGATTTCCCTATTCCTTAAGCTGGTAAAACGTGTCAGTGAAAATCCAAACTGTTCCTTTGCTTTCTGTGTTATCAGGGCTGATATGATGGCTTCATCACCTTCAGGGGACAGCAGCACCCTGTGGAGGGCCACCTACACTTTTCTCTCATTGCAGGATTTTGGCCTCTCAGAATTAAAAAAGTTCATTCAAGGTGCATTGCAGACACTTTAAACTTTTTTAAAGCCTCACTAACTTTCTTCAAGTGAAATTCAACCTCACAAGAAGAATAAATTAATCAACTATCTTCCAGAACCCATAATTAAGTCAGTCATTCAAACTAAGATGAAAATTACACCTTCTAAAGAACACTAATTATTCCATTTAATGACAATATGCCTATTAGCTCCTAGTACTATAAATCCTGATCAGAAATAGATCCTGTTATACGTGTTATTTTTTATTTTATGGAAAAGATTCTAAAAAAAGTATTAGCACCAGGAATTTAAGGAATTTAAATTTAAAAGGACATACGTCCCCCATCACCGTATCCATGTTCCAAAGCTGGAAACAGTAAAACAAGGCTCTAAATAACTCAATTATTACTATCCCACTAGTTTTCTAAGATTTTTACAAATACAAGTTTCAATTCACGTATTCCACTATAGAGTACAGGCATGTGTGCAGTTTCTATATGTTCCTTTCACCAGGTAAAACTGCAAGGCAGAAGAGCAAAAAATGTTTTCTCACTATACAGTTTTAGACATTATCTCAAATTTTCTAGGAAAATCCCAGTGAAAACAGAGTGGAAGCATAGGCAGTGCTTTGTACTGGAACTTTTTTCATCCACTGGCCTGTTATTACTTTATTTCAACCATAATTTATCAATTGACTGGAGGCAAAAAGCCTACTGCATACTTCTCTGTGTCCAGATAAATACACTCTGAAGGCCACAGGATTCAGAAAAGAGGACTCAGCATTGAAAACCAAGGCATCAAAGGAACTACCAGCAAAAGATGAGAAACCATGGACTAAATGGCAGCTAGAGATACCAAGAACAGTAAACATGGAAAACCTAAAAAACAGGTACAATGTGGAGAAGCAAGTAAGAGAATGAATAGGCTTGAATAAAGGAGGTAATGCATCAGGGGGAAAGTATTTCTGAAATGGTACTAAAAACAAAACAAAACAATGGAGGACATCTAATATGAACAAGGCAACAGAAAAAAAAGCAGGAGAATATACTTTTGTAGAGTACTCCTGTATAAATTTCTTTAATGTAAGGTTTTTGAAGGGGGAAAAAACTATCCCTTGCTTGAAGCACATACACCACCACTGCACTTCCTCAAACTTTTACTGAAGCCTTCAACACTATACAATATAAAGAGGAAACAACTAAACCATTGCAAAGCCCCTGTTCCAAAATGGGGAAAAAACTCTGAAGTACCACAGTTCTTGGAAGAACCACCTTGTTCCCAGATGATTAATCCCATATACTTTTTCTTCCATATACCTGAACACAGTATTCCGATAATTACAATGTAACTGTGGCAGCACAAGAGATATCTTTCCCTCCATTGCCAGCAAAATTTTAGCTAATGTGAAGTACTAACAAAAAGTCAAATATTCCTGTGTCTTCCAGCAGCTGTTAAAGCTATAATTTAAGGACTTAAACTCAGCAGAGCAGCACATCCTTGAGTGTTTCTCTTGAGCAAATTGTTATAAAGGACAATAAAATATTTGCTTTCACATTTATAGTATCACAAGTATTTTGATACAGTACAATTTATATTTACTTTTAACTGCTTTTGTACAATATAATCTGTCAGTTTATGTATACACTGTATAGTTTATATGAATGATAATGTAATAAATACATTGTGTCATAGGCATTAGCAAACTGTTAAAAATAGAGACTAAAAATACCTCCATGTAACCAACTTAAAGAATGGTGTAGAAACACTAATTTTCCTTACATCTGTGGACTGATGTCTCCAAGGGACTACAATGCTGGAAACCAGAGCATAAGCATCGGGAGTGTGAATAACAGGATAGGAACATGGGAAGACCTTATCTATAGAATATTCTGCAGGCAGGTCAGAGGTTAAAAATCAAACAAGAAGACAACTTGAAATATCAAGAGTTCCCAAGGAAGTTTGAATACTAAAATATATGAATATGCATGAGCTTCAGGAATGATACAGTATAAAGACAAACTGTTTCAAATCAGTCAGAACTGTGTGTTCTTTGACTGTTTGCCAGGAGCACCTCACTGCTAGACTTTTGTCTCTTATTTTCTTCCCTATTAAACTTTCAAAAAATCCTGAAGAGTTACTCTGTTTTTCACAAAATGCATCTCTGCTGAAATACTCTCCAGTATCTCCACGAGTTAGAGAAAGCACAAACTCATGTCAGAAGGAATCCAATTTTCCCAACTTTTTCAGTTGACACAGATTTCTAATGAAGGCTCCTGCCTTGCCCCTTAAGGAAACACTTCCCTTTTGGCATTTTTTTTTCTTTGTTTCATGTAAAGAAAACCTCATTTCCCTTTATTTGAGGGTGGCTCAGATATCCATCCAAAGTTACAAATGTACCTTTACAGGTCTTTTTGTCTGGGGCCTTTTTTGTGGCTTGAGAGTTTCTGCAGCCATGTCACTCAAAACTCAGTTGTTGTTTGTTCTGCCCCAATGAAAGACAATTTAAAATAGATGACTCTCAAATTTGGATTCATTTAAATTCTATACAGAATGTAGTTTAACAAGATTGCAGTTCTTGTTTGGCACACTTTTCAAAGCTATTCTAGTAACAGAGTTTACTCAATAAGAAACAATAACTTTACACAATGATTAGGAGAAACAAATATCAGATCAAACCTGCTTTTGAAAATTGTCTCCATATAATCAGGAAATAAAAATTTTCAAATTCTTTCAATGTATACAAATAATTTTGAATTGTGACATCATGTAGTTAGAAGAACCACTGTCAAACAGGAAAAAAAAACCCTAGTAGGAGACATTCCTGAAAGAAAAAATATTTTTTGGTTCTTAAAATTTAAAAAAAAATATATATATCAGAAAAGACTGATGTAAAGATCCAAGTACAGAAAGGTCAACTCTCAATGAATATATTATTTTACCAGTTCTAAAGCTGTTTTTAGTCCAACATAATCCCAAGAGTAAAGTTTATTAGTTGATTACAGACATTCTCTGAAAATAGCTCAGGTCCTGATAGCTTTTATCCACCATCAAAACTAATACTAAATCTAATTCAAGTAACCTCAAGGCAAGAGTTGCTTGCTTAATTTGTGCAACTATATTGGAAATTATTAGAAGCCACAGCTTCTGATATATGGAGATATGCCTGAAACAGTTCACTTTACTCAGGCTCTTGCCCTTAACGCACTCCTCTCACCAAAAAATCCCCAAACCAAAAGCCAAACAATATTATAATCTGAAAAAAGCCAAACCCAAACCAAAACAAAAACAGCACACTTTTTGTTTTTAATAGAGGGGAACCATTTTTCAGTTTGCCCTTGCTACAGGGCTCTTTGATGAAGACCTTCTTACAACGTATTGGGAGACCTATGAGGCCACTCTCTGGAGAGCCTGTGTTTGACATCACACCTATCATGGCTATGAGGATATAATTTTCCATGCAATTGTGTTGCCACAATGTTACTGGGGCTTGTGTTTTAGAAAGGATTTTGGACTTCTAAGAGAACACACGGTGGACACAATAGATCTGGTTGTGATTTGAAGACTGCCAAGAGTTAGCTGGTAGGAAACCCTGGTGAGAAACATTTCTAGGAAGCTGACCCACTTTGTCAGTTTGAGGCTTATACTGTAGAGAACTATTATAAAGCTTCTTTTCTTCCCCAGTTCCTTACAAGTACTTTTATGTTCAATTATACATTCAGAATTACACAATTCATGTTCCAGCACCAGTTCATCAACTGGAATATAACCACAAGGAGCTCCAAGACACCCTGAACCTGAAACTTTCTAAACAGATTAAAAAAACATAAAACAGTCTGCTCTCTTTTCCCCATCCGCCACCCTTCATACAGACTTGAAAACCAAATAATGTATTTGCCATTAGTGATAAAAACCCACCACAGAATATTTGATCAGATCCCAACTCAAAATTCACTGTAGTCATTGGAAATTTTCCTGCTGTCTTATGTAGTTACAAAATTAAGAGACAATGCCAAATGCTGAGTTTCAGCATGTCAGGAACTTCCAGCCAGCAATGTATACAGAAAAACCACACTCTGAAAAGCTAAAGCCATCCAAGAAATTACTTCTTGGGTAATTATCGTTACTTTTATGCAGAAGGGGGCTGTCAGCATCTGATAACTGTAGTCAGTTCAAGCTCATTTACAGGTGCTAATCAGAGCAGATTCAATCTCACCTTTCATAGCTTATTACATTTTTGAAAGCTTCTTTATAAAAAGTGCTTCCTTGCAAAAAACACACTACATTCCATTTCAGTTCATTCAGTAGAAAATGAATGGGTTTAGCAACCTTCAGGAGTCACTAATTTCTTACTTTTTAAAGCCAGAATAGACCCTTGTGACCACTTAGGCAGGCCTTTTGCATGCAATTTCACTTCAGTCCTGAGAGGAGCACCTAGAATCCAAGCAATTACTCACAGAATGAATAGCAGCTGCCCAAGGCAAGCAGCTGGGTGGGGTTTTGGTTATATTTATTTTCCAAGTTTTTCTACCTAGAAAATATTTTCAGTAATGCTGCAGGGGAGGAGGGTGCACATATGTGTGTGTGTGTGAGGGTTTTTTGGTTTTTGTAACACTAATTGCTCATGACAGAAGTACAAATAAAATGCAATAACACTTCACTGATTTATGGACAATTACTTAACTGAATGCTTTTATGAAGATTTGAAATTTACCTTGCATTCCAAGGGGATCACTAAAGAAGTTGGGGTTAGGAGGGTTTTTAGCTATGATGTAAAACCAATTAGGAGCAGCCACACCGACTAGTTAACTGCATTTAAACTGCTGCTGTATAACTCCTAAAATTTTTGAATGTGTTAATCAATATTAAGTACCTTGTCTGGAGGAAAGCTACTCAATTCAAAACCTACCAATCAATCCACTATCAAAGCAGTTTGATTTATTAGCAACACAATCAGCAGCACAGGCAGGAAATGTCAATAATGTAACCAATATCAGCAATAACAGACATAAACCTCAACTTTACAAGGTATTAACACACATCCAATAATGTTCTAAGCACCCTTAAAGAACTAATCCCCAAAGCTGCAATCCTTTCAAGTTATAAGTAGTTATGGGGCATTCCCCCAGTCTCGAAGAGGTGTGGGTTTCCTATTCCCACACATTCCATGGACCTGTGATTGCTGCAGCTTTCCTGCTGCTGCTGCTCCCTACAACCCCTAACCCAAAGGCCAGTGAGAAAGCCAAAAAAAGCAAAGATTAAAGAATCGCAGTAAGAATATCTTGCAAGTCTTTACACACACATCAAGGACAACAATCTCCCACTGATTTTACATTCCAGCAAATATACCAAGGTAAGAAAGTTTTGGGAATGCTTTGAGATTATTATTATTACTACTGGATCATCACTGTAAATATAAAAATTTCAGTTAATATAATAAGACAATATTTCATTCACTAGTGACATTTTCAAATTAAAATTAGTGTTTTTGAAAATAGAGGCTGTAAGTATCAGGGGCTAAGTTAATATTCTGTCAATGTAGAGAGAGCACTGAAGAAAAAGAAACTAAATAATAAATACTATAATAACATAAACCCTGAATTTGTTGAAATGGCAGTGAATCAAACTAATCAGATTTTTCCAATGATCTTTCCAAATAGATTTGTAAAAATTCTGAGGCATAAAAATTGGTATTGTACATCACATCTTTTTACAATATTATATATGGCAGTACTATAAGCTGGCAAACACTAATAATAACTAAGTTTTTGGATCTTTTATCCTGTTCATATTCTCAATGGAACAACCACCTGTTATCTGATATAAACACACTCTCTTAGGTACCAGTACAAACAGAGGAAGAATTTTCTTAACATCTACAAATTTGGCAGAATTCATTCATCATCATCTTCCTAAACTACTGAAACTAGCTTTGTGACTGTGAGATGAAGTGAAAACTATTGTCATTTTTAGGTAGTAGAGCATAGTTTTAATATTCTACTTTAAAAAGCTGTTTAATTACCAATGCCAGTGAGTCATGATCTTTCACAGCAAGCTATTTTCATTCTTTTTATAGAAGAAAATTTGCAGAGGCACCACAACTGAATTTTATGCAATTTCTGACAATAAAATGTGTTTGGGTTATTGCTGTATGAATAAACCATTTCCCAGAGAAAGCAATACAGTTTCTAAAACACATTGCACAAACTCACCAGCTAACATCCCAGAGGAAAACCATCATTAAAAAAGCAATTTGATAAGTCTGATTCCAAGAATTCTACCAGAATTGTGTCATCTAAACAGAATTACTAAAGGCAGTTCTATGATGCAAAGATTGAAATAAAAGCAAAAATCAATACCAAAATAAATGTAGGAAAAAGAAAAGTGATACTGAAAAAATAAATCTGATAATACTAATACTTCATAGAGAGCATACTGTATTTCTAATGTATTTTACATTCCATCCAATAAAACACAGATGTTTTTATTAGTCTGAATAAGCAGCTGGATGTTTCATTGCCACCACTGCTTTTAGATCAACGTGCGTAAGTATAGGGAACAGATCTGGATATGGCAGAACTCTTTGGTGTCCAGCAGTCCCAGGGGCCACTGACAGCCCACTCATTTCTGAAACAGAGAATCTGTGCTTCCTTTCATACACAGACAGCAAACTCCCAAAGTTTTACTGCTTTTTCACATGATGGGGAACCTGCTTTCCCAAAACAGTCAAGTGACTGGGAGAACCTTTATTTGTGGTTGTTGTGTTGCACAGCCCACAACTGTGAAGATAAGCAACAACTTCAATGGGTTAGCAAAGAAGAAAAGAGCAGGTGACAGGTCTTAGGTGGAAAATCTGAGGATCCTTTAATCTTAACACTGGAGCGCTCCCGAATATAGCCACACATTACGACCCTGAACAAAGGATGATTCCAACTTATATACACTAGCTTTGAACTTTCTACAAACATTCTAACCAATTATGAATGACAATGTTTCACTTCCTTGATATAATCACTTACAAATTAATTGTAGGAATAGAACCTGAATTGAAAATTAAACCTAGACTGGCTAATATTTATCTTCACTGTGTCAACTACATCTTGTTTTCTTCTTGAACAGCCTATGTTGTGCATAAGACATACAAGTACTTCCTACCCTTCATTTTCCAGAAAAGCAAGTTAGGTATCAAGGTACAAACCAAACATGTAATGTACATGGATAACTTTTTGAGATTACAAGTCTACAGATTCCACAGGAATTTGAATTTATTATAAATTTTCATGGAGAGAAATAATAAATAGCCATCTGAGAGCTGGAGATCATTTTGATAATTTTATTTCTGCTCTACATGCTCAAGAGGCATTTTGTACTCATTTATTCAGGAAATGAAAGGAACTTCAAAAGCACAGTTACAATCTCCTTCAATTGAGAATATTTTACCTGAATTTTGTTTCAAAGTCCAAAAAATATCAGTAGCTTTATATGCACAGTCTAATAAGTTCAGGTTTCAGGGGCACCTTATTCCTTTTGATTTGCTTGAAAGCCTCAGTTTCTCATAAAACAGTATTTAAAACAGACTGGAAAACCATATTGTGCCTTTCAGATATTTTTTTGCCACAAAAAGGAATCAACTCTCAAGTCCAAATCCCTAACAAGAATTCAGAAAAAGACAGTTCCAAAGAGAATTCTATATTTAAATTTGAAATCTACTCCCAACAGCAATGGTGAACTCCATGAAGGGAGGACAGGGAAAAAAATAAGAACCCCTAAGACAAGCCTGACACGGGAGTTATTGCCAAGCCGTATATGGGATACTCAAAATTCCACCTCAAGGTTTCCTATGCTGCTCTGCCTTTAAAAGATCAAAATACTTAATGCAAAGCAAGACTGGATTAGTCCCTAGATAAGATCTTAAACATGGGTCAAGTCAAGCAGGTGACATCTTTTTCCTCCTCCTCATTCATGATGTTTGAACTTTGAAGTGTAATTAGCTTCAATCATTAATTCCAAAGTTTGAATAAATCAGAAATGGGGAGTGGTGAGATTATGATTCTCAGAGAAATGGTAATTGAACCACGGGCATTACATCACAGAAATCTCACAGACAATATATTATGTGAATATGTGAGCTCAGCAGGGATATTGAACTGCTACTTCTTCCCTTCAGAAATATTAAATACATTTCATCTTCTGTATTACTTAACATATGTATGAGTGAAGAGACACAAAAATTTTTCTAACAAAAAGTTTATTACTGGTTATGAAACATGTCTACTGAAGGAAAATACAGGGGGAGGAAGATTATTTACATATCAGGTACCCTCAAAACACAGAAAAAACAAAAAACAAGTATCAATGAGATCATACGGAATTTTTGTATGTTTTTTTCCCAAAAGAACATCATATCAACACCAAACTTGGCCATCTCCTATTATTTTCTGTATCAGGCTGTTTCCTGATAACACACATCAAATCAGCCTCTCAGAAGTTGTTGGTTCAGGTTGCAGGTTATTCATTAGATAGAGGGTACACTAAAACATTATCTACTTTGATAGGCTTTCACACTAGGTTTAAATAAAAGCACATTACAGTCAGAAGTTAACTTAGAATCAAGTGGCACTTTGCAGATTTTTTTCCTTTTCCTTGAAATTACAGAGATACAACAAAGGCAAGCCCATTCCTTTACAAGAAGCAAAGTCACCATTTTATCTCACAGAATGCTGATGGGATCACTGCCTTTATCAGCCTAAAAGTAGTACTGAAGCTCAGGATTTTTGCTGACGCCTTAAAAGCTGAAAATACAACATCAGAAGCATTTAACTCCCTGGTTTCAGGTTCTGCCCAGCTTTCAATCTCCCTCTATTTAATTTCTTTAAACAGAAATTATGCCTTAGAAATAATTTAATGGCTCGATTCTCTCAAGTAAGATCTAATAATAGTAAAGAGACAAGATGAGGCAATTTACACTCCATTTACAGACTCTAAATGAGTGTGCTTGCTAAAGCAAATACAAGAGGATATAAAACCACCAAGTCACATAAATATAGAAGCAACAGTCAGTGGAAAACGACTTGAAAACTGAAGCTCATGAAACAAGTCAAAACCACATAAAACCTATAACACTGAATGAAGTTGTGTAATGAGTGCTTAATTAATTTTGTAGGTAACTGAAGTATCTTAACAGCATTATCAACTATCAGTCCTTGGCACTATTGTTATGCTGCTTGAATTAAATATGTTCAGAATTGATTAGTTTAGCTGGTTTTACTTGAGCTTTTTTTGCATGCAGTAGGGGCATCCAGCTTCTCTATTAATTGTTCTCTCTTTTTTCACTGGATGTTTTTAAATATATTTAGGGAATCTTGCTTCAGTAGCAGTTTGTTTCTATTGTAATAATGAAAATTATGCATGTACACATATGCCAAGAATCATTGTTATTACAGAGTCATAACAAGATCTAACAAACACTGAATCTCAGAAAAATTCCATTTTCTTTCTCAAAGGGTATCAAAATTACCCACATTTTTCTTAGCAGTTGCAAACCTCACCAAATTAGAGTTATCTTGTCAAAAAAAAAAAAGGAATTTTTGTTCTGATTATTGTGTTCTGATTGCTGGGGATGTGCCACATACAGGGTACTTTCAAACTGGTATTGGGCTTTTTTGCTGGGAAGATTTTCACCAAATACTGGAAGAAATACTTAAAAAAAATTAAGTAAGCTTAAATTGGGTCTGCAAGTTCACTTACAGCAGAAGCAAAGAAAACTTGTTCCTTTAAGTTCCAGATAACATGAATCTTGTGAGAAATTTTTCTGAATGTCTATGCAGATGAGCATTCCCAAGGAGACAGGCAGGTCCCATATTAGGGCACACATTTCAAAACTTGAATTTAGGAAACCTCTTCCTTGGAATGCTTTTTTTGTGGCAAGCAAATATGCACAGCAAGAGAAGAACACTCTATCCCTTGGAATGTAAAGATGTCTATACTGGACCTTTTCTGAGCCAGACAGTTTTTGCAGTAGTATTTGAATAAAGAAAATATTAAAGATACTAATCAGCTGTAAATTATTAAAACCTGCCAATTAGAAGTATAATGAATATTGTATAAAACCAACATAAAAGGCATTTCTTGGAATTTTATCTGAGGGACTTAACACGGTTAGTGGTGACAATATGGAATTGCTCATTACTTTTTTCTCTCCTGCAAAAGATAATAATTAGTGCTTCCCAAAGAGCTCTAACTGTAACAGTGAACATTTTTCTTTTCTTTGAAAAAGGGATTCTGAAATTGTCCATGTTTCACCAAAAGCAAGCAGTCAGAATAAAGACACTTTTCATTTACTTGACAAATTACTCTTTTAACTCAACACCCTCCTTTTTCACAATAATTAATGACTTTCCTGCTCAGTTCATCTGGAATACATCAAATTAGGATAGACAGATTACAGTGAAATAAACACAAATGAAGTGAACTGGGAAATTCATACCGGTATCTCCTTCCTCTGTGTGCTGCCATTAGCAATAGTAGCCAGACAATAGCCACGAGTTACTGTCCCAATAAATCAGAAGACTGAAGATCAGTCAGGGCTTTTTCTTCTCATTTCTGTTCAGTTGTGGGGTATTTTTCTTACTGCTTGCATAACGTTTACCATATGAAAGCAAGTCAATCCCAGTTTACACTGATTGTGTTCACATTGAAGCTGGGTGGTTGTGACCAGGGACTGCACATCTGCAGCCTCCCCAGCTTGCAGAAAAGGCACAATTCCCTCTCAGCCTCAAAGGCACAAGAAAATCTTTTAGTGACAACATCTATATGAATGCCAAGTTCAGTCAATTGTGCATACTCCTTGCCTCAGTGCCTGAAGGAAACAGGCAAGATGAGTTCATGCCCTACCTTTTTCCTCATCATAAGAAATTTATCCATCTCTTAGTCCTGATAGCTTCTTGCCAAGTAGCCTCACTTCCAGACAGTTTCAGCAGAGGCTTAAAGGAGATTTTTACTTCTTTGCTGTAAATTACTTCCAGTTCAGTTTTACTGAACACTAAGTACCTCAGTCACTTCATGGTGCAAATCTTTGATTCTGTTTCAAGAAAATGAGATTTATTTTTTTTTTACCTCATGTTTCATTCCTTGAAATATACTGTCACCCTGAAAACTCAGGTTTTCGATCTTGTTTACATAATTTCTAAGCACTTTCCCAGGACAGTGACTGTAAATGTATACTTTCTTTCTGTTTTTTGATGGACATCTCACACGACCAGTGTGATTGGAAAGGCAGTAACCTAACTATCTAATCCCTGGTCATTGCCGAGATTCTATAAATACTGAAGTTGTAAGAATAAAGCCAGTTTTTTCCCTGTCATATGGGAGCTGTGTCTGTGTGAATCATTGCATGTCCTACAGCGACAATATACAATTTTCTTTTTTTTTCCTGAAAACGATTAATAAAACATCAGTTTCATATTAAACAGTTATTCACTTATGGGTAACTGAAGACCACATCAGTGTTATGTATCATTATGTATACCATATGGCTCTCCTACAGGAATGAGCTTTAGGAGTGTAATTATCAACAATGCTTAGTGGCAATGTGTTCCACGTAGTTAACAAAAGAATATGATTGGTGATGTGAGAGAAGGATTAAGACTATTTTAGAATATTATGCAGTATAAACAAGGCCAGAAAAATTATATATGTATATACATACACACACAGCCACACACACATAAATATATATACACATGAACACACTTAAGTGAAGCACTGAAGGCGCTTCAAGCACAGTATTTTCCTGTTAAATAAAACATTCCAGTCCATTCCAGTCCAGGATATTAGCTGGAAGCTGAGAAGATACTATAGGAGCTAAAAAATCCAAAGAACTGATAAATGAGTAACACATACACTCCAGGCGGACATTCAGCAAAATCAGCCCCTCTCCTATCCCAAGATAAACATTTAAGGCCATCTAGAGAAATGCGGGATGTTGATTTTTTTAGCAGCAAATGTAAAGGTGTGGAAAATTAATTAAAGCCACCTCATCCATTATGTTCCGTTCAAGAACTTGAAGACCAAACATCCAGGACCATTTGTGCACAGCCAGGTGCATCCCAGCATCTTGTCCAGTGGTGCAATACATGGAAGAAAGAGTTCAGACACAGAAAAAAATACTTTCAGAGCTCTGGGATGAAGAACAGTAAAGTGAATAGTAAAAGAACAGTAAAGATACACACACACAGAAGTAATGAAATGCTACACAGTAGAATTCCTCCAAAAATGAGCTCTCAAGAGGAAGGCAGGCCACACACACAGGTTACAAGGGAGTTCATATGTTGCCTTTACCTCAAAGTACCTACATTTTCAGTCTCTCAGACCATTTTCTAAAAATTTGCTTTGTGTTCAGGTATTGAAGGTACTGAAAGAGGCATTCCAATGAAGTAACTGAGCAAAATACTGTGTTTATACTAACCTTCTAAAAAATTAAGAATTACAGATTTAAATAAAACATCCTTAATACAAAATAAAAGTTAAGTGAATTTTGTTTCACTCTCTAATTCAGAACAGTAACTGGGGAACTATCACAAAACACAAATTCAACCCTCCCATTAACTGAATGTAAATATTCACTTCCATTATTTTTATAAAAATACCAGTAAAAAAATTCACAGCATACATAGACCTTAAGGGGTCTTGAGATACTGTTCTCTAATTTCACTTGACAGATTGTAGTAAAAAATACTCAGCTACTAAGATAGGACAGCAAGGCTTCTGCCTTATTATTAAAAGTAAACAGCAAGCAGCATAATAGCGCTTGAATTGCCCAGAACTGCTCTTCTGCATAAAAAATGATGTTGTGTTGCACTACGATGTTACACTAAGCGTTTTTTCTCTACTCCCCGCCTGGGTCTGGTGGTATGTTGGATCCTTCCCTTCTCCCCTCCCCTTCAGTTTCACCTCATTGGCTGTATGTAGCCTGTTTTCTCCCTCCCCTTTTCCCTCAGTTTAAAAATCCCCACAATTCTTCCCTTGGTCTCTTTTTACCCTGGAGTGGTTCCGTGAATAAACTGGGACAGTGTCCTGGAAGAGAGAGCCTCCTTAATCTTTTATCTTTCTCCTTGCCAAACCCTCTCCCCGCCCCTGGTGGACTGGAGCCAATCAGGCGATTTCCTGGGGCTGGGAGCAGAGGGATTATGGCAGTTGGCGTGAGGGCTTGTCTGGAGAACAGAAGACTCCCCACACAGCAGCTGGAAATCCACATGTGGATTATACAAGCTTTGTATTGTCAGCTACCTTGTAGCTGCGAGTTGCTTTTTGTGCAGCTGAGCCTAGAAGGATGGAATCAACAGCTCTCCTAAGCCCAGGAGAGTTGATTCCAGGACATTGTTTGACCACAGCCAAACTACCCCGGAGTCTATTACGGACAGTGTGGAGCTAACCACAGCTTCATGCCAATCGTAGTAGAATCCGCCCCACTCGCTAACTTTGAACACTGATCATCTCTACTATCATCCTAATCATTAAGAAGCTATGGAACAGCACTAGCCTTTTAAACTAGAGACAGAGGATCGCCCACTCCTCCTTTATGAAATGCCCCAACTAAACCCGAACCTCTGATTTTTTATCATGCTTGCCTCATGACTCACCTTCTCCCTGATCATCCAGCCCAAACTCTTGCCATTCGTGTCCACTAACCCCCCATCCAACAAAACACCCACAACCACAAGCACCACCCCCTGACCCTGACCATGAACCTAAGCTTCTTCGACCAGTTCTCAAAAACATTTTTTTTTGTTTTAAACAAATCTTGTCCTGTCATTTAAAAACACTGAATGCAGTCCAAAAAGCTACATCAAAAGCATCTTCACAATTTCATTCAAGTTTCCACAAATGTCCATGATGTGCTTCCCGACAAGGATCCCTTATCACCACTCAGCCTATGGTTCAGTGTGTTAAAGTGATACATGAGAATTTGCTCTGTGTTTCCACCATTCACATTCACAACATTTCCTATGAGAACAGAAACAGGCCCACCTGTGCTTACTTTGATTGAAACAGGACTGCATTGAAGACAATGGTAATGGCACACTTTGCTTAAAATACATACATATGCATTTCTACATTCACACTCCTTAAGCTTTTTCAGATTATTTAAGATAATAGATGAGTTAACTATGCAATACTCTGACATTTTTCCTCTACTGCACCCACTTTTAATCTTTTTTTTAAATGTAATCTAGTTTTCCTTGCTTAAACCTGAGGAAACAGTAGACTAAGTACCAGAGTGACCAGGTTTCCTCCTCTCTCCTCACAGAAGTTGCCAGATACTTTAAAACAGTTTAGTTGATTTTACATTTACTCTAGACTACTTATGGATCTAGTTCGGAAGTCTTACCACTGATGGGTGAACTATTTGCAAAATCAACCTTTTTTTTGCAAAACAAGCGCCCAGTTAGCTGTTCCTTCTTATGCACAAGCACTTCTTTCAATTGAACAATTTCCAACCTCACTTCTTTCCCCACTGATATTCACCATTTAACAAGGTATTTGTTTTGAGTTTTGAATTCTTTGTATATCCCCCAATATTTTGTACTCAGCTTGGCTTTGATTGAAGATTATATATTCCATCACTGATGAAAAAGAATGATATGGACTGAAACATGAGGGCATCTCCATGCACTTTCCATTATAATACTAAGAGCTCCTTAGAGTTTTGTGACCAGTTCTGTACCGCCTCATATTACTTCATCTAGATGATTTTTTTCCTGACATATATTAAGGCCAGGGTTCTCCATTGTTCTTTAGCAAGATGACCTTATGTGCACTCCCTGTAGAGTTTGACACCTACAAGCCATGCCTGGTATCCATACACTTGTCATGACAGAATTGCACATGATTTCTGAGTTATCAGTGAGCTGTTGTAAAAAGTCTACAAAAACCTCAGGAACTCTCACCAAGTTTAGTTCTCCAGGTCTGCTCACTGCAGCAGAGAACCAGAAGCAGTTCAAGGCAAGGAATCCAGTGTGGTAACAAGACCCCCTCTTTGGCTGCAAATTGCTTTTCAATCACTTAACACAAACCTTCAGCTTTACCAACTGACTTCACATGTGTTGCCCTGAAAACTCAGCTTCTGAGCTTGCTAACATAGTTTTCTAAGGACTTTCCAAGGACAGTAACTGTAAACATAGATATGTGTACATTCTTTCTGTTACACGTCTTCTGATGGGCATTTCTCATGGCCAGTGCAGTGAGAAAGTGTTATCCTGACCATCCAATCCCTGGCCATGGTAAGAAGCCTATAAATCCTGGGAAGGAAAATAAACTCTGCTCTTTCTGTACCACACCTCAACCTGTGTCCGTGTGATCTATTGATCTTCAGCGGTAACATCTGGTGAACTCCAATGTGTGTTACAGGGTACTGTCTAGCCTGTGGCTATGGATGGTTTTGGGCTTTCTCCTACGGAGGGCCTGGTTCTGGAGATATGGCGTGCAGTGCATGATCAAAGAGGGACTGATGTTTCGTATGCTGACTTCCAGCAATTGTGTGAGTATGGGAGAACTGAGGGGTTTTTCCCTGTGGTTGAAACGATTTTTTCGCAGTCAGCTTGGGATGCTTTAGGCGATTCCCTGATCGAGTCTCTGCTGGTCGGTTATCAGCCCCGGGTACTCTGGCTGCTCGGGATCTGGCGGAGGTGTGGCTTTCTGAGGTCGGGTCCCGAGGTCGGCTCTCCTGGGATCACCGGGGCCCCCAGCAGGTTGAACGGGGGCGCCGCGGGATCAGTGGGCGTGACCCCGCCTTGGCCGGCGCCCCGGCGGTGTAAGCCTGAGGCGGCCTTGGAGCCTTGCCAAAAGGCCGTCGGGGGCGCCGCGGACCCAGGGGGTGTAACCCCGCCTCGGCCCGCGCCCCAGCGGTAGAAGCCCGGGGCGGGCTCGCCTCTTCCGTGTGCCCTCCTGGCACAGACCGATGGGGGGGTGCTTGAATGGGGGGCGGCATTGTCTCTGGGGGATGCCTCAGGGTCTGTCCCGTGTCCCTGATGCGGCTGCGCCGTGCCCTGCCCCACGGTGGGGGACGGGCCGGGCCCAGACCCCACGCTGCCGGGTTTTCCCCCTGTGAGCCCAGGCTGTTCCCTGGCAGCGGAGGAGGACAATGCCGCGGCTTCGCAGGCTGTGCCTGTACCGGCGCCTAGGTCCTTTCGGGCGCTGGAGGCGGGCTGCGCTGAACTGCTTCCAAACCCCCCCCACCTCAGGTTCCCAGGCATCACCTGAGCCTGCGGCTGGGGCCGGCCCTCCCCTGTCGCCTCCTGTGGCCGCGGCAGACCAGGGTCCTGAGCTGTTTACCACTGGTTTGGGTGGTGATGCCGCGGGGGAAGAGCCAGTGGCCTTGACGGGCCAGGAGTCCCAGGCTGCTGGAGCCTCTTTGGCTGGCCTGTGGACTTTGTCCTCCTGTAAAATGACTGTGCAGCTGAGTGTATCAGGCATTCCATGTGCTTCCAAATGCTTTGATCCGGTGGGTGAGGGCTTGAGTGCTCTTCTTGTGGCGTGGTTGAATATCACTCCTCAGGACACCATTGCTCACCTAGGGGACGTTGATTCGGAATTCCTGGGGTGCATTTCTGCCATGGGTTCCACACTCCTGCCTCCTGTTCCTATCCCTGCAGGACCTGTGTTTGCTCACCTTGTGCCTTTTGAGTTTTATGTTCACAGAGCTGAGAACGAGCTGCAAGGAGATGGTGGCTTCGGGTTCCCTGGTCCTCCCTGGGTAACTGGACTGCTGGTCTGACAGCCAGGGATCATCCTGAACAGGTCTGCACCCGGTCCATCCTTGGTGAGATGCTGTCAGAGATTAGCTTCCGTGGGTTTTGACACTGGTATGGACATCACGATTGTCTGGTTTGCTGATGGACCCAATGCTGACACATTCAACACAAAGAAGAACTTGAGACTGACTCTTTGTTCAGCATTTTCTGTTGTCTTCTCTCATGATAGACTAGTCACCATCTGTGACTTAATGCAAGAATGGTTGGATCACAGTGATCTGGAGTTTCAACCAATCCCTGGGACATTCCTGTTTTCTGTATCAAGAAGTCTGGGAAATGGGGGTTGCTGCAATACCTCCAGAAAGTTAATGCTATGATGGAAAGCATGGGGATGATGCAGGCTAGCATGCCTTTACCTGCCATGCTTCCTGCTGATTGGCCAGTCCTCATTGTGGATCTTAAGGATTGTTTTTTACAATTCCTTTGCATCCCGATGACAGACTGAAATTTGCCTTTCTGGTGCCAGCTATCATTAATGCTGAGCCCCCACAGAGGTATCAATGGAGATTTTGCCATAAGGCATGCAAAAATTTGCCGGCATTTGCCGATGATATGAGGCTTTAGCCCTCTCTGAAGTTTGCAAGCAGTTTCCTGCTGCTCGTTTCTACAACCTCCCTGAAATTATTTGAGGGTCAAAATCATTTTTGGGACAAACAGTCCTGCATTTGGAGGTGCAATTATTTTATTTTTTGCATTCAGTGCAGACACTGCATGAATGGTGTCCAAATATTAATGGACTTTTACATGGTTGTATCCCTATATGGGACTGACCACGACAGAACTGTCTCCCTTGTTTGGTCTATTAAAGGGGGACTCTGATTTTAAAGTCACCTCTGATACTGACCCCACAGGCACAGTAGATGCTGGAGGAGGTTCTGTGAGCAGTTTCTGCTCCTCAAGTTTATTACATTAATCTTTCCATGTCATCTTTGATGTCGCTGTTTTGTTTTTTTGGGTTTTTTTTAGATAGTCATGAGGCTGGATCAGCCCAATTGATAGAATTACAGGCTGCTGTCATAGCATTTCATAAGTTTTCCCAGGCACCTTTCAATTTGGTCATGGATTCTGCCTCCGTGACCAAATTGAGAGCCATCCACAAGCAGGTGTTGATGTTGGACATTTGTTTCATTTATTTTTTGGGTTTTTTGTTGTTTTTCTGATTTTTTCTGGGTTTTTTTGGTTTTTTTTGTAATAACGAAAGGGTGACATATCACCCTGAAATTACAGCCTTCTCATTGTATGGAGTATTGTATTTTCCTATTATTTATTTTTTTGATTGTTTATAATGTTGCTAGTTTCTTTGTTAATTTTTCTTTTTTACATTTCTTTTTGTTAAACCTAAAAAGGTGAGATGTCGCCCTGAAAACTCAGCTTCTGAGCTTGCTAACATAGTTTTCTAAGGACTTTCCCAGGACAGTAACTGTAAACATAGATATGTGTACATTCTTTCTGTTACACGTCTTCTGATGGGCATTTCTCATGGCCAGTGCAGTGAGAAAGTGTTATCCTGACCATCCAATCCCTGGCCATGGTAAGAAGCCTATAAATCCTGTGAGTAAAAATAAACTCTGCTCTTTCTTGCACCACACCTCAACCTGTGTCCGCGTGATCTATTGATCTTCAGTGGTAACACACATGGTTCCTATTTTTCCCTCCATAATTGGAAATGCATTTTTAAATCCAATATAATTAATTTGAGAGACTGCAATTTTCTTTAGTGCCTCTGAAAAGCCTCTTGGAGGATTCTAATGACCAATTCTAGGAGTTTAAGAGGGTCCGTCATACTGAAATGTACTGCTTTTATTTTACTATTTTTTCTCATTCCTGTGTCAGAGATCACCACTTGCACTGCTGACAGCTGCTCTCAGTATTCCTTCACCTTGACATTTTTGACACTTTTTTTCCTTGCAAGACAAAATTATATCTTCAAAAGTCTATGCCTAAAATGCATTTTTACTTTGTAGGAAATATCCTCTGAACACATTTAAGGTATTATGTTCTGTTTCAACTCCTCATCAACAAATTTCTGGGCAGTTAAAAATCTCCTACAGCCATCAAGTCCTGCAAATAAAATAAAATAAAAAAAAAAAAAAAGAATCAGTCTCTTATGAAGAGAAGGTAAATGTTACTTAATAATTGCTAAGCTTACTTTTAATTGATGGTGATTTCCAGTGCATAACAAAATTCATAAATACAAAAAAATTCTTGCCACTCTATTGCCATCCCATAACCCCTAAATATATAGCTTTATTCACCTTGAATCTGACTTGGTGAACATGCTGGCATCTAAACCTATTGCAGTTTCATTGGATTGGGCCAATTGCTATCGAAAACTTGAAAGAAGACAGCAATGTAAATTGCCTGAACGAAAGTCTCCTAAGGAAATATCAGGAAAATAAAGTAGGCGACTGCTTTAACATTGAAAACAAATTAGGTCTGTGTGCCTTGGAATTAGTGAAACCATGGATATCTACTAATTCTGTCATTACTTAGAAACCTGTAGGACGCAACTCCTAAAACATACCCCCCCTTCCCCAAAAAACTCTAAGGTTATTATTTTATACATTGATACCTTCCTTATTATGTAAAAGAATTCATGTAATAGCATCACTTCTGATGGAACTCGAGAAAAATTTAGGCAACAAAGAGTTTAATATTTCATTAGACTTCATTAGAGAAGGGCAGAAATCAGACCATTATCCTAATGGCCATTTACACAGGGCTAAATTAACTCTCACATAAATTTATATGCATGTATTCATTTAGTCCAAATTAATTGGACAAACACACTTTCTTATGCAAGGTTTTGCTTCATATAATGCCAAGGACCTGTGGGTAAACTTGTAAAAGAACTAAACTGGAACTGCATAAAAATAAACTATCAGTATTTCTTAATTTTCAAAGTGCTTAATGGCACAAGATTATTCATTTTCTTCCAGAGACAGTATGTGAAGCAGAACAGTTGTCCCATTGTGGCCCAGCTTGGGTTGTGTTCTAGTTTTCCCGGCTGGTTTATCAGAACACTGAGCTCTATTCACACTTCTAGCAAATTACTTATTTATTAATATTCTCACGAGATGGTAAGGCTCTTTAAGAAGAAACTGCATCTGCTCCAAGGATTTTTTTATAGAAAAGTAAAGAGCCACAGAAATACAGTTGAGAAATGGTAATGACAAACAGGGCTGGTTGTTTTCCCTATTGAATTTCCTTGTATGCTTTACCCACAAGCAAATGGGTAGAGGACAGCGGAGTCACATCTTGCCTCCTGAATAGTACAAAGTGTCAGGAAAAAAAATTCATTAGTAGTTGGAAGGAATAAAAAACAACTTAGAAAATGCAACTGATGCCTCAAGAAATGGGGTAGGATTCTGCTCATATAAAAAAATAGGATATAGCCCTCTATGAAGTCTATGAACCCTAAACAGGAAATTCCAGATTGTTTTTTTTTAAAAATCTCATTTAAAATTGCAGTATTTATTTTACATTCCAATACTTATTTTTTTAATGACACTTCATATCATGATTTTAAAAATTTTAAGCATACTTTTGGCAGAAATTCTACATACCCAAAAGTTTACTCAAGACAATTTTCCCTCTTAACCATTTTGCTATCCTAAGGGATTTTTTCATACCATTACTTAGTAATGTTTGGTGTATGTTTGTATTTAAGTTGTGTAAACCATATTTTAAGATGCTGGGCTTCCACAATAAGCCCTTTATGGGCACCTCTTAAGTTGAAGCACCTCTGTAGCATCTTGGATTTTATTAGTGTGACAGAAAATACATTGTCTGGTGCAAGAATGTGTTAGAAGTGATAAGAGTATGTGAGTCTTATGGATATGAGCACAGAGAAATATACTCATGGTCTAGCAAGAAAATTAGAAATATTGTTGATTTGCTTATAGTGGGAGACTTCATTGTAGGAGCTTAAAGTACAAAGGAAAAGCTGAGGGAGTAACTGCAAATAATGATTTCTTCAGGTTTACAGGTCTCAGCAGTTTTCAAATAGTTCCATAATGGGGCTTTCCAGTTTGAGAAGTATAATCTGTCTGATCTGAAAGTGTGGCACCAAATGAAAATTTGTTAGTACGAGGAGGGAAAGTGTGGGAATTGAAAGTCATTCATCATTGTAACATTTCACCACAAATAAAACACAGATAAAAGGTTCTGTATAGGCCACAGTTTCCAGTACACCAGCCTTCTTGTTAACTTGTCATACTGGCAAGTACAAGGTGCTTACACAGAAGTGAAAACTTCCAGGAAATAATCTACAACTTTTCCCAAGCTATTTGTATCACTAAGATACTCTCTTCTTATATCCCTAAGAATGTCAGTACCTACAATCCTTCACTGGGCATAAAATGCTTTTAACACATAACTTGGTGGTTTTTTAAAAAGCTTTAGCACATTCACTGAAAAAATGTTATTGAATTAGTTTCCATAGAGAAAAAACTTCTCAAACAAAAGAATATGTCAAAAGGCCTGAATTTCCTGACCATTGCTAACAAAGTGCCCATCTTTACATCACTTTTACACTCCAGATATTTTGCGTTGAAAGGAAATAGAATTTGAAGGGAAATAACTTAAGAAAGAGCTAATTCTGTGATAAGCGTCACTTCAGACAGTCATGGTACCTTTTTTACTGCTAAATGTGGAAACATTTGTCACTGCTGGATAACCATCAGGAATGGAGAATGGAACAGTATCAATCATGTACCTTTCTCAGTACTGGTATGAATACATAATATGCCACGCAGAGAAATCTCCTGGGATGTCAAGCGTTACACTACATGAATTAACATCCACTTACTGGTTAGGCTTTATATTAACTAATAACAGATGAATTTAAGACACAGGACTAATTTAATGAGTCTCATCGAAATATATTTTAAAAATTCATCAAGTATTACTCCAGATATTAGGATTTCTTACAAAAGGCTCTTATTCAAATTTTTGGGTCAAGAAAATGTTTAAAGATAACATGGCTATATTTTTTAGGTTATAACACTGAATTTAATACAGAAGCTTTCTGAATTTCATCACATTGAAATAAAGCATTTAAGAAACAACTTTGCTGGACAAGTCAGGATAGGACTGCTTATTCATTCTAGGCAAAGTCATAAAATAGGATTAAATTATAGAGAAATGTAATTACTTAGAATGAGTATCACATATGTAGCCTGTTTATGTTCTTGGCAAGATTATATAGTTACAGGTATTTCATACATACAACTCATATAGATGAGACTACTTGATGACATTCAGTAACAGTCCTCCTTTTAGAAATTAATCATATAATGTTAATTATATGTTTGTAATAGTAAGAGCTTCCTTGTTATCCAGATTTGACCCTATGCCAGACTAGGGGTAAAGATCAATGATTAATCTTAATACTTTAAAAACAGATGCTCCATACCCTAAAATGTCTACCTGCAAGCCTTATTTTACACACTGGCATGCTAGGAGCTTTAAGCATTTTGTTTGACCACATAACATGAGAAATCTTGAGGTTTAAACCTGTATTTGTCTGTTCATGTTTAATGCTGTGCATAACCATCTGCAGCAAAACACTTTTGTAGTTGACACAGGTGACTCAACTCCATAGAATGAGGCATTCTTCAAACCAAAAAAAGCGTAAATCCATCTTGTCACTTCTCTGAAGTACTTCAAAAGATAATTCAACCTAATTTTTGCGCTGCCATTCACTAAGTGGTTGTGTAGATTATAACATCAGCAGAAGCAAATTCAATGCTCTAATCCATTGAAGACTTTTATTTTTTGACATTTCATATCAACAATTCAAATATTGCTATCCCCCACACAGCATAATTATTATAGACCTTTAGGGAAATTTAGGAATCCACAACTTGCTCTACTTGAAGCAAAGGTTATCATGATGAGGACAACAGGTAATTAAAAGTCATTAATTAAAAAAAAAAAAAAAAAGAAAAAAAAAAGAGGGAGTTTCCTGTATTGATCCAAGTTTTAGGTGGGAAAAAGTCAATGTTTTCAAAGATAAAGTCTGATATATTTAATTTTTTATTTATTATTACAAAAATTACAGAAGCACTAAGAGCATCAAGTTATGTCAGGGCTGCTTACATTTAATTTGAAAACAATATTTAAGATCCTAATTAACCTAAAAAATTATTTTTTTTAACTGCCATGACTCAAGTTGGCTGCCATCAAATAACACCATCTCAATTGTATTGATTTCTTCCAAAAAAAATGGCCATAAACTTTAGGCTCTGATTCACCAAAATCTGCATTTATTGCACACTTAAAACCTGCAACTCAATGAAATTTCAGCAAGAATTCTGCTGTAGCTCCTGTTCCTCTGAAACTTTTCACCACCTTCCTAATACATATTTTGTTCCCAAAAAGAAGATGCTATCCACAGGTTGTAACACTGATTCATCGTACCTGAAGTAACTAACAACTATCTTAGGTCCTTAGCCTTTCTTTGCCTGTTTCCAGTGGTTGCAAATCATCATATAGAAAAATCTAATTAAAAAATTACTTTTCTATTTAGCAAATATTCAGAAATAATTGTGTGCTACATATTATTATTTATATAAAATAAAAGTGCTCACATATCACACAATTAGAAATGTGTTTCCTGCCAAACAGATCTTACCTACTCAATTTAGAATATTGTTGACTACATAAGGAATATTTTTAGCCCTGCTATTAAAATATTAAGTTCAATTCCTTTACAACTACTAACTGTACTATATTTTTGGCTGCATACTTAATCATACAGCTCTAAAACCTGAGGACCTTGCTTTTGCCCCAGTCAATTGCTAACAGAGAGACAGATATTCATCAGTGAATTCCTCACCTTCTACTGATGGATAAAGAATGAATGAAATAAAGAATAGGATCTTGCCCCAGCAAGTTCTCAGTTTGTTAATGGATTTAGCTGGTGTGAGGATAACTTGAGTTTTGGATGAATTCTGAAATACACAGTATTCAAATTGTGTTTTACACTACCAACTTAGGAGACCTTCTTTTATAGAGAGAAAAGGGCCAATATTTTGATCTAGAAGTAGAATGAAAAAAATCCCCACCTACTACATCTAGAAATAAAGCAATAAACATATATATTAGAAAATAAGTTACACATAAGAGCTACAAAAATTACATAGGTTTGATGTCTAACATTTACCTAGCATCTTTCATTCCAGAGAATCATAGTGGCTTTATAAGCTGTACACAGAGGTCAATTTATCCTGCACTGAATGAAAACACTCCTGATAACAACAGGTATTAACAGGTGGTGTAAAACTTGGATATCACCAGGAACAGGGCAACACAGTCTTACCCAGGCTGACATGAGGCAACCATGGATACCATAAACCAGACAATTTTACCATGGAGTAGAAATGTCTTTCAAGGAGAAATGACAGTAATTTTGGTCTGATGCATTTTACAGAGTTCTGAAAGAAAGTCTGAAAGAAAGTGAATTTCCAAAGCCACTCAAAACCAATCACTGCAGGGCAGTGTTCACAGTAATTTCTGCAATATAAACAACCAAATCGCCCTCATCAGGTTCCTTTTATACCTGGTCATTTTCTGAAGCTTCTTCAAGTCATTAAGAAATCCCAGCCTTGTTCTGCAGATGAAAATTCTCTTGCTTCTGAATCTCTTTCTCTGCTCCTCCCCATAATAACCCAAAACTTCTCACAAATACAGAATTTCTATCCCAAAATTAGAGCTGTTTTGAAATGTCACTGACAAGTAGATCAAGAGAGACAATATGTTTGAATAGGTACAAAAATGAAAGCAACTGCATCTTTTATGGCTTTTCCTGGCAGCCAGGAAAAATTCTCTCCCAGGAATGCTGTTTCCAATAAGCAGGCACAACTTTTGTTCTAATCAAAGTGCAACTGTTTTATCTAGGCATGGATACTAAACTTAATAGCTGGTTTCCAAGATAAAAAACTTTATATTCATATCCATATTCAAAAGCAAAGTGCAGTATTTGGGTTCATTTCAAATTCTAACATTCTTTGATGACAAGACTCCTGTCCCATTTTTCTACTTGTTAGCTGTTCTCCAGTTTTATATTCCAAATCAGTTCTCCCAACATTTATGTCACAGTTTGGAATACACAAGAAGCAAGGTTCAGCCTAGAGCACTTAGACCATACTACCTTTAAGAAGGCAAAGTGCACACAGTGGCTTACAATTGCAAAGCAAATTATTTCACATATCCTTGCAGTGAAAAGACAGCAAATGGACAGCAGATAGTGCACTAGGGAGCATCATGAGAATGCTTTTCTTGGTCACAGTCTACACATACTTTGTGAATTAATCTGACACCAACACCTCTCAATATACTAGATAAAAGACAAATGTCACATAGCCCAACAAGTAAGTGAACTAGATATCGCTACTTAAAAATCATTCAACATTTATGGTCACTAGTATTGTGCACACTAAGTACAGCAAGATGACTCAACAGCTTCAAAGATGCTTTTGTCATGACATTGTTTTGAAACAAGCAAAACCCCAAATTTTGTTATCTACTACACATTCTTTAATCAGAGGAACTCCCTTCCCTTTCTGCAGAGGTACACTGTGGCGGTGTACCTCTGCAGCTGCCAAAGCCACCGCCTTCCCAAGAGCTTCCTGTCTCCACTGGGAAGGGGCAGCTTTAAGCACCAAACACTCAAGCACCACGATGTTGTCTGAGGGCTGACAAATAAGTACGAGAGAGGTTATTTGTATGGTATTCCTATGGAGTTTATTGATCTCACACAGAAGGGAACCAGGGACAAAAAACCCAGAACAAAGGGGTGACTAAGGTTATCCACAGACAGGAAAGGGCGGAACATCAGAACTGAGGGCCAATGGGTTGAGAGCAAAGGTGGAGCCAAGGGATAACAGCTAACCAGGGTCTTGGGGGTGGAGTGACAGAGAATGGGAACCAATAGGGAAAACAAAAGCAGGGAACATTCTGGAACTGGAGTGGAGACTAGGGATGACATAACTCTTGGATGGGGACAAGGAATGACATAACTAGGATGATGTAACTGAGGTACATAAAATACCAAAGGAGTGTAGGAGAACATTCTTTAAACAGGGGTCACATCCCAGGGCATCTTACTAACAACTTCCCCCACCAGCTCCTGGGATGCAACATCAAACATTAGAAAAAAGGAAACTAAGAATTATCTGTATCACCTATTCATATTTGTACTCCTAATCAGTGATTAAAATAAAGTGATACAGTGAGCTGATCGGTTTTACACAAAAGAGCAGCCTGAAAGTTGTAGGCAATAGAATGTGTAAGTTACAAAGAGGGAAGATAAGCAATGCTTGCAGAGCTAGAAACCAAGCAGAACACAGATAACAGCTAGTCAGAGCTTTCTCTTACCCTAAGAACAAACTGGTTCAACATGTCATTTACCAGGAGGAGTCACGAGGAATGCTGAAGTCTGAAGGTACATAGTGAGCCAACCAAGATCTAAGGTACATCATGCATCACTGTACCTTCAAATATCTTCTTTGCTGCTGCACCTTGAATATAACATTTTCAGAAGAGATGAAAACACATACTTTTATTCCCCAATAGTCTTTGGAATGTATAATTCTGCTCCAAAACTGGAAAGCAAATTGCATTTAGTAATGCTCACATGGCACAGAAATTGAAGGAGCCAGGAGACTTACTAGAATTACTACCACCTTTAGTTTCTCTCAGGACTATTTAACTCTCTCTACCAGAAATTGGGTGGAGTTCCCAGGTGGAATTTCACAACAAACAAAAAAATTCAATTCAAGATAACAGAGCTGTTTAAGGGAGATATAAAAATAATCCAGCTTTGTCAGGGAAAACAAAGACAGCCATTCAATCCTCAGACATTGCTAATAACTGTAATGATAGCCCCAGTTTTGAATATTTATTGAACATTATCTTTCCCCTCTGACATTCCAATTTTGTTGATTTCCTGGACCTACTCACTGAAGTAGCAGCAGTCTGTACCATTTATAAATACAAACACATAAATATATGTCTATTTTAACTTCCTCTGAAGTAATTTTTCATTGTAACTAGCTTTACAACAATTCAATTTGTTGAATAGTGCCTTTGAGTTAATCAAATTCTCTTAAAAGTTCAGTGATTATGTAATTAATAATTAAAACCACCTTGGAATAATCACGTTTAAAATACATCTATGACAATAAGAAGGTAGAACCATTCTGTGAATTTACACTTTGCATGTAAAACAGAAAAATTCACACTTTTTTTTTTTTTTTTTTTTTTTTTTTTTTTTTTTTTTTTTTTTTTTTTTCCCCTATGGTAGGTTGCATCCATGCTGCAAAAATATTGAGAAGTTAATCAGTTTTGGTACATGGTAACACTACATATTCTGAGTAATGCCTCCTCATATTAGCCGTTCTTGCTATCTGCCCACCACTGTCCCAGCAGTTAAGGCAGCAAATTTTAGAAGTCTGCTTTAAATGTCTTCAAAGGTAACAGAGCATGACTAAGACAATTTGAGACATTAACAACTACATTTAAGAACAGGTGTTTACTGACTGGGGAAGTGTGTCTTCAACCTCACCTTTATGCTTCTTTTCTCAGCATTTGGGCTGAGACATAGGCCACAGAAATAAGCAAAGCTGCTTCTTTCATGCATTTAAAAAAGATTATTGGTTGGAGATTTCCTGCATGCATTAAGGAATTAAATACATTCTGTCCCAGCAAATGTAATGTTACTGAAACACCTTCAAAGTAGTTGCTAAGTGTTGGAGGTTAATTTTTCACAAATGGAACGGGACTGCTGGGTGATGTGTCATGAGCTTTTATTCAGGTACAGGTCTCAGCTATGGATGCAGGAGATGGCACAAGCTCATGTCTGCCACGAGCAGCTGGACATCTCTTTGTTACAGTACATTAAAAGTTTTTCAGCCAATAACATATTGCTAAAGCTTACAGACAATTGTTCTAGCCAATCACTAAAAGCACACCTGCTTCAAACAATGCTTGTTTGTATGCTTTCTATTAACAATACACAATTCTCCATTATCAAGCTTAAAACTTTCTACTATCATGGTAAGCATATTTTTCTGCAGCCTTAAGGTCTATCTTGGCCAAGCCTAAAAACTTAGCCATTGTTTCATGTCCTTGCATATTGTATTATTGTATCTTCTTTACTTTCAGGCTTTGCAGCTGCAGATAGCTCTAAGTTCTCTTCTTTTTCTTTTTTGAGGCAAATTTTCACAGCTTCTGAAAGTTTTCTTACTTTTACTGCTTCCCAGAGTTGGGTATCTTGCTGAAAATTTAAAATTCTGCATACACAGAGATTTTTAAGTGACCTGTCATCTCTTGAATATGAAAAAGTATCAATACCATTTAGTAATTCTTAAACTGAGAGAAGATTCTTGCTAACATTACTATATTTTTTCTCAACTATCACCAAGAATTACATTAAAAGGAAAAATCATCTCAGAAAGTAAACCACTATAACTGCAAAGTGTTTCTGTAGTATTTCCTTTTATCCAAACTACTATAACTCCAGAATGAGAATGTCTTGATTAACGGTTTCAGCTGGACAGTACATTTTTTCAAGAGCAGCTAATTTAATATCCAGGTAATGTGATTAATATTTAAATCTATGTTAGGCATTTTTACAGGAGTCCTCACTACTGTTCTAGTCTGTTGTACTCTAAATTGTTGTGCTACAGCTAATAAATACCAACATCAATGGCAGTGATTAACTCAGGACAGGAGGGTAGTATTTAGTTTCTATAATCCAGGAATTAGTGAAGCTGAATAAAGTTTGGAAATTGGTCAAGTTTTCCAACCCTAGACTTCAGTTGATAACTCTACACCGCTTCCCAGATACATTAAAAAATAAACACACACATATTTTTAAAATCCCTCCAAGGCAAGGATTACTTAGCAGCAATCTAATTTTGCACCCTGAATTTCATAGTTATTATTTTGCTTTGTGAAAGGATGAAAATTCTGACTGACTCATTTCTTTATCATTAGAAATTATGAACTTCCAAAAATTAGTAGCCTATCAGCCAAATAAAACTGGCTCGGAAAGTAAGTTGGGTGATTCCAGTGGGATGGTCTGGACTTAATCAGACTACACATGAGACCTACACAAGGTTGTGGAGTTTGATGTTTGATTGTTTTTTCTCTTTAAGACCTACAATCCAATTTCCTCAGTTGCCTGATGAAAAGATAGCTAGAGGGAGAAGCTTCACGAAACAAGGGTTTTGGCAGCTTTGCCAGTGTAAGAAATTGTCATTTCTTATCTGCAGTTACAGGTTCTGCAGCACTGCCAACTCATCTTGTGCCAATAAAATTGTTTGTAAGGCTGAATGCAGAAACACGTCAGGGTCTGGGCAAAATAAAAAGAAAAGGGCCTATTCTTTAGCCACATAGGTACCCTGATGCAGTCCCTGCCAGATCTGCATTAAACACCTGTTTCAGTACACCTGTAAAACACTGTACAGCAAAGGCAGCAGCAGACAGGCAAGAACAGGAACTCTGTAAGCCAGAACTGCTCCATGACTAAACAGCTTCCTCTGCCAGGGCCAACCAATGAGGATCTGTTCAAGAAACAATGTAAACGGGTTTTGCTAAATTCTTCTTTAATTAGAATAGAATGAAGGGAAACAAATGATCAGCATTTGGAGGCTTCATAAGTCTGCAAAGAATTCCTGTTAATAATTGGTCCCTACCAGGATTAAAATTAATCTTTAAAACATAATACTTCCATGATCAACTCTCACAAAACTGTTTCCTTACCCAACATAAAACCATAAACTTTACTTCCTGAACAGGGATACACATTAAGCACAGACAAACAGCAATTACTGTACCACAACAAAGGTTTTGGGCTGGCCTAGGACTGGAAATGGCAAGCACAGTACAAAACATTATTAATGAAAGAATGATCAAAGGTCATCCAGCTCATCCAGCTGCTAATTTTAAGCTGCTGGGCAGCCAGGGACAGAATCATACATTTTTTGTCACCTGTGGAAAAGGAAAAATAATTTGTTACAGCCAAATATATATGTCCAGATTTTCCCCTGTTGTCTTCACAATTCCCTGTCATCAGTGATCAGATTTTTTTTTTTTTTGAACTGTGTCAGAAGACAACAGCAGAAGCAGTGAGGCAAGATAGTGCACAGAAAGAGAGTGGCTGATCCAGCCAAGAAAGCAAGCTGCATTTTTAAACAGAACTTTCTGCTGACAATTCTTTTCTGCTGCATCAAAACATATTTCTGAGAGAGCTTTAAAGTTTTGTCAGCTAGAGTATGTTGTTATTCAAAAGCAGAATTTTTCATTTTTACAAGTGGAGGGATTTGAGCACATATAATAAATCTACTGTATTGAATGACTCTGAGGAAGTCTAGTGCCCCTTAAGGAATCCCTCCCTTTGACTTAATACTTGCAGGGCTGAGGACAACTGAGCTGCATTAACTAAGGTGTGTGAAGGGATATTTCAGTCCAAAGCAAGTCACTGCTATGCTGGGCTGGTTTTCGGTTGTGCACAACTGGTAATAGCCACCATCTGTTCATGCAAAGCATGAAGGTAGATAAATGAAGTGAGCAGCACTGGGGACTTGCTGAGCAGCCTGAGGAGGAGAGTCAGAGAAGGTTAACTGGGCTTAGGAGGATCAGGAATGTGCAACCACAGTGGAAGAAAGGCAGCACATCAAATCACAGGACAAGGGAGAATATAAGATCATTCACCTTGTTTTCTCACTGAAGTGGTCATGTCAGTAGAGGGGAATGGAAAAGGGTGTGCTCATCTCCTCAGAAGCATCTCAGACAAATATACATAATCAACTACCTCTAAAACCAGACAGGGAGATTAAGGGTGGAATGGGAAAGACCAAAGAATTAGCTAAGAACTATCCCAAGATGTATTACTTGGAAAGGGGTCCAACTTCTCCCATCTCTCACTTTGGTTCCCTGACTTGCAAGGTTCATTGAATTTTACCTCTTTTTCTGGGGGATTAAAAGCTGCAGACAAAGTTAATTATAAATTCATGCATTCACGTTCCCTTTTTTTCATAGGTCTCCACATATCCCCTTCATATCCACATATCCCTTTCATATTCACAGCCCAGAGCAGCTACTCCATGACACTGAAATTATATCTGTATTGGCAGAATGGATAAAGGTGAAAGGAAATTCACAGAAGCAGAATCAAGATAGAGCCTTCAAGCACAAGCTGCTACTAAAAAAAAAAAAAAGTCATACTAATGGCTGTATAAGATAATTTTTTGCAATGGAACTGCACACATCTGTCTGTCTGGAAGCAATTGTACAGAGCTCAGCTAGTAAGGGAAAATGAAATGCTGTTCCCTCATGCATTGATTATAGCATTCATATCTGCAGAGACAAAAATCTGACATGAAAGAGAATCCTCAGCCCTCTCATGGATCTACTGATGAGTAACAACAGCATTTCAGAAGGCTCAGTTTTCTTTGCAAATTTTGAAATAAACTCCTTCTGCCTTGGAACAAGCCTCTGTTGAATACATGTTCCAATTTTACAGTTTGCTGTCAGAGTTTTTAGGCCTCCTGTAAGACAATACTGAATCTCACAGCTATAGGACCACTCCTGGCATTAACAACACACTCAATAAAAAAACGAAACCAAAAAACCCAAACAAACAAAAACACACCAAAAAAAACCAAAACAAAACTTTCTCTGGAATTTGAAAATATTTAGCAGGGCAAAGAAAACTGAGGTTGTCATAAATGGATTACTTACACTAAAAAACAAGCTATAATGCTGTTTATGTGCCATCAGTTATTCCTAATACATTCCTAATGTATATGTCTATTTTTCTACACCTTTTGCTGGAAAACATTGCTACACATACTACATATCATAAAATTAGAATATTCTCCATAAGAGCGCCACAAACACAGCTAGAGCAGCTCACAAATCAACTGGGAAATAAGCTGTGAAACCTACTAAAATCTTGAAAGTTTTCAAGATTTTCAATATTTTTCCTGTAAATCAACCAATATTTTCCCTGTAAATAACAAGCTTAAATTCAATCCAAAACTAGGAGGTGAAAAATTAGAGCCCCAGAAATGTTCCACAATTTACTTCAATATTTAACCTCCTCTCTTTTTTCAAATCAAAAATAGGTCTCATGCCTCAGCCACCAGACATGGGTAGTGCCTTCCTACAAGAATAGCTTCTTATACTACATTAACTGGAAGAATGCTGGGAAGGAAAGGAGATGCCAGCATCTGGACAATCAGCTTGGAATCTCAAAATTATTTTTAAAATCTCAAATTATGTTTGCCTGACTTCTAATAATTTTTGTTCTTGGCCATAGCCTGGAGCAAATTTTTCTGACAGGAAATCATTTGGTTGCAATATATTACTCAAACTAGATGATCTAATGATAACCTCTGGCTTTAAAAAGTATGTCTTTGAAAGAGATCTGACTTTATTTATTGATATTTTGGAAGAGTGTTGAAACAGGAAGCTTTAACTTAAACATTAATTTTCCAGTTGTAAGACTGGTAAAGAAAGGATTATCTTCCTTTTTTCAAGTCCTTGAATTTATGCACAGGTAGAATATGAGAAGAGAAACATTAAATAGGGAAAGAAAAACAGCTGAAGATTTTATAGAAAAGTAGCTTTTTCAAGTAATATCTTGGACAAATGAAAATATTTTTCCTTCATAATTAAAGACACACAAAAGTACAAATGCAGGAGTGTGGAGGACTTAAACTACTAGTAGTCAAATACCTAGTTACAATTGCCCAAATAATCCCTCAAGGAGGTGATTAAAGAAGCTTTTTAATTAAAATTAAACAGACAGAATGTAGCTGCAAATATTCACAACGTTCATTTTATTACTTAGGTTAAGGCCTATTAACTGTTTAGGAAACTTACTTTGGTTTTAATTGCTAGAAGAGGATGTGTGCTGTTATTACATAATGCAAAGAACACTAAACTCAAGATGTGTCACCTTTTGCTGAATTTTTGTACTGTTCCCCTCTTCCAAAATTCAATTTATCAAGCATTTAGCAATTAAAGGCCAGTACTTTGTAGATTATACCTAAAGGTCATATAAATGTGGGCTTTTTTCCTCTGGACACTAGTTAGAAAGTGATTCCTCAAAACAGCTTTTCCGTTTTTTCTTCAAAATTTGCAAATATTAGCATTTTTGTGAATGCATTCTGTTACTTTGAGCAGCATAAATTTACACAGTTCTACTCACAATCTGTGCTATTTGCTAAAATTTATATTAGATCTAAACATTAAATTATTTGTGAAACCTTTCCGATGCATTCACAAAATACCCAAGCAGCACTTAGCAGCTTGGCCATGGCAGTGATTAAACACTAGAGATGGCACTGGATCTATAAATAGCCAACTGTGCTTGTTGTGGAATTGGCCTCCTCCATCTCCTTGGTTAATTACAGTTAATTACAATTGGGGGAATGTCACACTGTATTAGGAACGGCGATAGTGACCACACAGACTCTCAAGTTTAGTTGCAAACAGAGAGCTAGGTGTTATTCTTCCAGATCTTCTTTTATAGAGAGTTCCAAGCAGGTCAGAAAAGGTGAAACTTTCATTGGTCATCAAACCAACACATCACCATCACTGGACAGTTAGGAACAACACTCCTCAACTGTTTCTTGCAAGTAAACAACAAGGAGAGAAGCAACACCTGCAAAGGTTGTTTTCCTTCTCTAAGGACTGTTTGAATTCCTCCTCACAATTTCTCAGGCCACACTTTCTCATGCCAGTGTGAGAAACTTATGTGACAGCTTCACACAGACACTGTGCTACCTGCCTGATCTCTCGCATTCACCATCCACAGGGGCATAGTCCTGGGTACCTTGGCAGCACCAATCTCTTACCCAAAGGTTGGACATCAGGAATTGTTATTAACTACAGCACTACATTAATCTTTTCTGATTTATAAACACTGTCTGTTCCCTCACATTAAAAAGAATAAGCAGCTAAAAAAATAACTAGTCAAGTAATGAATCCAACAAATTTTCTCACTACTGCTGCTGCAAACTGGGTGATCATGAATGAAATATTTTTTCAACAAATTATTAAAAATCAGATAGAATTAAGTATTGTTGGGATGTCCTTCCTTTACTTCTGGCTCATCTGTGGAATTTTTACCCATTTAGTTGTGGGGAAAACCTGACTGCTGGTACTTGGTGGGTGCTTGAGAAACACAGAGTTTGGCTGGGCCCAGGTGGGCCTCGCACCCCCTGCCCTCCTGGGATGTGCCAGTGCCAGGCACCACCGCGGAGCTGCTGATACACCTCAGCCACCAGCCTGGGATCTCAGCTCATCCCTGCTGTTCCAGCTAAGTGTTCCTCAGAGCCCTGCAGGAGCACCGGGACTGGCCACCCGAGGGGATTTGTGAAGCAAAGCCTCTCCTCCATCCCTTCCTGTCTTGGCCGAGAAAGCTGTCACGGGGTCCCTGGTTCTGTTTTGTTGTTAATGCTGTAGTTATTGTTGTTTGTTTGCCTTGTTATACACACTAGTAAAGAACTGTTATTCCTATCCCCAGATCTCTGCCTGAGAGCCCCTTGATTTGCCCTGGCTCCCTGACGAATACCTGATTCACACCTGAATCCTGGGTCAAGGGTCCCACATTCCTTGCCTCACCACCATCCAGTTGCATGCCTGTACCCATAAGGTCCCAGACCCGAAGTAACCATAAGCTTCACGCCCCCGCCTCACAATGTCTTTTTGCAGATTACGGAGACTCTCATACGCCATGGACTTGGTGATGATTTCAACTCCTGTCTCCCCTGTGGGTTGTGAGGGCCCTCCTTTCTTATCTTTACCAACAGGGTGCTGTGATTCCATCTTAGACTTCCTTGTTTCCACAGAAGCAACTGCTGCTGTCTGTGACTGCCCTTGTGGTTCAACTGGAACCTGGATGGTTGTAACACTTGTGGGTTCCACTGCTGCATCATCAGACTCTCCCTCTTTGAGGCAAAGGGAGGGTTTCCCAGCAGCTGAGGAAATGCACTCCTTTAGTATCACATGTATCTCCCTCACCAGAACCCTCATCCAGTCTGGCTGGTTAATTTCTGAGGTGGGTTGTGGGGCAGGGTCAGGGTCTGGTGCAGCACCCCCTGTCTCTGGGGCTGCGTCAGGTTCTGGGGCAGCATCCTTAGTTTCTGTGGCTGTGTCAGGCTCTGGTGCAGCACCCCTAGTCTTTGGGGCTGTGTCAGGTTCTGGGGCAGCATCCTTAGTCTCTGGTGTAGGTGTCTTATCCCTGTCAATTTCCTTTTGTCTCTGAATGCTACGTAGAACAGGCACATCAGCAACACCAGCCACTGTATAATGTTATTAGCATCTAGAGAAGATTTTAACCTTTTGAAAACTGGTGGGGTAGGCCGAAAGAACTGGGTGACGAGTTGGGAGAAAATTTCTCCAGCTGTCTTTTTCTTCAAGTAGGCGCCATTATTAAAGTAACCCGAAAAACATCTAGTTAGTGTGTGACAGCTCTGAATCCATGTGCCCGCCTTCCAGAGGAAGTTAAACATCCATGAATTCCTCACCTTATCAAACTGGATAATAGCCACAGTAGCCTTAGTTATAGGACCCATATTTAGGTAAGGTGCAGCAAATGGGAGAAATATAGCCCTAACCACATGCCACCTGAGCCTGGGTAAGACAGACCACACGGTTTCCTCTACCTAACAAGGTTTCTAAATCCAGCACACAAAAGTTAGGTTATTTAAGAGCTGTTATTCCTTTTTTGCCCTTTTTCTCTCAGTACCCTCAGGCTCCACTGCTGGGTGCCAAATTCTGTCTCAGTTTTAGAAGACAGGTGTCTGCTAGGGAGGGCAGGAGCATCCCTTGGATTGAAAATGTAGACCCCCTCTCTCTCCAAATTATTATAATTTTGAAATCAAGGGACTCTCAGGCAGAGATCTGGGGATAGGAATAACAGTTCTTTACTAGTATGTATAACAAGGCAAACAAACAACAATAACTACAGCATTAACAACAAAACAGAACCAGGGACCCCATGACAGCCTTCTCGGCCGAGACAGGAAGGGATGGAGGAGAGGCTTTGCTTCACAAACCCCCTCGGGCAGCCAGTCCCAGTCCTCCTGCAGGGCTCTGAGGAACACTTAGCTGGAACAGCAGGGATGAGCTGAGATCCCAGGCTGGTGGCTGAGGTGTATCAGCAGCTCTGCAGTGATGCCTGGCACTGGCATGTCCTGGCAGGGCAGAGGGTGCGAGGCCCACCAGCGAAGAAGGAAGGAGAAGAAGCAGCAGCAGCTCCATCTGGGTGATGGCGAATTCCCTTCTCTCTGCAGCAACAGCTCCCCCACAAAGTGTCCTTCTATGAAGCTTAAGAAGCCAGCAAAACTGTCCCTGCCCTCTCCTTTTCCTGCCCCCCTTCCCTTCCCTGGGCCCAGACGAACTCTTTGTGTTTCTCAAGCACCCACCAAGTACCCGCAGTCAGGTTTTCCCTGCAACTAATGGGTAAAAATTCCACAGGTGAGCCAGAACTAAAAGGACACCTAACTCCCAACAAGCATGGTTAAAAGGAACTTTTCTGGGATTTGGTGCTAAACTAAATTTTGTGTGGAGTTGTGTTTGCACAGACCAGGCTCCCCATGTAAGACAGCAAGCAGAGGCAGAGGAGCTTTGTAACCCTGGGGGTGTGGGCAATGAACCAACAAGACCAAAATACACGTTCTCAAGAACCGATGTTTAAATAATTATTGGTTTGGCATGGCATAAATTACAGCTCCAAACATACACAGATGTGTCGGTACTGCTTGGGCAAACCCTAAATTCTTGTACAATTTGGTTGACAGAAGCCCATGTCACAGAAAAATTAAGATGTCTTTGTGCATTTCCTTATAAAATTTCTTATATGAGAGTTTTGCAAGAGGACTGTTAGTTTGTTAAACATAGATGGGCAACCCACCAACACTAAAATATTTCTGCCATAGTTCCCCAATTACTTGCTGTCTAAATATAGCAGTCAGAAAACATCAAGTCAGGACAGGAGAAACTATGGAAATGGTCATTTAGAGACATACACTGGAAGAGAAACCGACAATTTCAACTACATAATGGGGTTTTTATCACCGCAAATTCCCATTTGAATCAAGTTATTTACACCAATAACTGCCATTACTATTTTGACCAGATTCCAGTATTTATTTTTTGCTTACGAGTGTTTTGCCAAGTTCTTTAAACAAGAGTTATTAACCCTGAGGGAGAAGTTAAGTGTCTACTGAGGATACAGAAAGAGAATCAAGGATATCAAGTCAAATAAGTTTTGTCCATATATTTTAAAAATGTATCAGAGATTTGTCAGAAGACCAAGAAACTTAAAACTAACTTTTCTAGCACCCCCGTGAGCTCTGATGAAGACCAAAGCCATCTAGAAATTGAGAGAAGCCCATAACTGCTTTTCATCTTTGTTGTAACAGCATTTTCCTTGGTGAAAAGACACCATTTAATTTTTCATGTAAAGTCTATTTTTTGTTTTGCCGGTTTGTTTTGTATGTGTTTGCTCATTGTGTATTGGTTTGATTTTTGAGTTTGGTGCTGTTTTGGTTTGGGGATTTTTAATTACACATAACAGGCTTCAATTGCTCTCTAGATATTACTAAACATGCTTGTTTTCTGTAAAAAGTTGTTCCTCATTCTCCATAATAAACACAGTCAGGTACTTCAAAACCAGAAAAACAATAAAGAAATCTAATTAAAATCTTTCAGCAAGCATCATTGATATATTAGATGGTGTTTGCCAGATACCATCAGTTTTTTATTTCATTTTAAACAAATAACATAAATCAAGGATTTGTGGTGAAATCCTTCATTTGAGAAGACAGACTCTCTAAGTTTACCCTAAATTCCCAGCAGTTTTGTATGTATCAATTTATTTTTTATAACTAATATATAACTAATAATTATATAGCTCAACCAGTCTAGGCCATTAGGGAACCAGTTTAGGCCGTTGGGGACACAGACAGCTATGGTCCAGTAAGCTGGGTGGCAACTAAATTCAGTCAGTCAGGACCAACTGCATGGGCTTTCAAAAAATATATAAAGTGAACTGCACTCAATAAATGTTGTCTGTTGCCACATGAACTATGGAGTGCTGTGCCGCGTCTGTCTCTACTGTGACAAATAGTAATAGTAATCACTTCCTTTTTCACAGCTCTTCCAGAAGCATAATAATGCTTCCCTTAAAATAAAATTTGAGATTATCTTCACATTTCTTTCCTTGTGTTGGCCTTAAGGCTGTCAATTTAGTCCAATAAAGATGAAAAGGGAGAGAAAGTCTCCCTGTTTTTACTTCTCTGCTGTGAATGTGAATAAGGTGAATAAATACCAATCTTGAACCAAACCATCTTTGAGATTAATTTTCCTGCAATTAAACATCATGAATCTGTGATACTGGCTTGTCTTGCAAATCAAATCTTACACAGGTGAAAGCTCTTCACCAATCCAGAAGTACTCTTTATAATCTGATTAGCTACTCATTATTATAGTTAAGATGCTGTTACACTTATTACTACAATAGAGCTTTCTGATTATAATACCCTATGCTCTTAACCATATATACAACCTTCTGATTAGAGATCCACCATTACATCAGCAAGAATTAATATCAGAAGAACACAGGCTTTATTTTTTGCTATTAATACAAACTCTTGTGCTGCTAAACAAATCCATTTCCTAATCACATCATCTCTAATATGTTACCATTCTGAATAGACATTCTTACTCAACAGAGATGGACTTTTCAGAGAATGTAGAATTTAATATTATCCTATTGGAAGATCCTCATGGAGATGACAGCCTCAGATATATTAATGTAAATACTCATTTTTCTTACAAGTGAAATCCTACAATGACACACCACAGAGAAACAAAAATGTGGCCATGTTGCTGTTGAAAGTCAAGAAGTCTGAGACACGGATCTTCTTTTCAAAGTCTCATCTGAGCTCAAATAGTCCCAGTCAAGTGCTTTATATCCATATTAGGTCACTTTTTATCACACAATAGTGCAGAACTCATGTCTAAGCAAGACATCATGAATTCCTTGTCCAGACAAGACACCTCATTCAATAAAACATACTTCTTTAGTAAAACCTGGAAAAAAATGGAAAAAAAACCAAACAAAAACCAATAAACCCCACAACAAAACAGTTTCTCCATCAAAACTTGGTTTTCCTCAGAAGAAATAGAACTGAAATCCTTCCTGTATAAATTTCCCAGCTCTGTGGAATTTATTTAAAAGGTCAAAGATTTTTTTCGAAACTTAGAAGAACCTCCCATGTGTGTTTACAATTTCTTTTTTGACTTACATTTGCTGAATGAAACAAATACTTTATTACAACTTAAAAATGTAATTTCTAACTGTGTCACTATTGTTTCTACAATTCAGTTCACCTGATGCCTTTCCTAAAATGTTTTTCCCTGTTAAAGATAACAGAAAAATCCTACATGACATCACTGGGACCAGAATCAGATTTGATACACTGCTCAAAACAGTGGAGGAAAGGATGGATTTAATAAGTCTGGTTGGGGAAAAAAAAATAATCAAAAAAAGGAAAATCCAGTATATCCATAATAGAAACAATTTTCATACAATAGAAGTATCATGCCTTATTTGTATTTAAATGTTTGAAATTCCTACTATTAAAAAATTATTTCTAAGTGTCAAACACTGCCAAATACACTGTTTCCAAAACTCAGAGTTTCAGCATGCAGGGTGTGTAAAGGTTTTTGCTAGTATGAAAAAAAATTAACTGCATGTGCCCATTCCATTAATATTACAAAGGCTCCAACTCAGACATGTGTGAGACTTTTCCATTCCAAAACATAAGCAGTCTGTTTTCCCCACACTTACACTGCCCACTGGCTTTCTTAATGAACATCTAATAATTCATAGACTCAGCAAACAGCAGTGGTTGGTGGTTTGTTGTGATCTCTGTGTGACAGTGTTAATTTCTGTCATCTTTAATAACTTTTTTGTTGTTACACAGAAACATCCAGAGTGCTCAGGGTACAGTAACAAAACTGCAAGTGCTCCCACTTGTGCTGGCTGCAGTTCAGTTTCCAAGTTTAAGCTGAGGTTTTCCATAACAGACACAAGCAAAGCACCTTTAGTCTATGTTCTCTCATTATATTCTTCTGAAAACTACAGGTCAGTATCTCAACCATCACTTAACTGCTTACATAAACAGTGTTACTTTTAAACTCCACCTAACACAAGTATTCTTTGTAAGGAAAACCTAATGGTGTTTGCAATTAATTAAAAATTAATTCTTTGGGAGTTCTACATGCACATGGATTTCACTGTAGCATCAGTGCTACATTTATTGACTGATACCTTGATCACTGTCAGTAGGTAACTTTGATGGAGTCACTCATTCAAATCAGGATTTCATACTTAAATTCTATTTCTTCTATCCCAGGGAGGAATTGAAATATCCAGCCATTGCAAGCACTGAGCAATGAAATCTATAGTCCATTTTTCCCAATAAGAGAAGGTGTCTGTTGTCTAGATCAGTAATAAAATTACCTGCCTCCAATATCCAGATCAGCAATGGGGGACAATTCCAGCAACCTGCATCCTCCACACTTACAGCAATGTCTAAGTTTATGACTGACAGACAGCTGCAGGAAAAGTTAGCAGCTCACAACTTCACTTGCCAAAAAATCCTAACATCTAATTATCTGCCTCCAGGAAGATTTCTCTCAACATACAGAAAGTTTTTTTCTAGCTGAAAAAAAAAAAAACTAGAACATACAACAAAGTGGGGGGGACTGTTATGGACACAAAAGCTCCAAAACTTAAAAAAATAAAACTGAAAAAATAAAATTCGATAAAAAGGTAAAATAATATTTTGAACTATTGAAATCCACACTCACAGGATGTCATAAGTGAATAATTTAATATAATAATCTATGAATGTTTTATAATATAGAATCCTACTTCTATTAGTTTTATTTGAAGCAGTAAAAACTAAAGCTGCCCTTCAAAGTACCCCAGCCATTCTCACACTAGATGAGTCTGTATATATACACCATCATATTGTTTATAAAAGTATTTAACCTAAAGGTCAGCTTGCATTCAGCTTTCATAGTGGTGTAAATGTGAAACTAAACTGCTCATTGTAGCAATATTTGTCTACATTTATAGTTGCACAATGCACTAGATCTGCATTCACTCTAGATTTGAGTCTGCTAAGGCTTTAATTTGTTTGATCATTTGAAGAAACTATCCACTAAGAAATTAATAAAAAACCTGTCCCACTGCTATAAATCACAAGACCTACACATAAAGCTCTTGTTTCACACCTGCAATTATCTTTCCTAAAAGCTTTTGAGTCAGCAAGACAGCAGTGCAACATGGGCCAGCAAATCAATGCAACTTCTCCCAAGTATTGTAATCTAAAATTATGAATTTATAAAAATATATTATGAATTGATAAAATTATAAAAAGAATTAATTTAATTTTTTCAAGATTCAAAATTAGAGCAAACTAACACATAAAGATGCATTTATCAGCAAAAATCTTCTTGCAGTCACCAAGAGAGGCACAAGAATGGTGGTCCTTATTCACAAAGGGGTAGAAGAGGCAATTTTACATTCCTGGCACTGATCTTTCCAGTATATAAACAATACTCCTGCTTCCAGCAACGGGCCAGACTTTCCATTTTCACCTCCAAGGGTTGCTATGAGCACTGAAATTTCAAAAGCCAGATCAGGAATAAGGTTTAGAATCTTTGATGATTTGGCGTTACACAGGAGCAGACACACATACAAATAATCCTTGTGTTAGATGGAGTTAAAAAGTAACACATTTAGAATACTTACCCAATTTCCCTCTGACTACCATCTCTCATTTGTACATTCTAGTCTCTTGACATGAAGTCTAAAGCTCACTATTTTTTGTCTCTGCTTTGCTCTTGACCAATAATCAAATTTTCCATTAAAATGCTGATATTCTTCAGTTGCCACTTCATCTTGACAATATTCTGGAACATAATTGTAGCCACGACTTACCTCTACAGGTTGATAGGTTGTTTTGCACTGTTATCACTAGTGAATTAAGTTTATTTTCTTAAAAGAGCAATAGTAAGAGAGCGAAAACCTTAAATAAGCCATTCTGCTTCACTTGCAACATTATGTATATCCTATAATAATTCAGTGTCAAACATCCTACTTGTGAAACTGCAAGACACTGTAAGAGATGGTCTGAAGTTTCCCTCATCTGCCTCGCAACCATCCCAAGAACAGAGACTAAGACCCTGAAGACCCCAGAGGACTTTGTGCAGGAGTTCTGGCCTGGTTGAGGTGGGTGCTTGCTAAGTGATTATTTGAAGGTGTGCTCAACCAACACCACTATAGTGATTGTTTGCAGGTGTGCTTGTTGTGCCATGGTACACTGCCTTTGTTCCTGCTGGTGAGCAAGTACTGGTGAGGAGTGGCCTGTTCTGTACCTCATACCTGCTTCACAGAGCAATGGGTCTTATCACAATGGCCTGTGAATCTCCCCACCTCTTGGCCAGCTGCCCCTTGGTTTAAAACAGACTATAAAAGTGACTTTCTAAGTTACTTTCTTCGAGAGAGATGTCCCCATGGAAGAAGATACTGGTGGCTCTGTCTCGTCTGTTGGTAGCTACAATACCCCCTTTTTTCTCTCTTTACTTTGCCTCTTTATCCCTCTATCTCCCCCCCCCCACCCCCCCACTTTCTCTCCCTCTCATCTATCACGCAACCCACGTTGTTAGCACTAAAATAAAGATGCATTGTTGCTGCTGTGATTTAAACTGAAATCCCTTGGTGTCCTTTTTGCACGCTGAGGTCAAACAAACTTCTCACGACTCCCACTTTTGCTAGCAGATCGTGACATAAATCAACATATAATTTCAATATCATAACTCCTGTAAGGACTAACATGAATTTAATGTCCAATCTTGCATAACTCCCCCATTTATATGGTCTACAGATGTCACAGAGCTGTAAGAGTAAAGATAACCATGTCCTCATTAGATTTAAATTACCCTGTTTTACTTCTCCCACCAAGAAGCAGTTCCTAATTTTAGTCCTTATTCAAAGTCATCGGTCATGCAAAGTTTTGTTTGCTCACAAGATCAGACTCTTGTGACCAGAACTCAGGGTTCCTACTCAGTAGTAATCCTACCAGAGATAATCCAGGACACTTGAAGGCAGGCAAGAACTACTCAGTAGAGCTCCTATTTTCACATGCAATAAAATAATATTTGCACATTGCATTTATTATGGTATAGCAATTCAGAGCTCTCATTAAGTTCATACCTACTATCTTTACAGCCATTGTATGTAATAGATACCATACACACACAAAAACATCAATCTTAAACAAGACTTACAAATAAAATTATGTTCAATACCAAACACATCTGAAAGGTTGCCTATATGGACATATATACAAAATTACCCTCAAAAAAGAGCTATTATTTAATAGCACAAAAACACCTTTTTATATTTTTTGGCTGAAGTTTGTGTCTACAACATCCAAGCATCAAACTGTCTGTAAGACTCCAATTGAGTATATACCAAAAAAATATATCCCTGCTACACATCAGATGAGTGAGTGATGAACATTTGTCCTCATAAGGTTTTGCCTGTATCACTACAAACTTTCATAATCACAGACTCCCAAAGGTCCCTTTTCAGAGACTAAATCCATCTGGTCCACTCTTCAGAGAATGCTATGAAACAGAGGGAGCAGCTGTCCAAACAGCCCATCTCCGAATCTCAATGTCATGATGGTTCTTGCAGCAAAAATGACAGAGGCGTGCCCCGCCAGCCTACACTTGAGAGGAGCTGTGAGAGGCTTATGCCAGTCTTTATGCCATCATCACAAGCTAAATTTCTAAACCTGAAAATTTCTTGTTTAAATGTCCAATTGGAAAAAACCCACACAATGATGTGTGCACAAAATAATCACTAAGTGACAACTGACACTCCAGGACACTGCCCTGAGTACTCCAGCTGTGATTGCAATCTCATGTAGTTATTCACTCTGGGCTGTAAACTAGGGATAAATACACATTCGGTTTTTAGTCAGCACTTAACATAGCCAGGATCTGCACCATGCCTTAGCAGTGATCTTAGCAGGAGCAGATAAAGACCTTCCAGGAACACTTTCAAGTTTTTCAGAGACGACATTCACCTGAAGAGCATCCCTTAACCGTCTCTAACATGAGCCACATTGCAGCTGCATGCACCACTCCGAATGTGAGATTCATTCACAGCAGTGATTGCTCATCCAAACTAAGTAACTATACTGCAGTTCAGTAGGCCACTGCAATTTTTCAGCTCCTTAAAAAGTTAAATTCTGACTCACTCGAGATGATGGTTATACGTCTTACTCTAATAATGGCAGAAGTATTAACAATCTGTTTCAAAGAGACAGGTAAGTTTTATTTTATTTCTCAACATTTTATAGCTAAGATCATGGATTTTCAGCAGTGGGACTGCATTGTGTGTTAATTCTTCTAATGCACAGATGTGACTGTCACCTTTGACATTTCTAGCATTGATACATGCTTTTAAAATTATCTTTCAATGGTAAGAAAAAAAAGAAAATTACAAAATTACTTTGAAATATTATAAACTCAAATTATAAAATAATCAGAATAATTAATAACTCTTAAATAAAACCATAGAAATGCAGATAACTGGGATAGAAATACTGCCTTTCTACTCAGCTTACTCCAATTCTGCAGGAAGAATTAATGTTTTCTTGTAAAATCTAAGATGAACAGTTCACTAGGTCTGTTCAGATGTCAGACTGAACTGATAAAGCTTCATGAGCTTTCAGGCAAAGCTTTAACTCCTTGTTTACTACAACATTGAAATTAAACTTCTAACATAACTATAAAACAGGTATGTTTATTTGTTTTCCTCTGTCAGTATAACATTAAATTCATGGGCCCACTTCTTGTATACCAAAGGAAGAAGCATGACAGGAAACTATCAAGTGCTAACATGTAACACTAAATGTTACCACAGAAACCTTTAATATTTTTAAGTGTACTTTGCCTTGATGTTCCAACACACATGAACAAGTAGACTCCATTTCATTTTCATCCAACAAAGATACTTTTGACTTCCTAAATTCTACCAAAATGCCTCCATAACGAAAAAGCCTGATACTAGAATAAGTTTTCTACATTTATAGGTGCATATATAAACTGGTGCATCAGTTTATTTCTTGCTTTTTTCTGGATGGTAGAATATGGAAAGAACACTGACATCAGCTGTGTACATCTATGTCCAAATCCAGTTTATGTGCATTTATGAAGTTTAAATCCTGAAACATGAACATCTGAAAGTTCCCTATGAACACACTGATGGCTGCACAACCACACTAGCCAGATAAGTGTGGTCATGGCTGCTTGCTTTTTTTTTTCTTTTTGGAAGGGATTTTTGGTTGGATGGCGTGTTTCCAAGGAGTTGTTTTTGTTCATTCTTCACAATGCACATCTTTGCCCTGACATTTTTTTCTGTAAATGCAGAGCAGCCATATTTTTAGTAGCACATAAAGTTATTATTGCTTTATTTCGATTAAAGTGTGCATATATTTGCTTTGGCAAATTGAAGTTGATAAAAATGCATCCCATCTTTTGAAATTAAACAACAGAGCATCAATGAAAAATCCATCAACACTTAACTAGTACGTACTCCCAGTTCTGCCAGAAGCAGATATTAGGCACAATAAAAGTGCTGCAACTCACTATATCCATACTAGATTTTCTTTATAAACATTATTTCCAACATGCAGAGCTATGACCCAATTAATTGCACGCAATTAAACATAATCCCGAATACAGTGTGGCTGTTGACTACAACTACTAAGAGCCCTCAGGGGATAAAAAAGTTTAAAAAGAGCCTTAATTTGTTCAGACAATGCAAACTTTATGTCAATGAAAATATCATTAGAAGTGGGTGTTCTAATCAATAGGCAGAATGGTGATAATGCATACTGAAGGATTTCCTCTAGAACTCCGCATTTGTAAGTTTTGTAGGGATTGCACACAGGGATGTTTCCATTATTGCAGCACTTACAAACAGCCAAGGCCTTTCCTACTTCTTACACTTTCTTATACACAGTGAGGAGCTGGGGGTGCACAACAAACTGGAAGGGGACACAGCCGGGACAGGTGACCTAGCTGACCCAAGGGATATTCCACACCACACAACATCATACCCAGCATGAAAAGCTGTGAAAGAATGAACAGGGATGTTCAGAGTGATGGGTGTTTTTCTTCCCAAGTCACTGTTGTAAGTAGAACTCTGCTTCCCTGGGTGTGATGGTTTGGCATTTAAAAAAAAAAAAAAGGTATGAAACACCCACGGAAGTAAGGGCTTTGAGAGAGTCTGCTGGGAGTTTCTTCTCTGCTTGAGATCAAGCTGGCCAGTTCTCAGAATTGACATCATTTTGGACCATTGAAAAGTGAATACCATCTTTTAAACCTAAGCCCAGGAGCTTCTGGCTTTCTTTGTTTCTGGCCTTGGAAGGTAACAGAACTCTGGTGTGGTTGCCCACCCCCCCCCGCCCCGCCCCGCAGCCTGTACGGCCTGGGGGGAGTTTTAGCCAGAGCCCAGTGGTTCCCGGGCGGGGGATGGAAGCTGCGGGGTTTAGCCCCAGGCCAGGCCAGGCTGCGCTGCAGTGCCTGCTTCTCCTGGGAAGACCTCCAGGTCCTGTACCAGCGGGGTGGCCTAAGCTCTTCCCAGGGGCCTCCAGACGGCTGTTGACACTTGCTGCCCCCCCTCCAGCCCCCTCACCCCCGTGGCCCGCACAGACGGCTCCAGGCTGAAAAGCATCCGAAAACCATCTGCTGTTTTCCAGCGGCTGCCAAGCTGAAATCTGACATCATGAATATCTGCTGTGGTTTGAGCCAAGATTTAACCTTTTCACTACCCAGATGAGACCTGCAGATTTAAACCCTTCTCCAGAGAGAGGAAAGTGAGTGATCAACATGTAAAGAGACAACATGAAACATGAAGGTCAGTAAGAGAAAAGAAGTCAAGCCTCAGATGGAAGGAGAATGAGGAGATGCTTTAGTAAGCTGAAATATTCTTTTGGTAGAGCCATGTAGATGGACAATAATGTTCTGAATAACTCCTTTAATTCATGAAAAGAGTATTAGGAGGGAATGAATTATTCAAACTGTGAATCTGAGCAAAGGTATCCATTGATGAGCTAAGCAAATGGTGGAGTAGCTGTGATCCCATGAGATGCTAGAACAGAAAGAGAGAAGTGAGAGTTGATGAAGACCCTTGGCCCCCAGGGAGAAAATGGAGAAAACCTCTGTTCCCAGAGATGATCACAAAGACAGATGAAGAGAACCTTTGCCTTTGAATAACTTATCCTTAAAATAACACCTCTTGAGTTCATGGCCCATGAACAGACCTCAGATAGGTGTGAAAATAGGAGGAGGGCATGATGGCAGAGTTTTTTCTGGGCAGCTGCCATCATGAGAATGAAAAACTGTTTTTTTGTGGAGAACTCTCCATGGAATGGCAAGAGAGAACTCCTTGCTCTATAAAGACTGATGAAAAGACTACTGCATAGTTGGGACTGCTTTAACCACCAGGTTTTGTCTCTATATTGTCAGTTAGGCAAAGAAAAAAGTGAGGTGGAGAGAAAAGGTTTCTGGAGGTTTTATTCTGGTTTCTTATTCTTGTAGTTCTATTAATAAACTTTCGTTATTCCTTTTAAGTTTTAAGCCTGTTTTTCCCTTCTCCTAATCCATATTTTACAGCAAGAAATGAATAAGTTTTCTGGTGATTTTTAACTAGTGCTTTAAAACCACCACACTGGGGATGGCTGAACCCCCGCCTGCCCAGGGGAGGTGGTGAATGGATTCCTGATTTTCTTTGCTTGTGGGCACAGCTTCTGTTTTATCTACTAAACTGTTTTTACGTACACCTGCAACTTGTCTTGCTTTTCTGGTTCTCTCCCCCATCCTACAGGAGTTTAGGGTGGGGCTGGGGGTGGTGCAGGAGTGAGAAGCTGTGTGGGAGTTAGTTGCCAGCTGGAGTGGAACCACAGCAGCCCTTAAAAATTTCACAATAGCCATTAGTCAGACAGACTGTGAGAGGCAGAAAGCAATTTAACTTCTCTCCGGCAGACCAGAGTGAATTTCTACAAACTGTTCTTACAAATAACACTTACAGATGTCTCAGCTGGTAACCCAACAGACAAGATACCTTGGAAAGGTTCACCTACATAATTATCCTGGAATTTTAAACTAGGCCTGCATGCAGAAGCTGGTTTTACAGTTAAATAAACATCATTGAAAAAACATGAAGCTTTAAAAAAGGCAATAAAGACAAATATCATTTGTCTGCCAGTATGAACTCAACACAATTATTAAGACTTCAGCTGAGCTGAATGTAAAAAAATTTGTGCGTATTTAAGAAATTTTAACTCTTCTGCAGATCAGGAAAGAAAGCCCACATAATGTATTTCTCAGTAGTGCACTTGTGCCATAGAAAGGAAATCACAAATGGTAGTAACTTCAATCAGGCATTCAATTTCCTGAAGTCTTCAAAAAAATATACAACAGTTGCGGTGTGTTTTTGCCCCTAGTAGCCTGTTCCATTTCCCCCCTGCTTTGTCGGTTTAATCTAAGTTACATCCCACACCTTTAGCTGTCCATCTTCCCTAAGTGCTATCCCTTGTTACAGAACATTCTCTGTTCCTCCCCTTTTTGAGTTGTCAATCCCACCTTATCCCAGCCCCCTGCCTTGGAAATCCCATGGAAATCCCCTAATATTCAAAGCCCCATTGGTTTGTTTGATCTGTTCCCCTCCCCTTGTGCTCCCCATTGGTTTGTATATTGTTAATCCCACCCTGTGATCCTCCCCTGTGTTTTCCCTATTGGTTAAAGATTGTACCTTCCCCCTGAGACCTCCCCCATATGAAAGTTCCTGCATACCCAGTTTGTTTGTCTTTCATCCCTGGACCATTAAATGGAATAAGCCTCTTTTGGATACCAAACTGAATACCTCTCCCTCATTCTTGCTCCTGCTCTCAATAGCCTGTGCTGTAAAGCTTAAGCCCTACGGCTGTATCCTGGACTGCATTGCTTTCTGGGACCAGCCCACTTTTGGCCAAGTGCCAGGAGCTGGATGGGGAAAATCCAGCACTGCATCATACAAGCATTTTGGCTTAGAAATTAGGCACTAGAAAACAGAACAAAACTAGTAAGAGCCTGACACCTGCAGTGACTATTTATGCAGGCATCAGCAGGAACAGTCCAGATAATGAATATTCTAATAGAGACACAATATCGAAAATAACAATTTATTCACACCTTCCCAACAGGAAAAGTAGAAGTGACAAGCACTGGTAAAGCTGAATTATGATTTAGACTAATGTTGGAGGTAGGCATAAAAGTTAACAGATTCTTTAATAGCATTTTGTACACTATTGTCTTGGGGTGATTATGATGTTAAATTGTATCCCCATTCATCCACCTAGCCCAGAAATAGGTTTTGTATCCTTAAAATTTCATCTAAGAGTAAAAGTGAGTGAAGAAGCACCGAGTCTCTTACCAGAGACTGTACTTACTCCCCCCAGATCCCAGGACGGGGTTTTGACTAAAGCACAGACAGACAACAAGGGACAGATCGCCTTGGCTTTCCAGCTAGCCGGAGCAGAGAGGTCTTCCTGGACTGTTTTCTTTCCCTTTTTCTGGAACTAATCGAACCTGCTCTGGACTGGGGACTTGGGAGAGCACTGGGAGCTTGCAGCCGTGGACTACCGGGAGCCCAGCCTGGGCAGCGGCATTTTCCAGTGCCAGAGGGACTGATAACAGAGCGAACACCCACAGGAAAGAGACCCTCTGAAGTTTGTCATCTCTTCAGAGTGGTGAGAGGTTTTGTAATTTGATATTGTTTGTTCTTGTGCTGGGTAGTGTTTTGCCTGTTAAATAAACAGGTTTTTTCCACTTCTCTCAGAGAAATCTCTTCCCGAACTGGTTGGGGGGAGGGAGAAAATGGCCACATGGGTTTGCTTCCCGGTGGGGGGCCCATTGGAGGTTTTCTCCCAAATTTGCCCTAAACCAGGACAACTATGACTGGAATAAAAGAATCATAATGCAAGCAAGAATAAAACCCCTAACTTTCTTGAGATAGGAAAGCAAAATAACTTCTGCCTTTGATTGGTTTTGCTTCTTAGGAAAAAAAACCCCAGAAGTTCTTGTATTTATCCATTTTATTTGTTTTAAGAAAGTTTAAGGCACTGATCAGTGTTCTTTAACAAGATACTGTACCGCCCACAAATGAACACACTGAAGCAGATGGACAAAACAATTATTCAGAGGGAAAAAAAAACTAGCAACAAATAAGGCCTAAAGGAAAATTTAAGGTGACAGAGAGATACATATAGGCAGTCATGCTATTTTCTCGTCTGTCTCATGATTCTCTGAATGAAATGAGATTAAAAAAACTTTGCCTACCAACTCCAAGCACAAATATTTATCATAGTTTTCCAGCTACAGAAACACAAAGCTTAATACAAGGCAGGTACAGATAGTGAAAACACTACTTTGGTTTAAGAAAATAATTAGTGTAATTCAGCAGAACTCATTATTAATCTCTCAAGTCAGAATTAAACATTGATATAATTTACAGATGTCTTGGTTCTAGAAAATAGGTGTCTGCTAGGGAGAGCAGGAGCCTCCCTTGGGATGAAAGAATGTAGGCCCCCCTCCCTCTGAATTATTATAATTTTGAAATCAAGGGGCTCTCAGGCAAAGATCTGGGCATAGGAATAACAGTTCTTTACTAGTATAACCAGGCAAACAAACAACAATAACTACAGCAATAACCAGAAAACAGAACCAGGGACCCCAGGACAGCTTTCTTGGCTGAGATGTCTTTCCCCGATGCCGAAGAAAGCCAGCCAAAAACTGTCCCTACCTTCCTTTCCTGCCTCCTTCCCCCCCTGGGCCCGGCCACTCTTTGTCCTTTGTCGAGCACCCCCTAAGTACCCACAGTTAGGTTGTCCCAGCAACTAATGGGTAAAAATTCCAAGGCAGGCCAGAACAACAAACAAAACGAACAAAAAAAAGGACACCTAACCCTCAACAACAGATTTTGCTAGCATATAGTCCAGGTACAATCAGTCTTAAATGCCTTAATTTCCACATGTGCATGTATCTTGTATGTACTAGAAAACCACAGATATTTCCTGGTAAATAAGTACAATTCAGTTTCATGGTTTAAAGTATTTTAAATAATACAGACAAAACAAAACAAAAGGCAGCACAAAATCATCCAAGACATTTACTTTCTGCTTGCATTAAGTGGTCAAGTGGAACCAAATTCACTTTACAGTATCAATGATTCTTTTGCAACTTACTCTTCGAAAGCATTGTATTTATAAAATAGAAGGTGGAGATCAAATGCTTCTCATCAGAGGTATCCTTTAAGCTTCATTGTGAATCATTAGAAAAATGCTTTCTCAGGACCTTCAATTTCCCCACTTCCTGCAAGTTAAAGAAACATTTTTATTAACTACAAAATATGTTTTCTCCTGTCATATTTAAAATGCAGGTATGCTTATATTTTCATATATCAATTGTTATAAATTTTTATTATGATATTGGCTTTCGCAGATGAATATTATATATTAAATACTTTTTAGCTATGTATGTACCTTTTTCTTGCTAACAAGTTTTAAGTTTAAAAGAATTTCCTAGGTACAGGGCAAGGAAACCCCAGAGGGCAAGGACACTGGGGCCCAGGCTGTTATCAGGAGAACAATAGAAGCCAAACTGTTATCAGCGGAAGATATGAAGACCAGCTACCCTCAGGAAAAGGATGAGGGGCCTGAATGGTTATCTGCTGTCGTTCCGATTGGGAATGGCCAGAAAAGAACGACACAGACTCTCAAGGGAGTCAGAACAAGAGGATCCTTCAGTTTATTGCTTGCAGGC
>NC_031777.1:7850457-7852476 GCF_001522545.3 Parus major | reverse complement strand
GTGAGCACTGGTTTGTGGGGAGAAAAACATTCAAGCGCGATTAGAGGTGAAAATTGGGCCAGAAATAGGGGATGTTAGGAGCATCTGGAGCGCTGGGTTAGGAGCTGCTAGGTTTAAGTGTTGTTTTATTGCTTTTATGTAAAGAGGCTGTAGCAGGACCCGGTCCCTGTGAGTGGCGAACAGCGGGGCCCGGTGTGGCGGTTCCCGGTCCTCTCCCACCCGATGTGAAAGATGCAGAGCGCGGTTCATGAAGGGCGCTGCTGGAGCGGGACCCGCCGTGTCTGTGCCAGGGTCTCGAGGGGTGTGGGGTGCCCGAGAGCACTCGCCGGGCCGGCAGCGGTGCTGGGTGAAGTTTGCTGCTGAGGAGTGAGCTGGCCCAGCAGAGGAGCCCCAGACTAGAGTGCTGTGGACTCCGGGCTCTGCCCCTCGGCTATGGTGAGAGCTGAGTGTGTTTGTCCTGTGTGTGTAGGGATGGCACAGCAGGGAAAGAGGGGACACGAGCTTTGCCCCAGGGTCTGCACGCAAGTAACAGCCTATGGGCCCCTGCAGAGCGAGCGGCTGAATAGAGCCTGCTCGGCCCAAAGCTGCGGCAGTAGGAGTGGGGGAGAGAGATAGACTGAAAAACTGCTGGGAATGGGAAAGAAGGAACGGAACAAAAGCCGAGAAACAGACCGGTGGATAATGACACCAAAGCAAAAGTAGTCTTGCTCGTTAGGTTCTGAAAACCTCATCAAGGTGTTTAATTTCTTGAAATAGGATCTCTTTTTCTCTTACTTTTTTCTTCCCTTTCTTTCTTTTATTCTTGTTGTTAAAAAGGAAGGGGTTTGTTCTAAGAAACCGATAAAAGAAGTTTGTGAAGCTAAACAAGTAAATAGTAACCAAAGGGTAAAAAGGTAATGAATGTAATTTAGTTGAAATCAAAACTAACCTAGCCTTTCTTGTTTAACTAATTTGAACGCGCAGAAAGAGATTGGCTCCTATGTTAACTGTTAAATTTCGTTTAACCCAAGAATTTTAAAGAATACTGATGGAAAATTTTGATGCGATGTTTTCATTCTCCCTGTGTTATTAAGAAATTGTTTTCAGGTACTACTGATAATTAAGGCAGAGAAGCTGCAATCTGGACCAAAGAGTGAAGTTGAATTCACACCAATAAGATAAAAAACCTGAGGACTGAACTGTAACACCCAAATCCAGTGATACCAAATGGACTCTTGAGCAGAGACCGGCGGTAATGAACTGAGACAATCCAAATGACCCAAGGAATTGAGCTAAGAATCACTCCTGAGAAGTAAGACCAAGCCTGTATCAGTAGTTTCAAGTCCTGCCTAGACAAGTTCTGAGACACTTTCGATATTCACCTTGGAAGGAAAACTCCTACTCCAAACAGGAGGACTGGGACTGTTTTGGTCGGGAAATCCTTGTATATTTTTGCTTTTGCCTGTGATTTGTACAAAAGAGGGGGGAGAACCACAACTTCCATCAGTGCCACATCATATACCTTGTCTAAATCATCCCAATACGAGGCATTCTATCTGGATTAAACATAAGTGTTTAAATTAGAGAATAATAGGTATTGTGGTTCACAAAGTTAAGCCTGTCATTGCAGGATGTGTTAGGTGCCAAATCTATTAAGAATAACTTAAATGATAACTTTCTTTTACAGATGGGAAATTACTAGTGCGTGTTGAGTGGGAAGCACCTGAGGAATGATGGGAAACTGCTGTTAAAAGGTGTCAAAAGAAATTTGCTTGGAAATTACAAAAGAGGAAGTGACAAGGAAATAGGGGGCAAGACCAGACTGACCACTACAACTCACCACCGAGAAGAATATAAAACACCTGCTGTGAGCTGCAAACTCATAGGCAGGATTGGTGGGGGTGTAAGCCATACTGGACCCCTATTATTCCTTCTTCTGTCACTTATCCTTTTCCCTTTTGGGACACCAGCAAAGCCATGTTACAAATGCTATCAAAAGCTTTACATGGAATGACACCGGGGTTTCTTTCTTATTACCCA
>NC_031777.1:7848787-7849958 GCF_001522545.3 Parus major | reverse complement strand
TAAAGCCAACACAGCAACCTAGACCTATATTAACCTCATGTCAGGACCTGTAAGCAAAGCTCAAACAGCAATTAAGTGGAGAAAATTTCTTCATGAAGTGAGAAATACTCCTGGTAAAAAGTATAAAGTTGGTAATGAAACTTGTACATAGTAAGTTCCAGAGAAACCAACTCTGTATTAGACACAAAGGAAAGTAAAAGAAAAATTGTGTACATGGTAATAGAACCAGATTCTCACAATGAAATGGTACAGGGAAAAATCCTTACTCTGGAATCCCAGAAATAGACAAATTTTTGGGAAATATAAATCAACAGAAAAATGACTATTAGAAAGCACCAGATGTCTTATTTTGAGATATGTGAGAAAAGAACATACCCAAAGCTCCCTTTGCAATGGAAGGGGAGTTGTACTCTAGGAATGATTCAACTAGGATTTTTCCTTTTGTCAGGACGAGACAGAAATCAACTGGGGTGTTGGTTTTTGAGGTTCTAAAAAGAAATAAAAGGGAATGATTTTGAGCACCTCAAAAATGGGGAGATGAGAGATGGCCCCTGAATGCATATTAGAAACATTCTTGGGCACAAGATGGAAGTTGGGGATATCGAACCCCAATTTTTGCATTATGAAACTCCAAGCTGTTGTAGGAATCATAACCAATAAAACAGTTGGGGCTGTGGAACTAATAGCCAGTCAGAGATGAAAAGCCAGAGCTGCAATATATCAAAGTAAGCTAGCTTTAGACTATTTATCAGCTAAAAGAAGGGGTGTTCTGTGAGAAGATTAATACATAAGATTGTTGTTTTCAATGACAATAAGAAAATGCCATTCTAGATATTGCCAAGCTATCAGAAAAATGACCTATGTGAAAGTCCAAAAATGAAAATCAGTAATGACCACTAATTGGTGGGATAATGTACTGGGGATAAAGTAGTAGAAGAAGCTAAGTTTCTTCCCCTTGTAGCAGTGCTACAGCTGATTTCTTCTTTGTTAAAATATTTCTTCTTTGTTTAATCCCCTGTTTAATTTGGCTGATCACCAATATAGTTCAAAGCATAGCAAATGCCTATAGACCTAAAATAAGCTACATCTGGAATGGCAAAAACAAAAAAATCATGGTATTAAGAAAACAAAATAATGTGAAAAATCTATTGGAGGTAGCTAAATTGATTTG
>NC_031777.1:7845003-7848377 GCF_001522545.3 Parus major | reverse complement strand
GGGCTGAACCAGAGAGGGGATGCTTTGAATATTCATTGGACCTTCATAGCAGCGGAGGATAAAAGGGAGAGTTCCTGGGATACCAGGTGTGTTCCTGGCAACCCCACCAGGGCACCCGGCCGTTTTAACCCTTTGCTTTATTTCTTTTGTCTCCTAATTGTCTTTTTATTTATATTAAATTCTTTTTATAATTTATTAAGTGAATCTCGTTTTTAAGACAATATTACATGTATCTGAGTGTGGTGGGGTGGAGGATTCTCCCAAAAAGGAAAATAATGACCTCTGGAAAAATGTTGGAGTCATTAGTGTACCAAATATGACACATATCAATGGTAGCAAATGTTAAAGCCCAAAGTCTGGGAGATTCAGCTGAGCTGAGACCCTTCTTCTGTCTCAATGCATTTTACATATAAATGCAAATAACATGTCTGAAAACTTGAGGCATGTTTGAAATTTTGGAAGTTAGCAAGGTGCAGAACACAAAGTAAGACACGTGAACACACCACTTAGGTCAACAGAACTTTGATATCCGCTTTTAAAAAGTTACAAACCCAAAATAAAAAACAGGAAATGCTATTTTTTTTTTTCTAAGATGTCCACTAGCAACAAGATTGATTTACAGAGCCACATTATTTCTCTCAGCTTAGACAGTATCCAGGTGAAAGCAGTAAAGGCTGTCTAGGAGTCAATGGCTTTACTGCTTTAATTCTGACTGGAAATTCCAGCCTTATGATCCCAACATGTGCAGGAGCCATTTTGAGGGGGGAAGGAGGTGTTTTGGTGATATGCTATTTTAATTTGTCTTTCAAAACAAGTAGCAACACAAATCCAATTCTCAACATCAACTGGATAAAGAGAAGGTTAAAAAATCCTACATTTGATTAAAAAAGATAGTAAGTTATGACCACTCATAAAATGTCTGCTTTGCAGAACAGAAAGGAACTAATACACTAAAACCCTCGCAATATGAAAGAAACAAGTTTGAAAGGAGTCACCAGATAAAACAAAGAAAATAAGAAAATTCATATATTTTGTCAGTATATTCATAAGGAATATATTGACAAAAAGCATCTGTTTTTCCAATAATAAACACAAGCAAATTCCAAGGAGGATGCCTCTGGCACCCCCTACCCCCCTCATAGGGAGCTCCCTACACCCTCAGCTTCACATGCTGAGGAAAAACTCAGGAGACACCATCCATACCAAGATTTCCACTTGCCCATTCTTATTTTGAAAGGGAGTGTCTCATTAGGGACTTTTGGATTGGGTTCTTTTTCCCTTTGAACTGAAGATTGACGAGAGGGAGGCAGTTTTCTCTTGTTCGGTCTCAGTAGTTTATTCTTTTTCTTATCAGCATTACAAGGTACAAGGAGCTATGTGTACTATGATAGAAAAGGGATAAAATGGCTAACAAAGATCTTCTTCAAGGTCTTTTATATGTCTGTTTACTCAATTAACAGATGCTAACTAAATTATTTTTCTTAGTGACCCAATGACTCAACACCTGTGTGCTGCACTGCAGCATTTTTTACTCAATCACTTAATATTACTCAAAAACCCCTAGGAGAAGAACATGAAGAAGAAAGAAGAAGGACAAGAGACAACACCTCAAATCCTCCATCTTGCCTCCTGTTCTCTAAACTACTTTTCCACCCAGTGATTTAAGAAACTTTCTAATCTACACACTTACACTTTACCTATTTAACTTTAGTATTTGTTCTCATGTATCGCCATGAAAACATGCTCATGAATTTCACACCATATGAAATTCAGTGTGTAATAAATATGGCATTGGATAAAAATTCGTGAAGGAGAATAGAGAATTATATGTTATATTTGTAATATTGTAAAAATACAAACTGTAAAACAAACCAGAAATTCCTTCCTGAGTCGAGCAGTAACGACCCTAGGCGACGCTTATCAGCCTGAGAGAAAAAGCAGGACACGGGCAATCAGGCTAAACAATGAGAGGAGCCTGGCCGAGATACCCATCGGCTCCGCACCGGACCTGGACACTTCACCCTGAGAGCCCAACCAAAGATACAATCAGGAAGCACTCAGAACCTTTCACATGCGAAAGGACTCTGCCCAGTTGTCTATTGATTCAGTTCGATGGTTCCAGGAAATCCATTCAACCAACCATCTAGACTCTTTGTTGAACAGTGACTGCTCAGAGTTCGGCCTCAGGACACAAAATCCCTATAAAAACCCTGGACAGTCAACTCTCCTTCATGGATTTGGGTAAATCTGTACCTCTGGGTACAGACCCCTGTCCACCCAGGGCTGCGCTGATTTATTTTATTGTGTTTTTTCTCTCGTTGCTCGTGATTGAAATTGTTTTATAATAAATCGCTTTTTTATATTAACACTGTTTTGCCATTGCATTTATAACAGATTGGTGCCGTTTACTCGGATCGGAGAAACTGCGGGGCATCTCACTGCCCAGGACGGATACCCCCGCTGATTTTGGCGGCCTGGTAAGTTGAGAACCCCTGCAGCTCGTTCCAATATCTGAACCAAATTTAGGCTGAGATTAACCACAATAAAAAGGAAACGGATCCGGAGCAGAGAGCTCGGGAAGGCACGGAGCCTTCGGGAAGCCACGGCTTGTTTTGCTCGTAAAATGTCTATTGTGCACAAAGACATCCACGCAGGAAAATAGCTGTAAGTACTGCTGGTTGAGTGGGTGATAAGGCGAGTGTGTGAGACGTGATCTGATCATGGGGCGAGTGTGGACTTCAAGGCCGCGTTTCCATCCTCCCGCGAGGAAATTGGCCGGCCGCGAAGGAAGTGATCCAGAGTGAAAGCTTTTTTTCTCGACACACACTTGTAAAACCTGAGACCAAAGGGTGTCTCGGGGGACTGATCACAAGGAACTAAAAGGGGAAGGATACGTCCTGTTGAGCTCAGGAACTGGTAAACCCTTTTAGTAAACGGATCTAGGTATAGATCCGGAAGAGGATCAAAAGTACCGATTACAAGAGACCTCAGCTCAGCTCGCTGAAGGGTGAGTATCGGCAAAATTTGATTCCTAGAGTAAGCACACAACGCAGAGACTGAAACCGACTCACAAAGGAGTCGAAGACAGGTAAGAAATTTTATATATATATATTTGCAAATCATGGGGCAGAAAAAGAGTAAGCTTCAAAGAAAGAGCACAGGGAAAAATCCCTCCGATCAGGAGGAGGGATCACTAGACATCCCGCTGGAAAGTCCCTTGGGGTGGACGTTAAAACACTGAGAAGATTGTCCCCAGAGGAAGGAGAAATCAAAGGCAAAATTGATACATTATTGTGTGGAGGGTTGGGGAGGACAAGAGCTGAGAAGTCACCTCACTTGGCCAGTGTTAGGCACATTTGAAAAATGGACGTGTA
>NC_031777.1:7779103-7844478 GCF_001522545.3 Parus major | reverse complement strand
AGTAGAACCCGTTTGAGAGCGAGAATGATGGGTGATGAGTGGGGAGAGAGTGAAGAAGGGCACCGGTTGTTCCCTCTTAGGGAAGTACCGACGGCCCCGGGAGTGATCGGTTTTGTGAATGTACCCCTTAACTCTGGAGACGTAAGGGCATTTAAGAAAGAGATGGGGCGATTGTTGGATGATCCTTTTGGTGTGGCTGAGAGGTTAGACGAATTTTTAGGAAGTAGTATTTATACCTTTGACGATCTTATGGCAATCCTAAGGTCATTGTTTAATCAGGAGGAAAGAGAGATGATTAAACAAGCTGGTATCAGAGACTGGGACAGACACAATCCACAGGGGACGCCAGGCAACCAGAAATGGCCTAGCGTAAGCCTGAGCTGGAATGCACAAACGGAGGAAGGCAGACGGAACATGATAGATTTAAGGAACATAATTGTCCAAGGTATAAGAGAAGCGGTCCCTAGGGGCCAGAATATTAGTAAAGTTTTCGGAGAGTGTCAAGGGAAAGAGGAACCACCCACTGAATGTGTTGAAAGATTGCGGCGCAGCTTACAGATTTACTCTGGAACTGACCCGAACTCTCCTGTGGGGGAGATGTTGTTGAAAACGCAATTCGTTGCTAAATCTTGGGAGGACATTAGGATGTAATTAGAAAAGATCGAGGGATGGCAATATAAAAGCCTCCAGGAGCTCCTAAGAGAAGCTCAAAAAGTATACATGAGGAGGGAGGATGAGAAGCAGAAATTGCAGTCTAAAGTTTTAGTAGCTGCAGTAAAGGAGGTCCAGAAACAGGAGCAGGCGCAAGGTAAGTTTAAAACACTGCCCAGAAAACCCCGAGGTTCTCACCAGGCAGCCTCGGCCCCATGGAAAGGACCCCCTGAATGCTACTACTGTAAACAGGTAGGACACGTTCAGCAGAATTGCAGAAAAAGAATAAAAGACGAGAAAATTTTTCAGGAGGATTAGGGATGTCGGGGGCTGTGGGTATGGAGGAGCCCGCTGGGCCCGAGATACTGGCTCTCCCCTGGAGAGGAGATACTTCACTGTAAGAGCGACACAATGTTGCTCCCAGGGGTCTTTGAGTTAGTTATGTTAAACTGTTGTGTTTCATTGGTGTTCTCCCCTGTTGTCCCACCCCGATACAGGTATCTCGGGCTTCCCCCCGCCCCTCTCCTTCCCCATAAATATCCTGGGGTTTTTCTCTGTTCGGGAGATTCGCTGTTACTGGCACCCTTCACTGGAGCTCTGCCTAAATAAAGGCTTGTGCTTTGGTGGAACGCTGGACCAGCTATCTCGTCCCTGCTTCCTGTGTTGCCTGCCGCCACCGCTGCCGAACTGAGCCGAGCTGAGCTGAAATCACTCTACTATTACTGAGCTGAGTTGGAATCACTCAACTGCTTGAAGCTGCTCACACGCACTTCGGGCCAGCCTTTCTCAAGGCTGCTTCTAGAGAAGTCGCGGTGCTCCGGGCTTTCCGCCGCCGCGGCAGGGAGTTTTCTATTTGGAGACCAGAACATCCAAAGAGCCCTTGATAAAATTAAAAGTGAGCCCGCAACGACAAGGGGTAAATTTTCTTGTGGATACTGAGGCGGAGAGAAGTACCCTGTAGAAATTGCCGCACAGGTGTGTGGCTAGCAGAGAAAAGGTTTTTGTAATCGGTGCAAAGGGGGACCCCTTCAAAGTGCCTGTAATAAAGAATGTGGAAATAGAATCTGAAAATAAAATTTGCTTAGGGAATTTGCTATTAGTGGAAGAAGCAGATTACAATTTGTTGGGAAGGGACATGATTGTCACTTTAAGAATTAATATCATGATTAAAATCTCTGAATTGGTGGTAAAAATATTCAAGTTGACTCCTGAAAATGAGGAGAAAATAAACCCTGAAGTATGGCATTCAAAAGGAGAGATAGGAAAGCTAGATATCAAACCTATCAAAATAGAAATTCATAACCCTGAGGACCCCATAAGGGTTAAATAATATCCCATCCCGATGGAAGGGAAAAGGGGGTTGAAACAAGTAATTGATGACCTCCTAAAGGGAGGTACTTTAGAGCCTTGCATGTCTCAGCATAACACCCCCATCCTAGCTGTAAGGAAAGTGGATGGAAGTTTCCGATTAGTCCAGGACCTAAGAGCAGTAAACGCTAGGACCCGGACTAAGTTCCTGATGGTAGCCAACCCCTATACCTTGCTAAATAGACTCTCTCCTGAAGTTGTGTGGTACAGTGTGATTGACTTGAAAGATGCTTTCTGGACTTGTCCTCTGGATGAAAGGAGTAGAAATTATTTTGCATTTCAGTGGGAGGATCCAGATACAAACCGGAAGCAACAGCTAAGGTGGACGGTCCTCCCCCAGGGTTTCATAGAATCTCCGCACCTTTTCGGGCAAGCTTTAGAACAGTTGCTAACCCAATTTATCCTTGAGGATGGGACAAAGCTTTTGCAGTATGTAGATGACTTGTTAATAGCTGGACCGACTGAAGAAAGCATGAGGAAAGGTATGATTGCTTTGTTGAACTTTCTAGGAAAGAAAGGTTTGAAAGTCTCAAAATCCAAGCTGCAATTCACAGAGCCTGAAATAAAATATCTAAGACATTGGATTTCTCAGGGGAAACAGAAATTAGACTCTGAAAGGGTGGCAGGCATCCTTGCATTGCCTGCACCAAAAACAAAAAGGCAAATTAGACAAATTTTAGGGCTCTTGGGATATTGCAGGCAGTGGATTGAGAGTTTCAGTGAAAAAGTGAAGTTTTTGTATGAAAGATTGAACACTGACAGGCTGAAGTGGACTGAACAGGATGAGTCTAATTTCCAAAAAAATAATTGAAAAATGTACTTATGACTGCCCCCGTGCTGACTCTACCAGATACAAACAAAGAATTTCAGTTGTTTGTAGATGTGAGTGAACAAACAGCACAGGGAGTCCTGACCCAGGAGTGGGCAGGCAAGAGGAAGCCTATAGGGTTTCTCTCGAAAATCTTAGATCCTGTTAGTCGGGGTTAGCCTATGTGCTTACAGGCAATTGTGGCAATGGCTCTGTTGGTGGGAGAAGCAAAGACCATTCCTCGTTCTTCTCACCACTGACACTGCTGTCCAGACTGCAGAAAGGGGCTAGACACATTCATCTCGAGTGAAAAAAGTCGAGGATTGCAACACCTCTGAGTGGAAAGTCACCACCCTTCCGGGAGAGCTGAAAATTAAGCTTCAGTGTCACCACAAATGACCAGTGACGACCAGATAAGTTGCATCAATGCAAACTGTGATTGTTTTCCATTTATACATTTTAAGTGTGTTTATTGTAAAATAATTTGGGTAACCCACTGTTGGGGAGGGTACAGGCCTAAGGGATTGTGTACCGATTGTCTAACTAAAGAACAGGAGCTGACTAGCCGTTTCTTAGTACTTGTCACCCAGGCGGAGTTGTTAGAACTTGACTCTCCTGAGTGGTGCCTTATTTACCAAAAGAGAATAAGGGGAAAATTAGACGCCAAAGCAGAAGCACTAGCGATCAAGTGCCGAAAGATAGTAAAGGTACTGTGCAGGACAGATACAATTAAATTGTCTCGGTGGACTACTTTCAAGAGAAGGTATGCCATTAGGACTACAAGGGCCCCTGAAGAATATCCTTGCTGCCAAGAAGATGGTAGTCCCTGCTGTGTATTTTTATACGGGCGAAGGGCAAGGCAGAGGGATATGCCAGTGGGGAATCCTGATTGTCCTGGGTCTAGCTGTGTGCTTGACCAAGGGAATAATTCCCGAGATACCTCTGGGGGAGCGTCACCTGGGGAAGTGTGAGCAGTGGTTGACTGCCACAGATACCGGACTAATAATTGACTGTCCTCTGGGATGACAAAAAAGGGTTCTGCTGGTCTAACGGTACTCGGTATGGTCTCTGTGAATTGAAGGGGGAGGTCTGGTGTTACCACTCAGGGGCAGATCTTAAGGACGGGCAGTCAAAAACTCCTACCGGAGGAAAGACCAAAGCTTCCCACCTCATACGTAAGAGAGAAGCTGGAATACTTCCTCCAATCCCGACATGTGGCCAATGTAACAAAACTGTATAGATGGGAGGGAAAAGACAGTCTACTTTTCTAGCATACTACAAGGTCAACCCTTTATGTTATGAAAAAGTAAAATTAAAAACGTGTACTATGGGGGGGAAAATTGTACTGAGAAGGCAGAAATCTGAAACAAGAGGAAAAAGCATCCTTTGACAATGAACCGATAATACTTGATTTATTAAAAAGTGATGATCAAATTTGTTTGCAATTCAACAAAATATTCTGTTTAAGCTTTAGAGAAATTTGAAGAAAATGACCCTTTTCAAGGGTACTGTGGGGGCTCTCTAGGAGATTGGGAAGAGGACAAATATTGACAAAAAATCTCCGGTCCTCCCCATCCAGAATAAATAAGATAACACGAATTTTTAATGTGATAAATTATTAGGCGGGGGACTGCAATAAATATGGCATTGGATAAAAATTCGTGAAGGAGAATAGAGAATTATATGTTATATTTGTAATATTGTAAAAATACAAACTGTAAAACAAACCAGAAATTCCTTCCCGAGTTGAGCAGTAACGACCCTAGTCGATGCTTATCAGCCTGAGAGAAAAAGCAGGACACGGGCAATCAGGCTAAACAATGAGAGGAGCCAGGCTGAGATGCCCATCGGCTCCGCACCGGACCTGGACACTTCATCCTGAGAGCCCAACCAAAGATACAATCAGGAAGCACTCAGAACCTTTCACATGCGAAAGGACTCTGCCCAGTTGTCTATTGATTCAGTTCGATGGTTCCAGGAAATCCATTCAACCAACCATCTAGACTCTTTGTTGAACAGTGACTGCTCAGAGTTCGGCCTCAGGACACAAAATCCCTATAAAAACCCTGGACAGTCAACTCTCCTTCGTGGATTTGGGAAATCTATACCTCTGGGTACAGACCCCTGTCCACCCAGGGCTGCGCTGACTTATTTTATTGTGTTTTTTCTCTCGTTGCTCGTGATTGAAATTGTTTTATAATAAATCGCTTTTTTATATTAACACTATTTTGCCATTGCATTTATAACAAGTGTTTCCTTGATCCCAGAACTAAGTATTAAAAACAAGGGCACACAATCTGTATCTCAGACTCCAACAAGGGAGTAAACGAAACTCACACTATTTCAACACAATTTCACTATTACGTACAAATTTGGGAATTTGGCTTTTTCTTTGTAAATGCATCACAGGTGAAGGCAGTGCTAGATTACCTTAGCCATGAGGTTTGGCAGGATCCTCTCACCTGCTGTGTGCCCCTGAGGGCTTGAACCCCTCCAGGTGCACCATGCTTGAAAAACTTTGTAAGCTGCAAAACTTAAAAAATTTAAAAAAAAATATCCATCACACCCAGAAAACATGATGGAAATTTACACCTTGCTTACCCCCAGGAGCGTCAATGCTGGCAGCTACGTGAGGCTCCACACAGGTGACTCTGCCTGGGCCAGCGGATAGAGGAGAAGAAGGAGGAGCCCACCGGTCTGCTGGGGCTGGACACGGGCAGGGCAGCGGGAGAGAGAGCAGAGCACCGGGAAGGCGCCTCTGAGCACCTTCACATCTTTCAGCTCCCAACAATACATCTCTAATTCCCTGCTGCCACAAGAGATACTCCACGGAATCAGAGTTCATCTCTCCCACATGGTATGGGAGCCTACAGCTCCTCACAGGTGTGTACGGGCCTGCAGTGGGCACTGATGAGCTGAGTCACTTCAGCTGTGCCCACACCTGCTCAATGACACTGCAGGAGTGCCAATCCCCAAACCTGCCTGACCTCAGACTCCCCTAGAAACAAAACAATAGACCCATCTACTGTTGCAGTATGCATTTATTTTATGGTTCATAGTTCAATGTTAATGGTTTATTCCATTGTTCCCCTATGTTCTACCCCAAGCTGGTATATCCATAAGATGTATCCTCCCCTATGCTGCCCATCAATGTAACCCAACCCTTTATTTCCAAACCTTCCCTGCCTGTCACTGTAACCCTGCCCTTTGGGTACCACACCTTTGGAAATCCCCTAACCCTCAAGGCCCCCACTGGCCCATGTGACCTGTCCTCTTTTCCCCCCTCATCCTTATTGGTCCATGTATTGTAAACCCTGCCTTGTGCTCCTCTCCTGTTTATCCTTGATTGGTTAAAATTTTTACCACCCCTGGAAACCTCCCTGTATAAAAACCCATGCACAGAGGTGCTCAGGGTTCTTTGTCCCTGATCCCTTCAGCTTCAATAAACTCAGGGTGCTGAAATCCACACAGAGAGCCTCCTTCTTACTTTTTTGCCTTACCCCTGACACTTGTTCCCATAGAGCAAGTGACTCTAAAGGTTCAGCCTCTGGAGTTGCCTCTCCAAGGCTGTTCCCCACACCTGGCACAGGGATGCCGGTGTGCACAAAGAGATAGCCAGGGCTCCAGTGACCATATAAAGCTATGACAAATGTCTCCATATTTTAAATAACATCTTAGATAAAGCTGTCACTATAATGGTTGGAAAAGTTCCTGTTAAACATCATACTAGCAACTTGATGAAAATGAGAATGCATGGATAGAAAACCTTGTCTGACTTCAACAGCTCTGTAACTGGACCACAAAAAACAAATTTTGTTTGGTTCTCAGAGGTAGAAGAAAACTGCAAAGATAATTTGAGATAGTGCCACACTAGGAAGCCTCATTATGACTTTAATCATCTCTTACAGATACTAGGAATTTTAATTGTTATTTAGTAGGTCGTAAAACAGTTATTACTATGCTGTGGCAACAGTTGTAAGAAGTGTAACTGATACTCACTAAGAAGTTGGGAGTTTTGCTTTTTTTTCCAAAGTCTTCATTACATTTAAGTGAATCTCCTCAGCATGATTTTTTGGCACAAAGACAGCATGGGTAATTATTAATTGCTGTCATAACATACCTGAAATCTACAAAAGCATCTATTGTGGAAGTGCTCCTAATTTAACAGGACAGATATTTACTCAGGAAAGCTTGGTTGTAGTTAGTTTCCAATATTCCTAATTATGCAGTAAAATGTTTTTTGAACACACCAGAGTTTTGTCTTTGCTTTCCATGGAAAATGGATTTCACTGATAGTATTGGAAATAATAGTGAATTCTGACCAGTGACACTAAGGTTTGGCACCTGAAAAAGCACTTACAATCACTATCTGTTATTCAAAGCTGTTGTTTCATTTGGGAACGAGAAAGGCAATCAAAAAAACCATTTGGTTACAAGGAGTAAAAAAATACTACATGCCTTTTAAAGAAACTGATGTACAGTTTTGAGGAGTTTTTTTAATTACAGGACTAATTTTGTCCAACCAGGGAATGTATCCAAAATGTTACATGAACTTTCAGCACTGGAGATTGGGCTGTTTCTGTGTAGCTTTACTGTTATGAGGCAAGAGGGGACATATCACCCTCATCCCCAGAATGCTAGTCAGCTTTTAATTTCTGTCAAAAAAAGTTTTTTCCAGAAATTTACTGAGCCAGCAGTACTTGAGCTGGAGGCACTTGAATTATCCAATTTCCTATTAAAAGCAGGGAGCTTCACAGGTAAGCCTATTGAAACACTGAATATTTGCCCAGCATTATATACTGTTAAACACAGACATCATATACTGTGATTTGATCGGCACTTCACAATCTTTTAAAATTTGCCACTGTCCCCATCTTCACCTTGTGTCTTCCTCTTCTGTGTGAATAACATAAATGTTTCCCGTTTCAGTGTGTTTTAATAGCTTGATAAAAACTTTCTATAAAAAGAAATAATTAATGTTTCATTCTTAAAATAAAATGTGATGGATGAAAATTAGATGAGCAATTATATCTGACATTAACAAATAAATCTGCATGATATTCACTTGAAGCTTATATGATTTTTACAATGTTACATCAAATTATTAAGAAAAATTTCAGACTTAAATGAGTGTTAATGGAAGTACAGCTACAAAACTCTTACACCCACCATGTAGGGAATAATTTCAACTTAAACTCTTATTCCTCTTATTCAACTCCAACTTGAATTCTTATTCCTATATAAAATTGTGATGCATCAAAGAAATAGAAGTATCAGTGCTTTGGGGTTTTTTCCTTTTATGCTCCCTTAAATGATATAAGGCAGTATTTGTGAAAATCCTGGTATAACAGTCACCACAACATGATGCTCCCAATAAATAGCAAAACTATTACAAGAAGTAAGCAGCAAAGTCACACCTCCAAAACAATATGCTTTAATAGAGGCTTTAGATGAATCTGCCATTCCCTGACTGAAGCAGATAACAGGAAGAGTTAACAAAGCTGAGAGAAACTTGGAATTTTTATGCTGTGGACAATTCCAAGTTAGGACAAAGAAAGAAAATAATTTCAAATACACAAAAATAATAGATAGTAGTTAATAGATGTGGGGATTTTTCTTCCCCAAAACGTGAAAACTTTTAATACTGATAAACCAAACTTTTCCCCTTACAGGGATTGATATCTTTGGAATGATTTGTAAGAAAACAAAACCACTTACGCACATTCAAAGCATGCTGAACGTGAAAAGAAGGAACTTCCGGATTGATTATTAAATTCAGTGCTGGAACCTGAAAGCACACACTTTAAGTTAACACTAAAACATCCCATCTTGTTTATCCCACCAACTGAGGAAATCTGTTTGTTTCACAGAATGTAGATGAGAATTTTGACTGCTGTTTTACAGTCTTTATTTAAGAATAAAAGTGTGTATAAGATAAGATTTATCAGTAGGTGTGGTGGCCAGGCTGGGTCCGTTGTTCTGACCTGGGATGCCACGACTTTCCCAGAGAGAGCAGTCCCACAAGAGACAGCCTTTGGGCAGTCTCTGGAAACCTCTGACCACCAGGTAACCTCAGCAAGGGGCAGCCTGTGTCTGCAAGTGATTTCAGCTCTGCTTATGAGATTATCCGGGGACAACTCAGAGATAAAGAGACAGGAGTGTCGTGTGGCGATTCCACAGAGATAGCTTTTATGGTCCAGCAGCTCTGTGAAGGGTAGCCAGGGAGAGGGGCCCCCTCCTGAACTGGACAGAAGCTGGGCTTTTCATGGGGGAAAGCCAAGGTGATACCAGGGGGAAAACCAATGGGTTACAAAGGATCAACATAGTTACCCAAGCATGGTGGGATAGCTCACCATGACAAGAGAGGAGGGTTGAGATAAGCTTATCACAGCTCCCTCAGGGCACATTCCTCCCAAGGGAAAGCCTTGGCTGACTGACCTGACTCTGCAAGTAGGTCTTATAAACAAAACAACAAACAATAGCAGATGGTATACAATACTTGAGAGGAAAAACAAAGAGACTGCTAAGCCTCTAAAAATGGGGTAGAAATTTATTTCAGATACGTCTAAGGAAACATTTTATTACTTTTATAACTTCTGTGGGCTTTGTTCCATATATTCCTTATGCAACTCTCCTCTTCAAAATGTACTTCAAAGTCAGCTGGTTTAAATACACTAAGATGCTTTTTTTTCAAGAAGTCTTTTTTTCCTCCCTTTGCTTTAGCTCATTTTCTGCCTTCCTTGTCATCTTCTGTCAACTACCTGCTCTTCTAAACACTTCAGCTGACAGTTTATCATTCTTTGTTTATCTGTTCCAACAGCTATCAATAAAGGGATCTCTATTATCAAAATCTGCACAGCTAATTGCTGTGTTCTTTGTGCACATAAGTGGCACACAATTCCACATTTTAGCATGGACATCTTTCTTTATTGAGATGAAAACAGAGGTAAGTATTACATATGGTTCATATATGCTTTAAACACTGTGAGAGGCTTTCAGCCCATTGCTGCTTTAATCACCTATCACTCTGAAAATTATAATACCAGCAAGCTAGTAGAAAGAGCTGGAGAGCAAAACCAAAATTTTCACTCCTACTTTTGGATCACTCAGATAGAACTTTCCAGGTTTCTCCAGCCTCAGTGAGAGACAGAATTCCTGTACAACATAAGAACAAACTACTTTCCATTGCTCAAAATGCATGCTCAGAAATTAACATTCTCCTAGAATTCTGTCAGGAACTCTGTGACCCTTTAATTAAAGGATGATAAGATAGATGAAAATAAAGACATCTAAGACACTTTTTTTTACCATGTAAAGGTAAGATATTTTATATAAAATTGTGACTCTGCAAAAGGTCTTTTTTATATGTGTTCAAAGTCAAGAATTCTTCAATTTTTTTATATTTGAATATAATTCATACAAATCAGAAGGCTAAAAGAGGTATGACTTACATTAGAGTAACAAAACCAAAGTATTTTTAATAATCTATTACACAAACTGTACTTGAGAGTAGGACCAGAGGTAAACTGAAAATAGTACACTGTGCAAGTAGCAAAAGACCTTAGAGAGAAAATTAATAAGCAATTGCAAAGTTACATTTCCCAAATACTGTTTTGTATGTGGTAAAGGTATTCAAAAAATCCAGGTTCTATTATATATTTTGTATTTGAATGATGGGATTTTGCTCAAATTGAGAAGTTAATCTCTCCAAAGTGAACAGAGAGAGCTGTTTGACATGGCATATGCTAGCTCATTAGGAAGGTTTCTCCAGTTAAAAGTGGTAAGACCTTATTGAACTTTCTCTGCAAATGCTCTTCTAGTCCACTACTTGCCACTGAAAGAAGATGACAACAAGTCATCTCCACAGAAAAGGGAAAAATTTAATTGATCAGAATCACATTTACTTAGATTGTCAGATCTGGACCAACAGACAAGAAATGAAGGCTCCACAAAATAGAGGGGGAATAAAGATGTCAGAAGAAAAAGAAAGAAAAAAGAGAAAAAAAGGAGTAAGAAAACATGTTCTCAGTCATGCACATCTCAATTTAGTGTACAAATCTATGTAAATGTATTCAGAGAATAGAAACATAAAAAACTAAGAGAACAATTATGATGCTCAGACAAATTCAGAATTTCTAATATAGGGAAGGAGGGGTAGGCACAGACAGTCTCCACCTGACAAGTGTTCAGATGACACAGAGCCCAGAATAGCTGTTAAACTGCAGTCAAAACTGTTACCTCTAGGTAACTGGGTGAAATCCAGCAGGGAACAAAGGCAGAGGTATTCAAGTTTCAAGCATTCTTCTGAAGGAAGTTTCCAACTTCCTTCAGAAACATCACAGGACCATATTTTAGACTGAACCTCTTGTGCTTTACCATTGTATTTTTGCCTCACTGAAATATCCTTCTTCCTAGATTAATATTTTCTGCTTATCATTCATCCCAATGACAACCTAAATCACAGTCATCCGTAAATAATGTTTAATATTTGATGTAATTTAAAAATTCAAGTATAAATCACCTGCATAAATTAACTTCTGAAGTATCTTTTACAGCAATCTGTATTCGGCTGCAGATTTGTAGTCCTCTCTGCTTTCCCAGAGTTTCTTTATCCCAGTGTGCCATGATGATTAGTCATGTCAATTAGTGACATTGTCTTTGTGGGTAAATTCTTGGCATTTTCCTATAATGCACATTCTTCCACCTTAGTAATTTTTATTTCCTTTCAAGATCTCTCACTGACAATATCTCATTGTGCTCATTTATTTACTTAATTGGCATTCACATAACTTTCAGTACCGTGATCTATTCATGTTATTGATTTTTATTAGGCTGCATTGCTCTATCTGTTGTAAGCATTGATTTGAACACCTGGACACAACCTTGAAAGTTTTCAGTTTACAGACTACCAACTCCTTCCTGCATTTTCTTCCCACTAATTAAAAAATTTTCATTTTACTTTAATATAAAGACAACTGTCACAAGCCACAGGCCTTTACTGTTTCAATCACACTTCTAGCATTCCAACACCCATAAATATTGGTTTTCTAATGCACATTCTTTAAAACTTCAATTTGTTACTTTCTTGAATTACTTTGTTTTAATTTTCTACTCCAATTCACACCAAGTAATATCTCACTCCTTGAAAAAAGCCAGTAAATTTGCCAACTATCTGTCTTTTATGAGTCCACCCTCATCAAAATAACAGGAAAACTATGGAGTATTAGGAGTTTGGTGACTCTTTTTTTTCCTCTCCAGACCTGACTGAATAGCTATTGATATTTTTCCATCAATTTCATCTCCATAAAAAATGAATCATACATATACAAAAATGATGCATAGCTACTACAGGTTTGTGAAAAACGAAGTTCACTCCTGTAAAATTTTAAAACAGTTTAATAAAGACAATAAGAGACATAAAGTAAAGAATCACGGCTGGGTGCCTTGGCGCGCTGCCAAGAGCACACCTGGTATCTCAGGGATGCCCTTTTTATCCCATCCTTGCTGTGAGGGGCTAATGCATATTCATATATGTCCCCTCCCTAGTTACGCCTTCTTGGATCAATTTTTATTTTTTTGCTGGTCAGCATATATTTTGCTGATCATCATTATTCGGCATTATTTTGGAGTTTAGTTTTCTTTCTGCAGATGGTTATTGGCGACAAGGGCTTGGGCCCCCTTATCCTTCCTGTGAGGGTGGCTTTCCTCCCTGCCAGTGTCCTGGTACCGGCTTGTCGATAACAGTTTGCTCTCCATTTTCTGCTGCTGATAACAGCCTGTTTTCCACAGCTTGATCCTCCCATTGTTTATCTTGCCTTGTCCAGAGGAAACATATCCTTATCATTCAGGATTCCTATCTAAGCCTAAAGCTTGCTAAGAGAGAAAAGAATATAGTGAAAGCATATAATATATATTTATCAGAATAATTGTGAAAAGCCAATATTTACAACATGAATTCACAACAGGTTCGTGACAGATCAGGACACACATAGAAGGTTATCAGCTAATACCTAGGGGTAATTCTAACTCTGAAAACTGATACAAGCAATAAGTTAACGCTCCTATGCAAGAGAGCTATTTGTCTGCATCTGTCAAACTGCATAAGTATGGCAGCATTTTTTGATTTATTCATTAATTATCTTAGATCAGGTTAGAATCCTGAATTAAGATAGGATCATTGTTAAATGCACAAACAACCTGAAAGGACCAGAGAGTTAGTGCTACCAACAGTGATATAATTTAACCAAGTTCACCAGATCAGAAGAACCTTCTTTATCTTGAAAGCCCACATTAAGGAAAAGCTGCATATTACACTAAACTCTTGTAAAACAGTTAATATAAAATCTTCCAGTGCCATTTTAGATGTGCCTCAGAAAAGAGAATGACACTTGAAATTAAATGGCAGGTGTCTTAAGCTGTTATGCAAGATATAACCAAAAGTAAGTATTCTATTACTATCTGTTAAAACCAGGTGGGGCAGTGTTCTTTTTGTCTTCCATGACCCATCCTCCCTCCAGGGGATATCTTCTGTTAATGGACCATTAAGTCTCATTACATGACTGATAAAATTACATCATCCCACTGCAAGATGCTCCACCCAGGGGAGGAGCCAAGCATCTAAACCTGTATATCTCTAGAGACTCAAAACACCACAGCAACCTTTCTCCACTGAATTCCCAGAAGAAAGAGAATGAATCCATCTACACCACCAGACCTTCCGAAGAAAATTACTTCCTGCTATAGGATCATTACTTCAACAGAACCACATCTGTGACTCCAAGAAGACTGCAGTCACCATTTAGTTAGACTGCTATCAACACCCTAACAGAGTGTCAGGTTATATTCGGACTCTCAGCAGGCTGGGATTTTTTGTTTGGGTTTTTTTTGTTAGTTTTCTTTTTTTGTACTACTGCATTTTTATTTTAATTTTTATCTGATTTTCCTAGTAAAGGACTGTTATTCCTATTCCCATATCTTTGCCTGAAATCCCCTTAATTTCAAGATTATAATAATTCGGAGTAAGGAGGGTAGTTTACATTTTTCCATTTCAAAGGAAGTTTCTGCCTTCCTTAACAGACACTTGTCTTTTCAAACCAAGACAGCAAGGCTCTAAGAAAAAAATCCCTGTCTCTTACAAGCACTGAAAACCACTACTGCTTAACACAACATATCTGTTAAAACAACATAGGCTGTACTAAAGTTCACAGCACAACCTAATGTAACACCAGGGCATTCTCTTCCCCACTCTGATATAACACAAACAGAGCAAGTAACACTTAGAAAGAGAAGACCTTACAAGCTCACATAAATCTTTATTAGTGTATCCTTTGTATTCTGCCTCTTGTGACCCCACAACATAAGTGTTCACAGCCTTCCATTCAGTCAGTCAGGAAATCCTTCAGGAACTGCTTTGGTTTCTTGCTTTTTCTTTTCTCAGGAGAGACAAAAGCCAAGCACAAATGTGGATGTTCTGTGTAAGAATAAGAAAATGACAGACTTCTCTAGGCCACATGGAAACCTGCTAAAAATGAAATAACAAAACTAGACAGAAAGAACAGGTGAGAATCTTGAGCTGTGTAAAGCAAACAGGAGGAAGTTCAGCTTTGTCTCTGAAAAAAAGTGTGTGTTTTCAGCAGGTTAACAAATCCACTGAAAAGGCTTGGATGGGCTGCGATATCACTATCACATCAATCCTTGCAAACCTGAAAGGGCATTAGCACAGAGATGGATGAAAGAGCCTGTGCTATTTGCAGTTCCTGTGTTTGCTCCGCACAGCACTCCACAATCAAAGTATGATTTTGAAACAAAACATTTTAAGAATGCTATTTCATTTCTTTCTGCAGTCCACTCTCTGTATTACCTCAGGGACATGTCATCTGAAGATTATTTTCTAGTTGTCTTTGTTGTTGTTGCCAAAAGACAAAAGACAAAATAATGAAAACATGCTTTTCAATGATAGGAAAGATATTCTGTGAGGGCATTGAAGGCTCACCGGCCATTCATTGTTACTCTTTCTTTGCTTTAGGTTTTACAGCCCTTCTCAGGAAGTTGCATTTGAAAGCATTTTTAGAGATACTAAATGTGCTTATGAGAGTTTTACTTTATACAAAGTGAAGCCAAGAAGAAAACAGATTTTGGGGATTGTTTATCACGAACAACAGTATGACTGTGACCTTACCTAAATCTGGAAATTCTTACATCAATTGCATTGGATTTTGAATTAATCTCTAAGAAAACATTGATTCCGTTAGTGAGCTAAAAATAGACATACACTTCAAAAGATTTACTGGTTCCTTTTACACTGTTCACATGCTCAGATTCTACTACCTGTTTCTGTTTTTCTGTAATAGCTTGACTTTGGCGTGGATTCCCATAAGGTTATTAACTCATTCTCACTTTCTAACTCAACTGATGTAGAAAGCAATTAATTATTAAAACAATTCATTAGCTCACAATATATGAAGTGAAATAGTGGAAATTTTGCAATGATTGAGGGAGGGTTAGAAATTTTATCTGCTAAAATTTCTTTATGATAAGCCTCAAGTGTTATTAAATATCAGTGAAGTCTCTTTGGTAAAAATCAGTGCAGTCACACACACAAAAAAAAGCATTCTATTTTAAAGGCCATGCTGTAAAATATATTAAGCAGAACTCATGTTGTGACTGAGAGACCTACAGCACAAAACCAAAGAGAAAAATTCACCAACACTTGCTCACAAGTGACTGCGTTATCTGTAACCAAACCTGGTTAAACCCAGATCTATTTGCTGTGCTCCTGCCCTGGGACAGTTTCTAGTGCAGCAATTCGTCCACACTGGAGGAGTGGAGAATAAAAATGAAAGTGTGTATCACCTGCTCCAACTCTGTTTTAGCTATGCTGGCCTCATTAATTCCCACTTTATTAAGTAAAAATAGAATTAGATCACTGATCTTATATAGAACAAAGAAAATTTTCTATAGATTTGTTTCACTGGATTAATTTAGATCTTTAAAACATTATATTTTTCAGTAAAGTGATTCATGGAAGATTTGGAAATGAAGTTATGGGGAGGGTGAATGAAACCTTGAGATGCCAATTAAGTTCTCTGAACTCCACTGAGGTCATAGGGAATGCAGTGCAGGCTTAATCTTAACTCGGCCTGGCTCCACGATTATTTTTATCATTACCTATTCTCATCTTTTACATCTCTTAAAGAGGGTTGTCAGCTGCTGCATATATAGCAGTACTACATAAGCTGGTATAGGACAGAGGACATAATTCATTTAAATAAGTCCATTAATCCTTATACTTTGTCAGTTGGCATATTAAATGAGCTTGTATTCATTTTTTTCCTGTGTGAAGTAGGCATTTTAAAATCTTTCACTGTCAAACAAGCCTGTTACACAGCCAGTGCAATCTTTAATGCAGTTTATCAAACTTAATGTAATAGGATTCCTTGACACAGTACACCAATGAAGAAGTGAGGTTCATTTTCAGAATGCCGAAATAAAGCAAAGATTTGGTAGCTGATATTGTTCACACTTTCTGTAACGTATAGATATATGTACCTGCAACAATTTCTACAGCAGCCCACCGATTTTGTAAAATGCAATGAAAAAGCTTACTGTAAGACCTGTTAATCACTGAAAAGTCATCTTGCAAGCTTCAGCTGAGGTCCAGCGATTCAGATATGTGGCTATAAACGATATGACAGATGAGCCATAAAAGTAGTATTAGCAACTCCTGGATTTAGGTAAAATGGTGTATTATATATCATAACTAAGAAACTGGTATGTGAAAACAATTCTTTTGTGCAATGATATGCAACTGCTCTCAGTTTCCAGAGAAAATAAGATCTTTTTCAGCTCATACTGCAATAAAACCAAACAAACTATAATTCACAAATTGGTGGTTAAGGGTTTTTTTGGGGAGAGATTAAGAAGTATTACAGATCACTGTTACCAGTACAGCAAAACTTTAAATGTTCTGTGTGATAAATATTTATTGCAGGTTGTATGTCTATGAGACCTGAGACTGCACTTTTTCTATTTGCCAGATGCAATTACTCGCTATGTATTAAAGCACACAAACAAAGGCACAAAACCCATTTACCCAGTGTTAAGTATATTACTTTTGACAAACAAAAATGGAATGCCTGTCCAACCTCTTTCTTTCCCAAGCCCAGCATCTTCTATCTTATAACCTGAGAGTGTTATTAGAGAGATGCAAAGCCTTCAGGTGAAATTCCAGAGCACAGTTCTATCAACAGATATATTAAAATTTTAAAAGAACATAATATTACTTCAGTGTACACACTCACACAAGGATTCAGGATATTTCTCAAGTGTTGTTGTTAAAAAAGCAGAATTGCAGTGTTTTCATGGATATATTAACTTTTGCAAGAACAGACACATCGTTTTATAACGTTCCCATCAATAGAACTTTCCACTTGTAATACAACTCGTTAGGGAATGTGCAGGTTCATAAACCAGAATTTATTAAAAAAGGCAAGTGAAAAGCCACAAAGTATACAGGTGGTTCTTATATTTGTGCAGTATTTATAGTAAATCCCAGAAATACGAAGTAAAATAGGTCATAACAGAAGCAAGTTCTTCAAATACTGGACAAAACATGAGCAGATCCATCCACCCTTCCCCCTTTCTGCAAGGTATAAGCATGGATGATCTAACCAACAGCAAACAAAAAAAAGCTTCAAATTTTTTTTTTTTTCAAGAAACATTCCCATAGGAGAAAATGCAACTTTATCTTTTCTACCTGAAAATGAGAGAAACCAGTTTTTCCCCAGAGCAGCCTGACGATACAGCATTAGGCTGGGCCTTTAACAGTACAAGTGGAACCTGAATGTTCCCATCTCACCTGCCAGGTGAAAAACCAAAACACTAGCAAACACTGGCTCTCTGAAATAACTCTGCAAATCTAACTCACCCTACTTCACTCTTCTAGACATGGCCATTGAAACACAGAAGAAATTATTGGAGAAATTTCTTTTTCTCCAAACCCCAGACTTTTTCCAGAAAGGAAACATTTTTTTCCCCAATCAGCCTTCTTTGAGAACATAGGGAGCATGTTAGATATGAGGGAAAGTGCAATACGTTTTGAGAAAATTCACAGTTTTCTAACCTAGATAATGTCAGCAGAAATTTCTTTTTTTGCACTGTGTATTATCAAAGGCAACAAAAAAAATTTATTAAAAAAAGTAAACAACGAAAAATGTATTTTTGTAGAACATACAAGAAAAAAAATTTGGAAAGACAAGTAAAAATTTGGAGATGTTACAAATTTGTATTATGATATTGGCTTTCGCAGATGAATATTATATATTAAATACTTTATAGCTATGTATGTACCTTTTTCTTGCTAACAAGTTTTAAGTTTAAAAGAATTTCCTAGGTACAAGGCAAGGAAACCCCAGAGGGCAAGGACACTGGGGCCCAGGCTGTTATCAGGAGAACAATAGAAGCCAAACTGTTATCAGCGGAAGATATGAAGACCAGCTGCCCTCAGGAAAAGAATGAGGGGCCTGGATGGTTATCTGCCCTGACCATCTGCAGAAGAAAGGAAACCAAACTCCAAAATAATGCTGACCAGCTAGAATAATGCTGACCAGCAAAATAAATGCTGACCAGCAGAAAATAAAAATTGTACAAAAGCATGATCTAAGAAGGCAGAACCAGGGAAGGGGACGCTTTGAATATGCATTGAACCTTCATAGCAGGGGGGGATAAAAGGAGTGGTCCTGGGATACCAGGTGTGTTCCTGGCAACCCCGCCAGGGCACCCGGCCGTTTTAACCCTTTGCTTTATTTCTTTTGTCTCCTAATTGTCTTTTTATTTATATTAAATTCTTTTTATAATTTATTAAGTGAATCTCGTTTTTAAGAGATAAGAACCAAATGCCATTTCTAAATGTTTAAATTTTAATTGTGTCCACGATGTTGAAGTAAGCCTTTTCTTAAGATACATGACCCTAATTAATATAATTTAATAAGTCAGGGAAGAGGTTTGTTTTTTGTCAATCCTAGCTCTAAAGAATACACGCAGGAAAGCACATGCATGCAGGATCCTTAATAGAAAATAAGGACAAATAAAAAAAAAAGGCTATTCAGAATGCCTATAGTATATTTAATCCATCAAATTTATCTTATTTGTGTTTCTATGAGCCTGAAGGAGAAATACATAAATAGAATCTGCTGTGGGTGTGAGCTATATTAGCTGGTTCTACTCTTACCTCCATCTTTTCTTCATTTCTCTCTATGTATATGGGAAAAATGCAGCATTTTTCAGACTCATTCAGAAATCAACAGAAAAATTTGATGGTAGAACTGCCAAAATATCATGACTGGAATATATCACATGTCAGTGAATTTACTTTTTTTTTTTTTTTTTTTTTTTCATGAACGAGGAAAGAATCCAGAAGAAAAAAGAATTTAAAAATTTAAAGTATGTCACATCCTTCCTTTGAAAATGTCTTTTGGTCTCAGTGCTGACCACAGAGCAGCAAGGTGTCATTTATCATTCCTTCTGCAAAAAATACAGCCAACAAGTCTAACAAAGAAATGGGGTTTCAAAGTTTTAAGAAAAAAGTAAGCAGAGTTAATGAGAATATAATGTCCTTCAGGACTCCAGGAAAACAGAAACAGAAGCTTTTTAATCTTCTAGTTTAAAGTCTTTGAATTGTCCCTTTATTTATCTCTATATATTTTCATACAAAATGAAACAACTTGATGCTGGGAGATAGTACATGGAGTCTTGTTTTTATAGTCAGGGTGTTCTGCATCAAAACAAAGAAAACAAACAAAATAAAGAAAGAAAAGGTTTCCCAATAAACTGATAATTCATTTTATTAATTATTACAACAAAATAATAATAATAAAAATAATAAATAAATTTAAAAAATAATAAAGAAGTTCAGGACTCTTTAAGAAAAACCCATATCTCAATATTAATTACTAATACTAATAGATATGAAACATTTGCACTTAACTATGGATTAAAATGAAACTATTAATTCATTGCTTTTTATTTCACAGTAGAAATTATTTAGAATTATTTCTGTCATAAGCGATTCTTTGTTTCCTACAATTCTAACCAAAGACAGAATTAAATAATATTCTAAGGCATTTTTAAATTTCTTTCCCAATTTTGGATAAAACTACGTGGAAAATAATGTGGTTTTTTAGTAACCAGGAATTTTCAAATGAAATAAAATGAGCATGATGTGAATCCTGTGAAAGTTCATATTGTTCCCAATTAAAAATACTAGTTAGCCTATACAAAAAGAAAAATAAATCAGAACTTCACAGAAGATAGAGAAACAAGATGTTATCTTCTAGTTTTAATATCCATAAAACTAAACCATTGGCACCTCAGGTCTTAGTAGTAGCTCATAATTACATTTTCTTAATTTGTTGTTTTGTCCTCCAGTAGTGCCAAAGTAACTCAGCTGAACAAAAAGCAGAATTTATAAGGCAAGGCTTGTGAAGGAAGACTGGTGGTGCAATGGCTGACATCAGTCATTTATTTGTTACACAGACTCTGTTAAAGACAATCAGATTTCCCTTGTTCAGATTTCCCAGAAGACAAGGTGCCTTGGGTTAGAAATACGTTCTTCACCTGAAGATGGCTTTAGCACAGCAAGTTTCATTCCTGGAATTATCGGAGTAGAGCTAACTCCTGTGTTTGCTTTGATTGCTGCTGCTCTGGAGCCATTTCAGAAAAAGTGTACCTGCTTTACTAAAAATGGAGCTGGTTTGATTTTGGGATATTCTTGGGTTTCCCTATTTCATCAGTTTTTCAAGTGTTTATTCACTTAAATCTGAAGCATCTAGCATGTTTTCCACTCTAAGCTGGTTATTTCTCTTTTATATGATTTTCTTATCTAAATTAACAACAGCCTCTATATTATTTCCCTTAAAATTGGTCTACAACAGTGTCTCGGTTTTGGAGACAAATTTCAGGAGAAAACACCCTGGAATGAGTGTTTCCAATGAAGGGAAAGGGATTCAGTAACTCCCTTTTTTCTGCCAATGAGAGAAACTGATACTAGAGGCTGAAAGTGAAGAACTGTTTATCAACAAAAAATAGAGGGGGATGGGGGTGCCCTCAAGCTACAGAAAAGGATCGAATAAATGCTAAATATGAAGTCCCAGAAACTTACCCTCCACTCATACACACACCTACGCACAGCAGAACAAAAAGAAACTCAAAAATGCCCAGGGAAGAAAAAATAAACGGGCTCACCGTGTGGCCCAGAAAACAAAAAGGCAACTGGTCCCTTTTGTCTCTGGGAAGGGGAAGAGCAGCAGCTCGAAGCAGAGCAGATGAGAAACCTGCTGGTTTTCAACCTCTGGCGTTGTTTTTCCTCCTCACTGCAGGCGAAACTGGTGGATTTTGATATCCCCTCTTTGGCTGGCTTGGTCTTTCTCGGGGTTTGGACTGACCAGGGCCGCCCTACAGGCTCTCCGGACCGGAGAGAATAAAAAACAAAAACCAAAAAAAAAAAAAAACCCCAAAAGGGTTTGCCGGTGAACAGCCCACAGGCCAAGGGGAGGGGAAAAAAGAAAAAAAAAAAACCAACAACAAAACAACAAAAAACAAACAAACAAACAAAACCTCCCCCCCAAACATCCAAAAATACCCAACAGAAGCTTTTTGCCTAAACTGGCATATACAGGCAACGAAGTAACAATCCACGTTAATTCGCCGACCATGCCCGGAGAGGGAGATTGGAAACAGCCCACTCCCCGGGCTCCTGCTTTGCCACCAACTACCTCTTAAAGGTACCACAGGCATTTCTGAGCATAAAGCAGATGATCAGGGAATAAAGTTTCATCATGAACTCACCCCAAGACAAACAAATATCAACGGCTATTAACAATATAGAGAATCTCCTCTGAAGTTGGAGTCAGTTATTCTTTTCTAGTCCTGCATTTGGACTCATAGCATATTCCAAACAATAAATGAACTTCACGTTACCATTTGCAGCAGTCAGATATCAGATTCTATTTAAACACAGTAGAAAATGAAGTACAGTATCACAAGCTCAAAAAATAAGTAAATAAATAAATAAAAAAACAAATAAATAAATGGAGTAGTCACTGTATCTGAGCACTTCCTAGGAAACCATTATATAACTATATTACGTTACTGGATTGTAGTCAAGTTACGAAATAAAATGTATTTAATCCTAAAGCCCAATCAGGTTATCATACATAAACCAAAGAACATTAAGGGTATCTCAATATTCTCTCCTTGACACTTTTTCTTAATTAGACTCCTTTTTCACTACAATTCCAGAAAAGCACTCAAAGAAAATAATCATGATATTATGAGATGAGGGGACAGGGAAATTCTGCAAATAATTCCTTGAGATGGAGAGCAAAATGTGTTTCTGTCAAAATTATGTGTTTTCTCATGCAGTGCAAGCTTCCAAAGATGAGCTATACCCAGGAAGCATTAATGTGGAATTGAAAATACAGAAACTCCAGTAACTATGCACAACTCCCATGTGGCCTCTTGTCAAAATTTCTTGATGAATTTACAAAGTGCATCCAACTTGGATTTGTACTTTAGCCCTTGGAAAGGCCATTACATATATAATGGAAAACAATTCTCAAGTTTAACAAGCAGGAACACACTTGCAAAAAAACATAGCTAAATTTGACTGTATGTTTGTGTTATAAATGACTAATAGAGGGAAATGAGCTCATACTGGGAGAAAGATTGTGTCTGCCAGCTTTAACTCTAACATCAAGTGGGAACAATGACTGCAGCTCCTCTTTCCTGCTTTTCCAGGGTAACTCTTTAGAGACCTCTGATTGAAACCTTGATAAAGTCTACTAAAACCAGTCCTCATGGATTGCTTGTTTTCCTTAACATCACTGATTACATGTGTTTGCCTGCTCCTGAGCACCTCTCTCTCTTTCAGCACCAAAATCCCAAATCCACTCCTGACACACTCTGTTCTCTGGACCAGTTGTTTTGTACCAACACCTTTCAGCCCCCAGTTTTGGCAAAATGCCTCCTCAATCTTATGAAGTCTGTCATCACCCAACTGAAAAAAAACCTCAGCTTCAACAAAAATGCACTTACAAGTATTAGTTTTGCAGAAAAGGGTTTATGGATAATTTATGCATAATCTTAGTTCCAGTAGGAACTGTGTCTAATGTCACTGCACATATTACTTTTTTGCCTGGCTATTCTGTTTCTTTATTATTTTTCTGCTAAATCTTTGCCTCAGAAAATGTATCATGAAAAACTGAAAAGCATTTTTCTCTGTGAAAACATTGATGTAGCTTTAACCTTAGTTACCCTCCTAGGCTGGTGGTTAATTTCCCCTCTTCAAGCAAAGTACTTTTAATAGTGCATTTCTGCTAATTTTCTATTCCACCCAATTACATGATCTGTCCACATTTTGAGTCTTTCTCCAAAAATCTTTTTGGCTGCTAATGGAATTATTCATTAGAAGGAACAACATTTTCCAAATTACTATCTAATAATGTGTGCCCAAATGCATATTTAAACATACGCATTGTTGACCTGATTTTTTCCCCCAATACCTACACAGTGAGGTAAAATGCTTTATCTAAAAAAAGAGAATCCAGCTCATTTTAAAACTTAGCAATTATTTTCATTGTATTCTCTTTAGTGTTCGTGGAAGAACAAATATTTGAAAAAGCATAGTAGCCTCAAAGAAAAGTACAATTTTGAGAGATGATGCATACTTTTCACAATTTAGTCAGTAAAGTCATAAAAACACTTGAAATAAGTTAACTCTTCTGAATTACAGGAGCAGATAAGATTCATGGAATATCTATGAGCAAAATTTCAGTTATAATAAGATACTTGGGATATCTATGAACAAAATCTCAGTTGCTTTTAATCTGTTCTTTTTCACTAGCAATTTATGTGGAAACCTATGTCAAATTGCCTATAACCTTCTGTTTTGGTGGGGATAAATAAATTTAACTTGTATTTCAGAAAGGTTTATCTTCTTATTTGCAACAGAGGCTTGATCCTGTTGTAATGGGATACTAAAGCCAAATTGAGATGAGTGGAATGGATGGGCTTGCTCCAGGTACACACCTGCTGGAAACTGTTGGTAAAGACTGACAAAAATGCACAGATTTAAAAAAAAACCCAACAAAACAAAAGGAACAAGTAATTGGAAAATCAATTTGATATGATCTTCCCTCTTCTTGTCACCCATGAAAACATTTGCATCATTTTGGCTTACAGATACTTGGCTTGCTCTGGACTTTCAGATATAACAGTGGAAGAATAGCAAGAAGCAGGTATTAAAACTTTCAGAAGAAGCATGTAAAGAATTTAGGGAAAATTCAAAGGTTCTAAAACCCCTTGATTTTTATGTTCTGTAGAGTATGTCCTTTATCTCTGATTATAAGAAAGTGTGTTGCTGAAGCACCTTATGCAGGAGGTTTACAGAACAAACAGGGAAATCTGAGTTGATCACAAATATTCAAAATAAATATTCAAATAAAAATAAAAATTCTATATAGTTTGTTTGCTTTTGAGACATGCCCTGTATCAGAGGCACATTTGATTGAATCAAGAATTTTGGGTATAAGGTTCAGTTGGAAGTGTGTGCTGGTGAAAGAAACATTTGTCATTCCAGAATGACTTGTAAGTCAAGATGCCAATCATTAGAGGATAACAGATGTCTTCAGTTGTGTGCTGGCTCTTTATTTGAAATTTACTGTACTCCAAAGATAGCCAGGAATACCAAAAGATAACACTTCTTTATTGTGATGAACAATGCAGGTTTGCCCTAGTGAGCAGTTAGAGAACAAGAATGACCCAAGAAATAAGATTAGCAGAACTGAAAAGGACATGTCACATTCTCAGCAGTACAAATCCAACAGGAGGAACCACTTTGCTTACAAGCCTTTTATCTGCCGTGCCAAGGGCAGCAACAGTCTGGGTAAACAAAATTATTTGGTAAAGTTAAAAGCAAATGTAAAAAGACTAAAACAACTGAGAAAAAAGGAGAAAAAAATTAAAAATTTAAAAAAAAAACAACCAACCAACCAACCAACCAAAACAAAACCAAAACAAACCAAAACCAAACCAAAATCAAAACCAAAACAACCCAGGAGAACTTAACTGTACCTTAGACCATCTAATGAATATGGACTAAAATCAGAATACTGAAAACTAGGCTTAGATGAAGAAACCAATGATAGAATGTAATATTTTCCTTATCATACGCATCTTATTCTTAAAATTAGTAATTTGTACAAGGACTTATGACATGAATTGCATGAGAATAACTGAAACAAGAGCATTGAAGCACTACTTCCACTCCCTCTTTAGCTTCCAGATCACTGAAGATATTTTGGATATGTCTATAGGATAATCCTGGCCAGTGTTTGTCAGGATTTTATATGAAAAAGTTTTCTGTGTTAATTTTGTATTGTAACAGCTAACTTTTCCAGATACTCAGAATTATACAGCAGAACAGGAATATTACATATAAAATTCTTCCAACTATATGTGGATGTGGTCGAGAGGAAAATCCCTATTAGGAAGTTAGCACAAAATTCTGTCCAACACCTAGGATGTTACAGGAAAATTATTGCTTCAAAAAGCATTTATCATTATGTTTGTAATTCACAGAATAATGAACAAAAACCTGTTCTGTGCCTGAAAATACCACTCAATACCAGAGACAAAATTTTCTTCTGATATACATAATTTCCATGTTCATAAACTTGTGTTGTCTTAATCACGAGGTTCTAAATTAGTAATATTGATAACAGTAGTAAGCTTTCTCAACTAATTTCTGAAGCATAACAATACATTTTACATTTACACCCTGTTGCACTGTATTAGGAACAGCGAAGTGATGACACTGACTCTCTAGCCTTAGTTGCAAAAGAGAGCACTTTTTATTCTACCAGATCTTTTTTTATAGACAGTTCTGAGCAGGTCCGAAAAGGTAAAACTTTCAACTTTCATTGGTCATCAAACCAACACATCACCATCACTGGACAGTTAGGAACATCACCCCTTGACTGTTTCTTGCAAGTAAACAACAAGGAGACAAGCAACACCTGCAAAGGTTGTTTTCCTTCTCTTAATGATTGTTTGGATTCCTCCTTATTTCTCAGGCCATACTTTATCAGGCTAGTGTGAGAAAGTTATGTGACTTAGTTTCACACAGACACTGTGCTACCTGCCTGATTTCCTGCATTCAGCATCCATAATACCCAACTTTAAAATCATTCCCAAAAACGCTGTACAGGCCAACAAAAAGAATGTAAGGAACAAAGTAAAATTAAACTTTCAAGAAATGTTCCACATTTCAGATATTATTCTAAGAAAGATTATCCAACTAAGAACATATTTTTAAATTTAAAAAACCCCAACAACAACTTTAAAAAACAAGCAAAAGTATATCTTGGTACTAATTTTATACAAAACATAGGCATCCAAGATTTGGCATGAGTCAAAATCTTTTGAATATGAAAAAATCTTCTGAGTCTGAACTTTCAGCTGAGGGCTTACTAAGTGAGAGATCAAAATCAACAAACTTGATCCTATGGGATTGTTGAGGTATTAAAGCAGTACCTAAAAAATCACTAGAAAACTTATTTATTTCTTGCTGTGAGATATGGATTAGCACAAGAGCAAAACAGGCTTAAAACTTAAAAAGAATAAAGAAAGTTTATTAACAAAAACTACAAGAATAAGAAAACCATAATAAAACCTCCAGAAAACCTTTTTTTCCCCCACTACCCAACCATTCCCTTGTTCACATGACAACATAAAGACAAAAAAACTTTGGTGGTTAAAACAGTCCCAATTCTTGCTATAGTCCTTTCATCAGTCTTTGTAGAGAAACAGAAGTCTTCTGCTAATCTATGGAGTTTTTCACAAGAAAACTATTTCCTTTTTAGCTTTCTATTTCTCTCATGCCAGCTGCCCAGAAATTCTGCCATCAGTTCTCTCCTCCCATTTCACATCACTCTGAGGTGTGTTATGGGTTAAATGAGTCTAGGGATGTCATTTTTAAGGATGAGTTATTCAAAGGCAAAAGTTCTCTTCATCTGTTTTTGTGAACCTCTCTAGAAACAGAAGCTTTCTCTCTGCCTCTTAAAGGCCACAAATCTTCAACTATTACTTCTCCCCCTCTGTTCCAGCATCTCACAGGATCACAACCACTTCACCATTTGTTCAAAATCCACACTTTGAAACACTCCATTCCTCCCAATATACTCTGTCATGAATTAAAGGAGTCTTTTTCAGAACACTATTGTCCATCTCCATAGTTTTAACAGAAAAATATTTCAGCTTATTAAAGCATCTCCTTATTTTCTCTTCCCCCTCTAAAACTTAAGTCTTTTCCTCACTATCTTTGATGGTTTTATGGTCTCTTTACATGTTGATCACTCCCTCTCTCTCTTCCCCTCTCTCTGGCGAAAAAAGGATTAATCTACAAGTCTCATCCAGGTAGTAAAAGAGTTAAAGTCTTGCTCAAGCTGCAGATGTTCATGGTGTCAGGTTTCAGTTCAGCAGCAGAAACTGCAAACTGAGTCAGGCGGCCAGCTCCGCTTTTCTCCCCCGCCACGCTCTGCGGCCTTGTCTGGCCTGGAGGTGGGGTGGGGGGTGGGGAGGGGCTGAGCCAGAGGCTGTTACCTCTTCAGAAGCTGGAAACCAAAGAGAGACAGAAATTCTCAGGCTTACACCTTAAAGTAGGTGTTCACAGGTTGATCTCACTTTTCAATGGTCAAAACCACTGTCAGTTCTCAGAAATGGTTAGTTATTGGCTAGGAGAAAAAACTCCCATCAGCCTCCAGCAGCCTTGACTTCCTTAGTTCTCAAAGCCAGCCTTAAAGGCGCAAAACTTAATATATAACATAAACCAGGCATTTGGGAATACAGGTATCATAAAGTCACTCCAGGACAGGGCCCATTGATTGCACCAAGTTTGTTAAAATAGCCAAGAAACTTGGTTTTGCTACTCATCAAGATTGCACCTTTTCTGTGAATATAGCTTAGTTTAGCTCCCCAATAGAAACACTGCAAAAGCACTGAAATATTTCTGGAAGTTTCAAATGCCCAAACACTCAAAAACTAAAGTGGCTTTGGCCACCTGAGGCACTAGCATAGTCAAGGATCTGCAACTCACATTGCAAGTATTAAATCCCCACCTATCATAATGTTCTTCAGCTCAAAGTATCTTCCTTCTAGCTAGATAAAAATGGATGACATATTTTGTTTGATCGAGGAACGAGCCCCACTTGGATCCATAATGTACTTATCTGATGAAAATGAGAATAAAAATTCTGTATCATTCACAAACCAAACATATATGAGTTGATGCTTTATGTCAATAAAATTTTACAACACAAATTATGGCACAAATTTCAGTACTTTTGAGGCTAGAGTTCTCACTGATATAAACTCTAAGTCATGACAATGCTTGTGGGCAAAGGACAGTAAACAGCATTCTCTGCCATGATGAGTTTAATCCACCAACTGCATCATATTTCAATAATTTCTTATATGTGATAAATCACACTAAATAACCTCCAGTGAGGTAGTCTGTCTTCTGTGGAGAGCAGGTATCCTGGTCCTCATGAATTTACCATTTCTCACAGCAGATTTTGCATCTTTAATAGCGGCAGCTGTTAGAAAATTTTATTGACAGGTTTTGGTTTACTGTTGTAATTATCCATCAAGGAAAACAGTCACATTTTCAGCAGACTAAGCATTGTAGACAATAAAATATACATATTTATGTAAATGTTTGCATCATCTGCTCTATTACTAGAGCAGCTGCTGATGAAAATTTTTCATTTTCAGGTAATCAGAAAACATTTCTTTCTCTATCCATATTCTCAGGAAGCACTATCATTAAGTGTTCCAAATTACTGTTTTATACAGATTTCAGGGAAAAATTACATCCAAGTAAAAGCTACAAGACATGACAATTACAAACAATTCTTCAATCACAAACCCCAAAAGCTAGTCCGGCCAAAGTACAGGAGCAGGAATTCTATTTCTCTGACTTTTTATTTCCATCCCTACAGTCATTTGCAACAATTGGTACATGATCAAAATCAAAAGTCCTGTCATGATGAAATCTTTGCGTTTTAAGCATATGTAATTATATTTGAATATATTAAATATTTAACTGCTCTCAAGCTGCCAAACAAAATCATAATATTAAAGAACTTTTGCAGACCACTGGAAAAACAATACTTAATTCACTGAAGCTTATTTTTTTTTTGTAAAAATGGTTTAACTGAATCAGGTATGACTAAATTTCCACAAGAATAGCTAAATACTCTGTGTATTTTCACTAAAGGCAGGGACTGCAATATTAAAGGACATAACTATTTTCAACTGGATTTTCTTGATGCTGTTCATTGTTTTGCACCACTTAATGGAACTCCTGGGTTTCATGACATCACTAAGAAATGCTGTTCTCATAAGTTTGTTTCTGTTCAGGTACTGACTCGGGATCAACAGAATAATTTAGAATTTAGATCTGAATATAGATTAGAATAGGCATAGCTGTGAGCCAGGGACATTTTTGCCAGGTCTATGTTATTTTTATAAAGAGGAACATTTACTGGAAATAACTAGAAAAATGGTCAGTAAAGTTGACAAAATAATAAAAAAAAGGTGACTTAATGGTGAACAGGACCACAATTTATAAAATATCCATAATAGATGAATTCAGGAAGCAGATTAATTTAAGAGACAGATGTTCTGCTAGGAGGCCTAGGGCAACAAGCTTCCAATAATAGAATTAACAGCATGGCAAACTGTGCTAACTAGTGTGTTAAACTATATGAATACTTTTTTTTTTTTTTTTCCCAAACCTATAAATACAATCTCCTGCAAAGGAGAGGGATAGCTATGCTTAAAATGGAGCTATAATGCAAAACATGTGTTCCATAAAAGATTCCAAATTCTAAATTTCCTGACTCATTTCTGATAACATATTTCACTAGATTCTAATACTGTGGTTCATACTAACACAGTTGATTGAAGCAGAAAAATGTACCATGGCATTAATTACAGAAAATCTCTCTGCTGAAGAGTATGCAAGCCAAAATATGTACTTAATTAAACAGATGGGTGTTAAAAGCACAAATGTAATAGTTTTGATGAATTTACAGAAAAGTAAATCAGAATATTTTACAACACATCACAACTAGAAGTGATACAAGGGTGTGATTAATTTTTCTTTCCCTGAAGCTAAATTTGGCTGCTGGTTCCACCTGCTCTTGTATTTCCTGGAGTTTCAGAGAATACAAACTCCTGTATTCTCCACAGAAAAACACAAACCAAATAGCCATAGAATTGTTTCTACATATGCCATCCAGGAGGAAATTCTGCCCCAATGTTCTTATAGTTAATTATTAAAACCTTAATTCCTTTTTATCTTATTATCCTTTTGTCCTTATTATTTCTTTTATCCTTATTATTAAGATATTATTTTAATTATATTTTTAAATACCCAGTTTTACAGCAGCAAAATATGTTTGCCCTTGAATTCAAAGCATGTTTTTTGCAAAGAAAAGAGAAAAAATGGAAAATTTAATTAATAAGAAAAGCTGGGATTTTTTTTTAATCTGTTTGTTTAAAGTTCCTGTGATTAAAAGGAGAGAGGGATTTTAATTTTATCCCAGGACCTATTGAGCAAATGAGACTACATTATGCACTAAAGTTTTCTTAGTTATGCCTTTCCTTACACTACTAATTGCTTTTGCTGCTTGCAAATCTGCTCTATCAAGACTTGTCAGTGAAATGCAGCCTATGGATCCCTGTGCTACAGCTGACAGACAACCATTCTTTGCCAGAGTTGTGCAGTATTTTCTCAGGAACATTATTAATATGCAAATTTAGAGAATCCAGTTCACCACTTTTTGCTTTGACTGGCTCTTACATTTAAAATTTTCAAGATCTGTCCAGCAACAAAGACATATCTCAACTTTTCATTTCTTGTTAAATGAGCAATAAATTTCAAGGTCAAACCCAGAGTGGTGCAATTACCTCATTAACTGAGAGTATTCTCAAGTTATCATTTTAATAGTATCAAAGAGAAGAAAGGCTGTGACCCATAAGAGTGAGTGGTTCTGGTTCACATTTTGGCTTTAGCTAAATAAATAACTCAGACTGAAAGCTCTAAATGCTTAATCTCAATCACAAACCAGCAGTTTATCTCTAATAATGAATCAATTCTGTTGCTTGATCAGACTTCATTCAACTTATCCATAAAAGCTGATTGACTTGATTGATTTGGGAAAATTTCCTCAAATTATATTCACCATAGAGACTTGGCACTCTCTTATATGGCAATTAGTCCTCATAACACAGCAGCACAACTCACCATTGATATGTACTAATGACTGTTTAATTCAGTGCAATTTATTTGAAGTTATACTTTTTAAAAAAATTAATAACACTTTTTTTTTCATCTCTCTGTTATAATTCTGGTCCTGCAGGCAGCACAGCCATTTATGAGCTGATCCCTTCAGAGCACCTTGGTTCTCTGAGGGCCCAAAGCCAGCATCACATGGAAAGTCTGAGGCTCTCCCAGCTTTCTGGCGCCCTGATACTCAGGAGAAAGTTGTAAACATTTTGGTTATTGTAATCACGATCAAAATAATACAAATCAGTCTCTTCAGTATTCACAGATCAAATCATGGACCCCTGCAACCCCTCTCCACTGTCCTCTAAGAGCCCTACACTGCAGCATCCTCTTTCTGAGCTGTGCTGGGCATTCCTTGGACAGAGCTTGGCCAAGGGGCTGCTTGGAGGCCCTCTTGGCCCTTCACATGGGTGTTGCAGTGTTTGGGCTCAAGGTGGAGCATGGAATGAAAGGCTCACTATTCCCGCACTAGAAAGAGGTCCTGTGATAAATATTCCTAGATTGCTCAGGTACTGTTTCATGATAATTTAACCAGACAAATGTACATTGATTCAACAGTGTTTAGTGCAGCTAAGAACTCCTGTTAGTGCATGAATGTAATGTTTCAGATGAGATGACAGAGCATGTACTTTCCCCATTTAGTTTATTTATTCCCTCCTTGTTTCATGAGTCGCTGTGAGTTATTTTCTGTATTTATAATAACCTCAGTTATCAAACCATCTGAAATAATCATACCATTTGAAAAACAGAAAAGTTGAAATCTCTGCTTTTCTTACTATTTGCATATTGCAAAACATGAGGTGTTTATTACTGTGCTTATCTCTTTTTATGACATATGGGAAGAGCCAATAACAGCACTGTAACATCAGAAATCATTTGAGCCCAGTGCTTAAATTGGATTTTAACATCTACAAATCTTGAACAGTTAATATTAAGGACACATAAATCCCATAAAACTTATTTTAGATGTAAAGCTACTAAGTTCACAAAATCCATTATTAACCTTAATAGTGATGTACTGTTCAGTTGCACCAGACTGACTAATCCAGGCTGGGGTGTGTTTTCATCACTGTGGCTTGCTGGATTTAAATAAACCATGCTAGAGATGTTCTAATGTGCACAGCTCTGCTCATAAAACCCCAGGCTGCAATAGAAAATAGCTGTTATAAAGATTGCAAAGAGCAATTTATCAACTCAGTACTGAATTATTAGTCACTATTGCTGTCTGGAATTTATTTCATAATTAAGAAGAGCTTATACATCTGCTTTATTATAATCAGAGAGTAAAATACTGGAAGGTCTTCCAAACAGAAATGGAATCAACAATTACATCTAAGATCCAGAGAAAATATCTGTGTTCTACAATAAAAAGGAAAAATATAACTAAGCAATTGCCTATGGAAAATCATAGAAGCAAATGTTTTTTATTACAGCAGATTTACAAAAGGAATAAATGCCTCTAGTCCTCTGTATTACCCACTTCAGACTGGGGTCAAGTTTTCCCCTACAATATTTGTAGGGACAGTTTGGTGCCAAGAGACAGAAACACAAGCTGACCATAATTTTCCTCAGCCTTCTAACAGTTCATTTTATTCTACTGCATTAAATGAGTTAATGCCTTTTCCAAATACAAGCAAGAAAATATGAAGCAATCAAAGAGAAGTCTCTCAGGCAATATTTTGCATGCTTCTGATGCTCCTCACGTAATTCCTTGTGAAAAAGGCACTGTGACACTGTCTGACCCTTTGCCTGTCTCAGGAAACCACGTTCTGCTCCCTGTACAGAGGAAAGGCATCACAGCTGCTGCAACAAGAGAGCCAGTCTAAGCCTTGTGACTGCAAATGAGCATGATTTGTTCCTTATTGACTGCTTCATAAAAGTCAGTGATTGCACTGGATATGTCAATTACTGTAAATTAATGGCGTTCTACAGCCTGTTGCCACTCTTACCCTCTTTCATCTGGGGATTCTTAACAATCCCAAATAATAATTAAACATTTATCTGTGGAATAATAGTTTCTATGGGAGTCAGTCACAATCTAGCCTCTGAGGAGGGAGAGGCAATCATGAGACATTACTCACTAGGCAACAGTCATGATTTGGTAAACATTACAGCAAACTGATATTTAGAATAGGACTATTTCCCTTACTTGAGGCAGAACTATGTCTCTAACATATACACATATACATATACATGTGTATATGTCTCTAACATATACAAAATCTTCTCAATGGAACCATGGAATATGAAGAAATGAAGCCAATTCAGATTTTTCAGACATATGGAATAAAGTAACCTGCAATTAACTTCACATTCCTTCAGTTTTGCATCACTCTTTCAAGGATCTATAAAAACGATCTCTCTTGTCATTAACAGTCTGCCTTGCCAATACTTTTCAATACTTCTATGCCTTCCCACTCTTAACTTTCTACTTCAACTTATCATCTTCCCATCTTTCTAAAATTCCATCCCAGGCTGCATTTTTTTTTTTGTCCAAACAACATTACAGATATTTCTTCTAATGCAAGCCTGAACAGTCAAATGTAAAAATAAGTTTTAATAATCAAAGATTAAGCATGAGATGGTAATTTCTCAAAATCGGGTTTCCTACATTCATTCTGAGCTAGAATTTTTTTGCTTACATGGGCATTCTGGACATAAAATGTATAGAGATATCTGCGTATGATGAGAGTGGTAGTGGTGACAGCCCACCTCAAATAGTCAGGAATCTTTATGTTAGCTAGTATTAAAATACCTAATTGTTCAAGTATGGAAGTTTGTAACCTTATAGATGCTAGAAGATAAGTTCATCATTATCATCTTTTAATAACACAGTTTGATTTTTGTTCATAAACAAATGGACAAAGACAGTATTACATTGCTGAGCACTCATTCATCCTGAAGCTCGGTGCAGTCCTCAACTCCTACACTTACATTAAAAATAGGTAATTACTAATAAAGCGTCAGATGTTCCCTAATGGAAGCTTAGCCAGAAGCAGAGAGTGACCTTAACACAGGCCATACCCACTCCAGTGGCTTGGGCAGCACAAGCAGAAGCCAATGGATCCACCACCAGATCTCCTTCCCACTCCTCAGCAGGCACTGGGGGTAGGCAACATTCTGGAGTAGTCATGGACTAATGGCAGTGTCAGAGATGAGGTGTTCTGAAGATGATCAAAGAGAAAAGAAAAGAAGAATTCAGTACCAGCAAGATGTTTTCAGCTGAGTAAGCAGGGTAATATTTTTATTATCCTGTAAAATTTCTGTGTTTCAAAATATCACCCAGTAAAGTAGAGAGGTACCAGCACTTTGCACATCATTTCTATAAAGTTGTGTTCTTACTCTAGCATAGCTCCCACTGATTCACTGCCAGATGAAAGACAAGCACTAATATCATAGCACAAAATATATGTTATTTTCAACACCAGAAGCAGCATATAGATCTAAAAATATGAAAACCAAAAAGCTAATTTTTCCTTTCTCATGGCTGCAAATGATCCAAGAGAAAACTAAATTTATAACCGTCACAAAACCTCTGAGATGACCTTTAGAACAACTTCCCATCCCAAAGTATTCCTTGGGAGCCATCAGTCCAGAGCAGCATGGGGGATTGTCTCTGCTGGAGTGTCGCTCTCCTGCTGCCAAGCTTCGTCCCTGCAATTCCTGGCCAACACTTTGTTCTTGTTCTGTGGCTCCTAAACCAGCAGTTTTGACCTCAAGGGAGATCACAGCAGTTAAAATAGGGTCAATAAGCCCAATAATCCTGTATTTCACAGTTAGCAGTATAGAACTGCTGCTCTACTTCTCCTTTTTATTCACCTACTAATATTCAGGGACCAGGACAGCATTTATTCAGGATATTTAGAGATGGACTGTTTCAGATCCATCTTCAGTAAACTTACAAGAAATTCCTTCCCCAATATGCCATTTGCTAAAACAAACCAACAAAGGACCTCAGAGGGTTTGGTATGAAGATTATTTAATTTGAAAGAGGAAGAACTAAAAAATTATTGGCATTATTGTTGGATATATATATCTTTTGTTTTCAAAATTAAGCTGTCCAAGTAATCATTTTTGTTTACATTTATGTCTCTAATGCTTACCAAAAATTTAATTAGAAGCATGTCTTACACACTTAGGATTATGAAGCTTAAGTTTTCTTCAACTTAAAAATTAAAATGTAGGGAGGAAAAATGATAATTTGAAATTGTGATGTAATTCAAGTTGGGTTTTTTTTAAATCAATTGCACTAGTGAAGAACGGCATCAATTATAGGTATACTTCTTTTACCTACCTACATTAGCTCTTTTCCTTTTCTTTGTATTTAATTAAATCTAAGATGGTCAATGTAAAATCTTGGTGAATTCTTTCAGCAAAAATCCTGCTCACTGTCTGTTAGAAAGTACATGTCTACAGTGGGGTGTAGTAACCTGGGTCTGCACTTTGCTGCACACCTGCCTCTTCTTTCTCTCTCTTTCTTCTCTTGTTGTTCTGATTCTGCACTACCAAGCCACCTACTCCACTTAAACTCCGAAATGTTTCCATTAATTTCACTGCATTAAATGTATATATGAAATTCATGTATCCAAATGTGGACACTTAGAAATATAATGAAGTGACTTACTGAGGACTGAGGATGGGTACAGATCTGGGCCCATTTTTTCAGCAATTACTTATTCCCCCTCAAGCAGAGATCCTTAACCCTTTCTTAGCATAAAACAACTCCCATTGTTCAAAAAACAACTCTCAGATGCAGAGGGCGTAGTTTTGATTTTGTGACTGCAATTCTGTTCAGATTTTTTTAATCCTATTCATAATGGTGCCTCAGGAGTATCAGACATGCAGATAAACAATTCCCAAATTGGGAATCTCATGGGGCCTTATGACTTTTCTCCTGAGGTCATGATAAAACCACCGCTGGCTTCAGAGATTCAGAATGAAGTTTTTCATTTAGAGTTCAATTAACTTAAGCTCTCTAAAGGAAAAACTTCAGAAAAATAACAGCCTCTCAGTCACTGAAAGAAACCAGTGCAGCAATTACTGATTACTGGCTTAATGGAAACATATTAAGCAATCAGATATTTAATCCGGGACTGCTGAGAACTGATGAGGAAAAGAGTCCCTGCAGAAATATACATAGCCCAGGCTCACAGACAGTGATGAAAAGCTGGCTGCAAAGCAACAGGGAGTGAATAGCTGAAGACACTTGCAACTCCTGTTTATAGCAATTTTGAAATAATATTTCTTTCTATTGTTGTAGAGGAAGAGTCTGAAGAGTATTTTTTCCCTTGATTGTGAAAAAAATTTGTCCACAGCTATGAATATTTGCTCACAGAGAAATAAATTGATGCCATGCTCAAAAAATAAGAACTAAAGATAGGTTTTTAAAACATAGATTTGTGTTGCTCAATGTAAAGCAGATATGACACAAACCCAGTCATGTGAAAGAAACGTATCTGAGACCACCCACCTGGTGACTTGTTTTTGGAACAATGAACCCCAAGCTGAAGCTTGTTGTGTCTTTGAAAAGAGACTTCACTCCTGTCTCTCCCAGATACTGCTGCAGCTCTCTGTGATTAAGCATGTTTTACTGAATCTCAGTACTCTCAGCCTTTCAGAGTGACCATAAATAGCTCTTGATCAATCTCAGGATCAATCTCAAACCTTGTCTTTTTGTTTTTCTTTCCCCACCAGAGTGGTGCTGGCAGTTAATACCTCATTCCAGTTTTCAAAGATGTAAATACAAAGTGCATGGAGTGAGATGGAGCTCCTGAAATCTGAAATGAGGAGATTTAACCAGAGAATTCTCAATTCTGAAGAACTGGCATTTTGACCTTAATTATCCAGCACAAGTCACCACCATGCCAGTGGATCTCATTATTGAATTATCTGAGCCTTGAATGGGGATAGACCTCTGCATCTGAAAGAGAAAACAACCTGATGTGCTTAAGAGTGATTCGGTTGTGAGATATAATGGTGCAGCATTTTTTAAAAGTTATTCCAATTCTATTAAGTGATGAGCTCCTTAATTCTAGCGAGAATGAGAGATGTAAAAATAGCAACTGAATGTGTAAAAGGTAGATTGTCAGAGCCTTCTTCAGGAAGCGTATTTATTCACTGTTACAAAGGAAAATCTATTTTTGTTGTGGAAGTTAGCAGCAATAAACTATGACCAGATGGATGAAAGTATTAAAGTCCCTATTCTCAAACATGCCTGGCAGAAACATGTTTTGTCTTTCCCAGTGATGCTGCATCTATCAACTTTCACAACAATTTTTCTTCACAGATTCCATTTGCTATGCTTTTCATGGACAGAGCCAACCTGTTCCAAAAGAGTCCACAATTTATTCCAGAAAACTTTATTTATTTTTTTTTTCTCTGTGTTGGTATGACTGATCTTTCTTCTGAAGATTTTCCATGAGACCAAGTTACACAAATTGCTATTCAAATCACAACAATGATGTCAGAAATGTCAGAAATGGGCCTGAATATTAATCATAATTGGGTCTTACAGGCATCATTTTAAAACTGAAAAGATTAAAGAAATTAACAGAAAATTGCTATGTATTTTCTGAGGACTGCTTCATTACTTGTTTTTTTGCATTTTACATGCTTATTTTTCCCTTTTCTGATTTATTAGTGCAGTTCTCCTAAGAGAGAAATGCTACATGGCCTGTTGAAGTTTTGCTTTAATGACCAAACTTTATAGGGCTCTATTCCAGTAACAAGAATCTCTGGAAGAATCACCAAGGGTAAACTCCAAGAATTGCACATATGAAAAATCAAAACAGCAGAAAGATACAGCACCTGAGGAAAGAAATATGCTTATTTTTGTCTACTTTCTTAGTTTTGTAGGGTGCTGGAGATCTTTAAATCAATTTTCCCATCTTTCTTCTCCTTTAGTCAATTTTTATTTGTCCTTCGCACCATAGTTCCACTATCCCAAAGTTTTCCATCTGACACTGAAACGTAGTAAATATCCTTCTGCCAGCACAACTCTCTGAATTCAATTACATGCATTCTTCAGATGACAAAAGAGGGATAAATGGATTGATCCTACCACAGAATCCATTGAACATTACAGATTTCTCCTTATTTAGGTATTATGTGCATATTGGGACTGACTGATGAAGATGGAAAGCAGAGACTTAATTTACATACAATTTGTGTTTCTTTCCAGGCTGGTACAAATTTAATCACACCAATTATTGGAAAGCATTTTTCATGCTCAAATGTTATATGCTGAGAAATTATGGGCTAGGAAAATCATACAGCACAAACTTTATAAGGCAAGTGGTTATGCACCCAAATTAAACCCGGGGTGTTTGCTTAAGGGACAGAAGTAGCATTTTAGCTAAAGCCTTTATTTGAAACATAAATTAAACAAATAAATTCACAGAACTTTTCCAGGTTAACACTGAAAAAAAAACTTAATCCTAAACCACTTATAAAGCCACTATTTGCTCTTAACTTATATGCTGCTAAGGCTACAGACAAAGTACAGAATTTTATAAACTAACATGAGATATTGTTTCTGCTTTTAGAAACAATAAACAGCATTTTGGCTTCTAGTTTTAATTAAAATCCACACTTATAGAAATATTCTGAGCAATTTATGCTATTTTTCTAGCTGTCCATCTCAAACCATACCGTATTTCTATTCCAAAGGAAGTCATGGCTATACCAAGTAGATGATCTGCCTAATGTGTGGCTAAAATTTTATACAACCAAACACTTAAGTATTACCCATACTATTATGCAGAAACATAAAATTTATTGAGGTTTTGTCTCTACTGCATAATACCGAAAAAATCAAGAACATCTTCTTCCCAGCAATGTGTTCCTCTTATATGGCATCAGTCTATTGCCTGGATGATAATAAAAATAAAAATAAAAATAAAAATAAAAATAAAATAAAAAAATAAAAATAAAAAATAAAAATAAAAATAAAAATAAAAATAAAAATAAAAATAAAAATAAAAATGGAGGGGGGAAAAATATTATAAAGTATTTCTAATCCCTTGTTCAATTATTTCATATTGTAACATGCACTGTAATTTGAGAAACAGATTTGTTCCTGAAAAAATTACTGAACTTGCATTTTTATTTATCTAACAATAAAACTATCTTGAAAACCTTCAGTGATTTTAGTTATGTTTGCTTTACACTATTCACAGGATAAGATAATTTTATGAATTAGTTTGTAAGTAATGGAAAAACAGCTGTTCAAGCACCTGATAAAGGCAATTCTGATCAAAACTCTCCTTTCTGAAGTAAGTAAAATTCAATGCACCTGCTTTGTAATTCCCTAGTTCAATGAAGTATTTCTTTTTAGACAGAAAAAGTGGTTATTGAGATAACTAAGTATAAGAATACATTAGCAGTGAGATTGTATTACTGACAAGAAATTCTTCCATGGTGGCCAAGTTAAAAGTGCCTCAGAATTGTGTCCTTGAGACAATGAAAGTCACCTGCCCACTGGCTTGCATTAATAATGCTGCTGAACAAAGGAGTAGGATTAGCAAAAAGTTCCTTTGGCTCTGCTGCACTCATAATGCCTCGTGTAGAGAAAAAGTCCACCCTAGGGCTCCCTGGAACAAGACAGACATTGAAATGCTGCAGGAAATCCATGGAAAGGCCACTTTCCATGCAGGAAATCCATGGAAAGGTAGGGGACTGAGAGGAGTGGGAGCAGTCAGAAACTGGATTTCAGTCGGACTGTGAAATGACTGTGTTTGGAGATGCTTAAAGACTCACAGATGAGGGGCTGAGAAAACTGCCAAGTTTGAAGCGTGCCCTGTGTTAAGCAGGGTTAGAAGAGATAATAAATAAATCATTGTGCAGTGATTCATCCTCTTTTAAAATAGTTACTTAGGAAGTTACCTAAATCACACTGCCTTAGAAGCCAGGTAAAGCTAGAGTTTCTACTATTTAAAAGCCAGACCCCTACCAGATACAAAATGCATCACTTGACTGAAGGAGTAGCCTGGATTTTGCACCTTGTAGGCAGACCTTTAATTATCAACAAACTTCTTGTCTACCTTTACCCAGCACAGAATCCTACATCAGGCAGCATCCACTTGAATGTCGGGGTAATCACTGTGGGAAGGATTTCAGCTAATCCTAATTCAGCACTTCTCATTTCTGATTAGAACATCATTCTTAAATAATATTTTAGGCCAAAATCCTAAATGCCAGTTGTCTGTCAGTAACTGTAATTTGTATGGATCTTTCTATAGCTTCTTATTTACTAGCACTAAGCTTGTCAAAATGGTATCTGCCACTACAGGAGTCTAACAGGAATTAGTTTATTTATTGTGAATGCAATCCAGTTGAAAACCCAGTCATATCTGTTTATCAAGTGGACTAATCCAGCCCACTTGAATAAATTCTCCTGGGGGTGCAGCATCATAACCAAACTTGTCACCTTGCTTTAATGAGAACTTTAGCAGACTCATGCTCTCCCCAGTGAGAGATTGCCATAACAAGATCCCATCCTTCAGTACAAAAGACTGAAAAGAAATTCTTCACTTCTTCCTTTGTTCACCCTGGGGAAAATTACTATGAAATACAGCCAGCTCTCAGAGATGCTGTTGGAAAGAATTGTCTGAAAACTTTTACAGAACTTGGGCTAAAGAACCACTGTGACAACTGACATATTTATCATGCACTGGTGCTTCCAAATTTAACATCCAAGCCTCAGGGGCATGTGGTATCATACCAAACAATCCATGTAATTTACATAAGCTAAAGGAATGTGCTTCTAAGTGAAGGTAGGAATCTATTCGTAGTCTAATTAAAGTCTTATTAGGTGAACTGATGATTATTATTAGTCCTACAACTTGTTTCCAATGAAGACAGTTAAACTTAGCATTTAAAAACTAATATATATCTTTTTCTCTGATATTTTTCTGCTTGCTCTAGGTTTCTACAGTTTTCTTTCCTTGCTTTCCTTTCTGTACTCTCCTAAGTTCACATCTGATGGAGTTGGCTTACTGCAAGGAGAAAGAGGGACAACAATTTATCAGCATCCCATGTCCTTTGTCAGGAATATGATGTTCATAATCTATTCCACCTTGCTCTTGGGTGTGCATGGGGTCAGTTTTAGCATTATTTTTAACACAGCATCTACTGCCTCTCTTGTCATGGGTTCACAATTCTATATTATGTGTAAATTTACTGTATATAGTTCTGTATTTTAATGTTGTCTCTGTTATCCCTTAAACTGATTTTAACATCTTGCAAGGTCACACTAATTTAATGACCACTGATGAGTTATTTATACCTCTGATACCTGCAGTGTCATGCTGTGTTTGTACTTTCAAGACCTATGTTTTCATTCTGTATTTGTGCAATTCAGTAACCTCTGCTTCATCCTTCAAGGTGTGGTTTTATGATAAGTAAGGTTTTATTAGCACAGGCTAATCATACATAGATTTTTGCTCAGGGGCAGTAATAGTTTGGTCTTCAAAGTATGATATATTTGAATACAGACACATAGAAAAGCAGTACTCTGGTAACAACTTGCTGCAACAGGAGCTGCCAGTTGCTGCAATATCTCCAGTATGATACTGAAATTGTCTGATAATAACATACCCATCACTGTCAAAGAGTGCTATGCAAGGTGAGGATTTTCTAATTGTAATCTAAGTGTAATCCACATTTTTGTGCTCCATTAATATGAATTAATTGAATCAGGGGACTGTCTTCATGAACAAATGCTAAAAGAACCAACAAGCACTACTCCAGAGGGATTCTTTCTAGTACTCAATATATTGAAGGACTCAGATGTGAATGGTGAGCTTAAAAATGTTGAGATACAAACCATTTTAAACAAATAAAATATTAATAGAAATATTTGAGCTTAGATGAAGTTTATATTTTCCAGATATATCACCTAATCCACAGCCAAAAGCACTACTATATATATAAAATAGTGACAGATGCAGTTGGAGTTTTGGCTATAAAATACCCCTTTGAGATTACTTGTCTGATTACAGCCAAGTGTCAGGACACATTTGATATTGTTGGCCTGGAGAAGATGCTGCCAAAAAGGCCATGGGACTGTTGAGTTCTAAAACCATGGGGAGAAAGGAAGGCAAACAGCAAGTTCGCCACTCCTGGCTTGGAGATGTGCTGGTGCAGTCTCTTCTCAAAGCAGGGTTACCTTCAAAGCTGATAAGAGGCTTAGCTGCTGGTGCTGAAAATGCTCAGATTCATTACCACAGCCTTTTCCTGATGCTTTCAGAGAATTAAACTTATTTTGTCTTAGCACTGAGCAGGTAGTATGCATATGGGGTAGATTAACATGCCTCAGCTGACAACCTGTAACTTGCCTGAGTATATATGAGCATTCCAGAGGTTTTAGCTCTGCACAAGAAAGGTTCCATCAATCTCTGGTAGAAGCAAAGCTGCAAATTAAACAAATATTTGCCAGAGTTCAATCACAATGGACAGAAGTGACATTTGGCAAATTGAAGTTTATTTGCTATGTAACTTCAAAAAAAAAGGGCTAACAACAAATAATGTCAAGAGAATATTACACATAGGGACAGGTTTACTTTAAATTTTGCCTCAGATTCCAAACAAAATTCAGAAGGTCCTTTTGGATCCAAAGTGCTGTGCTGAGATCATCAGCAACAACTCTGTGATTGAGTTCAGCAAGTGCATTCTTCATGCCATCCAACATGTGGAGGCACAAAGAAAGAGCTGCAGGTCTGTGCTGAGGGATAACATTGGATGAAAAACCTGGCATGGAGGAAGTAACTATGTCACTGTATTGTCACAGTACAGCTGACCTGGACTAGACAAAGTAAATCTGAGCATAACACAAAATCCAATTTGGCTAGCCTGGTTCATGTCCAAACACACCCCTGGATAAGTTACAGGAGACCCTCAGCCATGCCTGTTCAAGCTGAGATGTAAGCACATCACTGGCCTAGTGATCTAGGTGGAGAGAGCGCCCAGACAATAGTTATCTAAGCCTGGGAGTTTTGAATCATGTATAAAAGTGAGCTCTGCATAATAAACGAGGTTATTTTGTCTCATGAGCATCTGGTTCACGAGTTGTGGAGTTTTTTGTCTCCCCACCCACAACTGGTACATTACATAACCACACAGAGTAACCTATAGACAGAGAAGAGGAGACATGGTAGGATGACAAACCAGGAAGATGATTTATTTATTTATTATTAATATTTATCATTTGCAGAATATAAAACCTGATTATCAGAGATGTGGTGTCATGGGGTAGCTTTACCTTTAAGACAGCTGAGGAAAGAGGGGAAGTTGAAGGTGCTGATGGCTGATGGGAGTTCTTCCTCCTGACCAATTATCAGTCATTTCCAAGAATTGACAGCAGATCTGACCATTAGAAAGTGAATTCAACTTGTAAACACCCCCTTAAGAAGTACAGACAGTGTTCTCTCGCTCTCTTTTGCTTCCGGCTCTTGGCAAGGTAACAAAGCTCTGTTCTGGCCTCTCCCCCTCCCTCCAGGCCGACAAGGCCGCGGGGTGGAGGGGGGGCGGGGAGAAGCAGCGTTGGTCAGCGAGCTTGGTTTTTAGTTGTTACTGCTAGACTGAAACCTGATACTATGAACTCTTGTAGCTTTTTAAGCCTCTAATTCTTTTACTACCTTGAGTAAACATACAGATTACTCCTTCTCTCAGAACGACAGAGAGAGAGAGAGACAATTAACATAGAGAAGACATCATAGAACCACCAATGCAACAGTGAGGAAAAGAGTTAAGTTTTAAATAAGAGAGAGAGAATAAGAAGATGCTTAATAGCTGAAATATCTTTTTGTTAAAGCTATGGAGATGGACAATAATCATATAAAAGACTCCTTTAATTCATGATAAGAGTATTGGGAGGAATAGAGTATTCAAAGTGTAAGTTTTGAGCAAAAGAGAAAGAGTTTGGCATACTGTGAGTTGCTGGAATTAAGTAGAGTGAAGATTTTGAAGCCTTGGGGGGCAAAGAGAAACTGTTTTCCGGGAGAGCTCACAGAAACAGATGAAGAGGACTTCTGCCTTTGAATAACTCATCCTTAAAAATGAAATCCCTAGACTTTATTGACCCATGCACACCTCGGAGAGATGTGAGATGGGAGGAGAAGATCTAATGACAGATTTCCGGGCAGCTGGCATTAGAGAAATAGAAAACTATGACAAAAATAGTTTTCTCGTGAAGAACTCCATAGATTGGCAGAAAGAGACTTCTGTTTCTCTATAAAGACTGATAAAAAGACTCTAACAAAAATTAAGACTGTTTTTAGCCACCAAAGTTCTAAAGTTATTTGTCTCTATGTTATCATGTCATGTGTACAAAGAAATGGTCAAAAATGTAAAAGAAGGGGTTTTCTGGAAATTTACTCTAGTGTTCTTATTCTTGTAGTTTGTTAATAAACTGTCTTTATTCCTTTTAAGTTTTAAGCCTGTTTTGCTCTTGTTTTAATCCATATCTCACAACAAGAAATAAGTAATTTCTTTAGTTACTGGTTTAAAACCACGACATGTGGTTACAGGTTGAAAAGAAAGGAAACCATGACTTGCACAGAAATATTTAGCAGTGTAGGTATAAACAAATATTTCATTTTGAAAGGCTATGTACAAAAAGGTAGGATCTGAACGTAGAAGGTATCTTTACAATGTAGATATGTGAATACAGGCAGATTTCAGGGAACAAAGTGAGAAGTGAAGAAGTAGCAAAGTAACATTGCAGATGATGGGAGATGGCAGGAGAATGCAACAAGTAGTTCAAGTTTTATTGTATTCAAATTATCCTGCCTTAGACAATGTATCAGGAAACCACATAAGGTTTACTGTTGGAGACAAAAAAAAAAAAAAAAAACCAGAAAAGTGTTGTGAGGTGCCTCAGGGAGGCAAAGAGTTAGTTTCAGATAAGCATTGTTAAAGTGAGAGGCATGGCTGTAAGCCATGTGTGTGAATTTTGACCCCCTGTGTTGGGGGATGGGCATGTGAGCCCTGGATGAAGTTGTCCCACACCAAACCCCTTGTGAAGGGCGGCCCAGGAGTTCTGATTTGGTTTGAGTCCCTGGGGGTTTCTCTCTTGTTGTGTTTCTAGTGGTCTCTAACCCTGAACTCCACCCTCAAAGGTGGAGACCCTCAAGGGTTTTGTCCCTCAAAACCCCTGTCCTGTTCAGGGCTCTCTGTTCTGGATCTGAGTTGTTCCCATGCTGAATAAATGGTTTCATGAACAGAGGCCCGACTCATTGGTGTTCCATGCGGGTCCCCAGAAAATAATACCCTGGGACCTGATCCTGCAGTTGTGGACCACAACAGAAAAGGTATTGGGGTTTTTTTGAAATAGATCTCATAAAAGCAATCCATAAAAGGATCAGGGGACAAGAATAAAAACAGTGACATGAAAGGAAGAGCATGACCAAAGTTTACATAATTCTATTCAGTTGGCATAATCCAAGCTTTCTTGAAGAATGGGGAGCCTGGGAGAGAACTGAGGATTGCTGAGAAACAATACAAGATTCAGTCACAGCAGATAAGCAGCCAACCATAGGGGGAAAGGGCAGAAAATATGTAGGAAACAATTATGCAAGGGAAAATTAACTACTTTGGCAGTGAATTAAGAGGTGGCCTGACATAGAAATTACTTAAGAAATGCTCAAAAATTCAATCACAAAAAGCATATTTGTCAGAAGAAATGTGCAAATGTGAACAAGGAGATTCACTTTGAACTGCAAGGCACAAGCAGCAAAAAGGCTGTAAACTTTGAGACACAGACATTATCCTTGTTTAGGGAAATGTAGCATGAAATATAATTTTTTTCTTAGAGAATTCTCTAGGAGTTCAGAAGAATTAAATAGGCTCTGCCATTATTTAATGTTAATTTATATATATTTTTTAAAGTAACAATTTGAAGCTAAACATGACATTTTCTGCAAGTTTTTTGTTGTTGGTTTTTTGGGGTTTTTTTTTTGTTTTCTTTCTTTTGTGACATTTCTTCTTTTTGCAAAGGCAAGAAGTCAAAGAAAGCAAAATGGAGGAAAACATTATTCCACATCCTACCCAACAACTCTATTGGGTGAAGTTTTCTACATGAAATTTTTAAGAGGAATTTATCCCAAGTAAAATTCTTAAAGATTAACAATGAGAATAAATGTCATTACTTTGTTTTTCATATCACCCACCCAGCTTCTTCAAGGCTATTTCAAAATGAGCTATTCCCTTAAAATAGGAATACAGACATATAAATTAACCTTGTGAAGAATGCCATACTAGGAAGGTTGTATGTTGGAGTCAGAGGCACAGAGTGTGTGCCCTATTCTCTGATACCTGGCTCTGACATCCAAGAAAGCACTGAATTTCACATAACACCATGGAGACAACTGTTAAATAGAGAAACTAAGAGTGTGAGTGTGTAAGTTAGGGAGTTTTCTTAAGTCACTGGGTGAGAAAGTTAAAGTTTTAAGCAAGTTTAGAAAATAAGAGGCAAGATGGAGGAAAGTTGTCTCTTTTCCTTTTTCTTCTTCTTTCTTCATCTTCTTCTAGAGGTTTTTGGGTAGTAGTATGTGATTGAGAGATAGATAGAGAATGCCACAGTGCAGCACACAGGTGCTGGGTCATTGGGTCACTAAGAAAAATAATTTACTTGGCATTTGTTAATTGGTTAAATAGACATATAAAAGACCTTGAAAAAATTCTTTGTTAGTTATTTTGCACCTTTTTATCTTAGTGCACGTAGCTCCTTGTACCTTGTATACATGTAATGTAGATAAATGAAGAATAAACAACCAAGTCCAAACAAGAGAAAACTGCCTCTCTCTCATCAATCTTCAGTCCAAGGGGGAAAAGAACCCAACTGCAAATGTCCCATCAAGACAGTTGTATTCCCAGAACAATGATCTTCTTGCAGCAAATTCTTTTGCTTTGGGGTTTTTCGAAGAAAATCTGTGTATTCCAAGTAGTGTAGTCTTCGATTTGAGCTGTAGTTCAATCACACATCAAAGATTACTAATTTTGGGAGAAGCACTTATAGAGGAGGCCACAGGGTCCATATTCAACACCTACATCTCTTCTGATATTTAAAGAGAGGGAGTGGAATAGTTCAACTGGAAGGGACATACAACAATCACCCAGTTCCAACTGCCTGACCCTTCATGGCTTCAGATTTAAGGTGCAAATAATGTTTTGTATTCTTTTTATTGGTGTAAACTTACCCAAATGAATTAACTAAGGAATCTTGAGCAAGAAGTGAGGATTGACTCCAGTTAAAATCTAACTCCTTTCCAACTGATCCAAATTGAAGAAATGGAGAAAATGTTATAATTCATCCTAAACCAGCCCAAATTTCTAACTTCCAGTTTTATTATATTCTCTTTTGAAGCCCATTAGTGTTTTGCTGAATGTAATCATTCTTGTGACCATAAGGAAGAAATAACAATTTCAATATCAAAAGTGATACATTCATCTGTCTTCCCAAGGATTGCCTCTTGTGTTAAACAGCTGAGGTGAGAACACACTATTATGGCGATAACATTTTGCTGTTCTGTGTGTGTGCATTTCCTGTTCCCTCTCTGACACAGTTTTTCTTCAACATTTCCCCTATGTAAGTACTACCTTTGCCATCCCATTCCTGAAAATTCTGTGTACAGAAAGGCAATATGCAAGGAAGATAAACTAGTTAGTTTTCAAATAGTTTTCTGTAGGCTCTAGGGACTTCTACTAATTCCATATGGTCATTTCTACTCTTTCAGAGCATAATAAAAATTCACCAAAAGGGGGAAAAAATAAAATAAATCTCATTAGAGCTCCTCTGCAGTGAGTGCATGGTCAGTAAGTGTGTGTGCACTCTGATTCTGTTCTGCTACTATTCTGCAAACCCAACCTGTTAACAATGCAAAGATGTCAATTAGCTGGTTTTTGGGTAAACCACACATATTTAAGCTGCCTTGGAATGATGGAAGGCTGAAACAACACAGTCTGGATATGACCCTCATGCTCTTTCTGGACTTTAATCTAAACAGCTGAATAGCAAATAAAAGCTTAGATTTTTAAAGTTGATTTAAATGCATAATCCATCAAATCCACAAAGGGCAGCTGAAAAATATTAGTATTAAACAAAGCTGAATATTATATATGCAGAAGACTATAAAACCAATTACATTTATTTTTTCCCTCATTTTTTTTCATAAATCTACTCAGTCCTTCAGCTTCAGAGCTGCCATTTACATCTCCAGACCAATAACCAGTAGGGTCTGTGTTTTCAAAGGCTTTGCTCCAATACTGTCCAACAATTATAGCGTGCAAATATCTTTCTTAACTACACCTGTTTTGTACAGCCAGAAGAGAGGTTTGCTATGTTTGACTTAAGTGTCACAGGATGTCTCCAGGCATTTAGCAAGGTCAGTTAATGAAATAACTGGCATATGCTAATAACAGCAAAGCAGACTCCACTTACCACCACAGGATGGAATTAAATAGTTCAAGGCAAAATACATAATTTTATCTGTCTGCCTGAGATCCTTCTTCTCACCCAAAATTAAACTTGTACACCCTCAGTAGCCTTTAGACTTCTGTGCTACTTGTTTGCTACTTTATTTTACTAAATATCTCCAACGTATGCAGAACCTGTGATTTTAAGGAAGGTCCATCACATTGAATAGGTTGTGTGTTTAATTTCCTTTCTTTATCAGGAAACTGATTATTTCCATGGCATTCAGCACTGTATAAAAGGTGCCAGCTTTTCATCTCTAATATCTCTTGCTCCGCCAATGATACCGGCATTTATTTTGCATCTCCTTTCACAGGGAAAGGATAATATAGTCAGCTCAATTTATGCCTTGATTCTCAAGACACAGGGTAATACAGTAAATATAACTAACAGACTCAAGTGAAAACAAAGCAGGACGGAACACGTGTATCTCCTACATTTCATCCTTCCTTATTCAATGCAGGTTTGTAAGCAGAAATCATCTTACTGAAAAAACGGATATATATTTTTAAATCATGAGTATTGCACAAAAGGATCTCTCTAACCCTTTCAAAGTGCCTGCTACCATTCTTGCCTTGTTTGGATGATCAGTGTTACAAAGGCACCAAACCTCTGCAACAGATTACTGCAAATTTTTTTCCATAGTCTTCCCATACCAAATCCACAGGAACAGGGAAAGAATCTCTACAGTTTCTCATCACCTGTGCCTTTGAACACTTTCATTTGGCTTCAGACTATCCAACAATGGATTCCTTTTTTGTCTAATTCCAATTCTGTTGACTTTAATCTCTATGCTTTGAGCTGCCCAATCAGCTCCCGGTGCTCAGGCATTCCTTTATGGACAGCCTTGTGCAACCCAACAAATTCTTAAAGTACCTTTAGCACAAATTTTAAGCCTATGTTTCACAGCACCAGCACAATTGTTAGGAAAGATGGAAATCAATCCATGGAATACATCTTACTTGGAGCTGAATAAAAAATGAGCTGTGGGCTGGAATCAGCAAATCCCGATTTTCTGTGTTGAACTAAGGCCAGATGAGAAAGTCTTGATTTTATCAGGCATATTTTTTCCATAGACCAAACAATAATTTGACTCTCATTTTCTGTTACACACAAAGGATTATTCTAAGCTGTAAAAAGTAAAAGCCTGAAGATATTAAAGAAGTTCTAAACAAATATCTAAAAATGTAAAGCAAAAACAAAGCCAAAGTTCATATATTATATTAAAAGATGAAGTTTTACAATTTCTATTTGTCAGCAAGTCTATCATAATTTTTTGATTGGTCAGACTGGTTAATTACAGATAATGTACTAAACAAGTCCAAGATCTTTCTTCCACTGAACGTAAAATATAACTGACCTTAGTAGAAACTTAAATACACATAAACTTGATTTTTACTCAGACTTCAAGCAACTCTTGCTCTTTCTTATGCAGTTTGTGCTGACAAATTGCTGTTTCTATTGAGGAATAATTCACTGACCAAAATGGCAAACATATTAGAAGTAAAACAATACTGACACAACAGGAAAAGCCCCAATAACCTCAACTGTGAAGGAAGACAACATGGGTTCAGAGTTTTTGATCAGCAATTTTGAACAAAGAGCTGAGAAACAGATGGTGAAGTAACTCCACAGCTGCCTCGCTGCTCTCTTCCCTGCTGTAGCAAAAAGCATGTGAAAAATGAGACAACAAACTTGGAAAGGAAAAAAAACCTGCAGAAAAACAGATAAAGGGGAAAAAAAAGCTATTTCTTTTACCATTTTACTGGATTTACCCTCCTGCAATGCCTCTCTGCTTCTGAATCATACTACTTGGAGCAGATCCTTTATTATTTTCTCTTCTGACCACAAGCAAAGGTACTGAAAATATGCTCATTTAGGACTTATATACCAATTTGAAAAATACTTCTATTGCAGACAGACAGACAAGGGCCCACCGTTTTCGGATGTGCATTTGTTCACTCTTAAATTGCCAGTAAGTGCTGAGTGCAGAATTTTCCATGCTCATCAGAGTTTGGCTTTTTGTCTAGTTTTAATCACTGTCTATGAATATTTTGGTTTATAAACAAAATATTTCAAGATTTATATAATAGTTTCTCTCACAGTTGACCAACATACGGTTTTTCAGGGAAGTAATTTTCTGATGCAAAACAGTCATAAACACAAACATGGAAGCAGTTGTATTTTCACCAACTCCATCTGCTAAAGCAGCAGGTCATAACTTTTTTAAAAAGTAAAGGAATGATAGAATGAACCATACTGATTCCAGATAGCCAACACAATATTTTAAAATGTGCTTTCCTTCTTTGCTTACCTTTGGAGTTCCACTAGCTGATACTATACATCAGCTCTTCACAGAACACTGAACACAGAGCTCAGTTTTCCATACATGAGATATTTTTCCTCATATCTCATGTCTCAGCAAAAGTTAGTATTGTGATAATTTGACAGCATCAAATTCCCTGGGAAGGTTTTGTGTTCATCTCCAACAAGCTAAATGCACCCAAATTCAATTAAACTTGCATCTAACACCTGAAGCCTGAATAATGGCCCTAAGTTTTATCTGAAAATCAGTACATGTAAACTTTATCTGTTGCATCACCAAACAAATTAATCTCTTTCTTCAGGCTGAATACATTGCTGTAACACAGACCAAGAGTGCCCCTTCCCACTAAATTTAATACAGTATAATTGCAGACAATCCTTAATGGGCAGCTGTAACCCCCTCCAGATGCCAGCCAAATCAGGGGTGATTTAATGGCCTTGTGTCAGGGAAGGGGAAGGGGAAGGGAGATCTGTGGTTGGAGATCAAGCTGTCACTGGCACAGCCATTATAGGCAGGAACCACAACAAAGCATTGACGCTGCCCGGTCCTCACAGCCCTCAATGCTCTGGCTAGCCCTGTACTCTCTGGCCGCTGGCAGCACCAGCAGTGGGGAACCGTGTGAGTATGACTTGCCTCAACACGGAACCTCCAGAGCTTCGTGCACTCAGGCTCTGTAAATCCCAGTGGTCGTAGGTCGTGGTGAAAGGAGAGAGAGGACTCAGTCTCTTCCAACTTCCCAGGAACAAGTTTATTACAAGGGCAAGGGAGCGATGACGAGTGACAGGGCTGGGACTGCAGGGAAGAGGTCTGAGCCGAGACCCTGGGCACCTCTGTGCGCCAGGTTTTAAAGTTTGTGGGTGGCTCATAGAACAACCAATAGGACGGCAGCAAGGGAGGAGTTGTGGGTGGGGAATACAATACACAGGGCCAATGGCAGGGACTCGGGGGAGGGAAAGCAACTGTACAATCAATAGGGCGTCGAGGAAAGGATGATAGGCAGGGAAAGAACTGGAACAAAAGGTGGGGTTTACATAGATTGATAGGGCTCGGGGGCAGGATTGGGGTGATGGATGGGGAACAATCTGGAAAAGAGGGAAGGGTTTACAATGATGGGCAACTGGGGACCAACCATTCTGGGTAACAGGGGAGCAACTGGGGTAAACCAACTCTGAACTTAATAAAACTAAACAAATCAGCGGCAACAAAGCATGACACATTTTTGGGTTTTCAGTCAAGTCAAGGCACCATTTCTTTTTTCTGTTGTACATGCATTTAATGTTTAAATTATCCAAAGCCCAAAGACATCTCACATCTCAATATTCTGGCATGCAAAGACAAATTTATGGCCTTGTCTTTGGAAATAACCAGAGAGATTACTGTATGAATTTGATTGAGAAATACTCAGGTGATATTGAGATTTTTCTTATTTTTCTATAGCAGTTTTTGGACCCACAAAATATACTTCAGTCTATTGCTGAATGCCATTTTCACATGAACAAAAGGTTTTTGCTTTATATTGAAGAGTACATCTCGATTTTTCTACAGTAAAGTCATCTTTCTAAATCACTTGGCATTCTCTTTCAGATGATAGTGTGGCATCAATTATAGCCACACTGTACAAACTAGTGCTTCCCTCTGACACTGGAATATCTCCCAACCTGCTCTCCAGATGCCCAGCCAGAGAGCCATTCCAAGAGGTGCTCCAAGAGAGAGTCAGGAAACAGATAAGCAAAGAGGGTAACCTGAATGTGTATTTTGTCATATTCCTCATAAGAACCTGTCACATCATAAAGGGCAGGAAATCAGGTGCTGTGAGGGCCTGGCAAGGCAGCTGAAGTGCACCTGGGGTAAGCACTCACATTAATGAATAGTGGCTTGAAACCCTTGAGAAGAGACTTTCTCAAACTCTCCTTTGGGCAGTAGGGGTGGGTGTAGTGCTGCTGCTAAAGAGCAGGAACCACTACTGCAGCAGCAGGGCTGATGCAATGCCAGCAGTTCACACACAGCTTCAGATTTCACGAGGTCACCTGCCCAGTAAAAGACGTGGTACAGCCTGGGAGCTGCAAGGGCTTACATGGAAATTAATTTTTCTTGCGGAGCCAGCAAACAGCCACTTGTTCAACAGTCTCTCAAGATGAAGTCAGAGAAGACTTGACACTTGTATTTACTATTTAGGAAAGCAGAGTTAGTTTTCCTCTGTTATCCTTTTTTTTTTTTTTCCTTTAAACAAAACATTTCTCAGTAATTGTCATTCGCAGAGCACGTACACATTGTAAGTTATTTTATCAAGCTGTCAAGTATGTATCAAGTAGGATACATAGACCAGTGTTCATTAGTGACCTCTAGAAACTGAACCCACTCTTGGCTGAAGGGTTCCCAAATAAACCTGTACTTGATATGGAAAGAAAGTCCAGGAAAATATTTTGGAAGCAATTTAATTATTCTAACAAAACCAGATTGCATTAATAACACCATTTCACCTCAATTTAGTTAAATATTTGGTATGACAAATCCCTGTGAGAAAGGTTTGCCATACAAATGCTAATTATGCTGCACTTTAACCTTTTACATTCTCCTTATGAAAAAGTGATTTGTTTTTCCCTCAGAATATCAAAAGTGAATGTGTATTAGAACACATGATTAGAAGTCATTTACTGAAATATAATGAGAGTCACACATGATAGAATAGTATTTTCAGCAGGATCAAAACATTAAATCTTTGCTCACTTGAACTCTGGGAGTTCATGCAGCCTGTACAGATGTTCTGATTTCAGTAGCCCCCACTCATGAGAGAAATGTTGGTGATAAACTGGCCTAAAAAGCCACCTGTAACAGAGCAGTGTAACAGGCTTTAAACCCATTACCCACAAAACCAATACTCGCGAAATAATTCAGACAAACCAAAGTTACATCTTCTAGTTCTGGCATGAACTAGCTCATGGTAAACCATACTCTTTTGTATTCTTTTCCTGCAATGAATCAGATGAGTGGTTCAAGTTTAGAGGAGTTGGGGATTCCAGAATTATCTGCGAGTGACCTCTTGGTTCTGACTGATTTACATTGAATGGAATGGATTCTGCTGTAACCTGGGAACATCAGAGTGGCCCCAGTTTTACCTAAGTGTTAGAATACAAAGGGAAGAAGGAAAGAATCATCAAATCCCAAACTCAGAGAAGCAAAAAGCCTGAGCCTTTGCTCAGCAAAGTCAGAAAATAATCAACACATTTTTTTCTTTGCTTATTATTCTTCCAAAATAAAGCAGAAGCTTCAACTTGCAAAGAAAACAGTACAGTTGAAGTGTTTGTGTGTTTTCCTGAGTGCTGTTAAATCAGAAGAGCAACAGATACTAGCATTCTGATAACCCTGCAATATCAGATATTAGCATCCTGATAACACACCCTCCAATGTAGTTCCATTAAAGTTATCACCATGACTTCCCCAAGATCCTTGAGTTGGATCATAGATGCCAGCACACCTCCCTGTTGCAGGAATACAATTAAAGGCCCTGTTTTATGAATAAACAGGAGAGCATCAGGCAGAAGTGAGACCTAGATTATTTCCATTTTCTTTAAACCTCTCTTACCTATTAGATATGGCACAGGCAGCTTTTTCAATATATGTATCTCATTACCAGAAAACAGTACATATTCTTGAAAGATCATAAATTAGAAGGGTATCTTAGAGTACCTGGTTTGTTTATAAACAGTGCTAATCCATTTCTCAAAACTAATTCCAATACTTGAGCATTTACTCTCAGCACCCAAACTGGGGTGAGGTTTACACAAAATTAACCATTAGTGAAGTCCCACTGTAGAGGTTTCAGGAACATCTGCAAGCTCATCCAATTAACAAAGATTGATGTGTCTGCTCCTTGAGTGACATCACAGCAGAGTTTGAATTTCTACTGATTCTAGATCTGTCCGTGAATGATTTGTCCTGAATTATTATGCTTTCTGTATTATTCTATTTTGAATTTATTTTCCAAAGAAGCAAATACTTATTTCAGAGCCCATTAAAAAACAATATATACCTGTAACAGCTTTGTAGTAAACAACTTTTACCTTGTCTTACAGAGAGAGCTGTATTACTAATTCTATTTCCTAGACTTCATTTAAGTTTTTATATAAAATTTCCTCTCTAAGCTATATGCTTCCTTTCAATAAAAACATTATTTGTACAGTCTTACAAAACTTAAATGATCACGTTTCAATAACGACTTTGCTCAGCAGAGATAAGGGAATAGACGCTTGTGTCACTGACAGGTGTAAGAGGTTAAATTTTAGCTGAGTGTCAGTATTGGTTTAAAGACTGTAGATGATGGTAGAGATAGGGCTTTTTCAGATCACAAATTCAATTAACTAATAGTGATTAATTCTCAGGGTAAGAAATCCAAAAACTTAGTTTTTAATACCCTGATATACATTTGAAATAATTATTGCAATATTTTATTATACTTCTCAGTTTGAGAAATACTCGGTTGTCATTAATATTGCTATTCTGTTCATTTTAATTAGAATATGCACCTGCTGATTAAAAGAAAATGCCTTGTCATTACTCAGAACAAGGAAAGTAAATGATGCTTTATATGAGCCTTGGCTGTAACACTGGTTCTTAAACCATGAAGGGGCACTGATTGATACTTTCACTGTAATGGTAATTTTAATTTGAAATATGCATTTGAAGTTGATAACACAAGTATCAGTTATTAAATTATTTGAAACATCTCTTATATAAAAAGTATGAGCTAAATTTCAATACCAACATTGCAGTTCCATAACTGCATGCATCTGAGAGCAAGAAATTCGTATCTATAAAGAGACTCTTATTTCTCAAACACAAATAATTAATTATAATCCCAGAATTAAATATTTTTGAATCACCTGAGTGGAGGATTGTGTATATACACACATTGTTGCCTGGTAAGCAGATAAGATGAACAAAGGATTTAAGAATTTGCTTTGAAAAAGTAATTTTTTTCATTTTCCTCTGGAAAAGGGTTTTAATATGAACATTTTTAGGGTGCTTAGGCAGCCATACTAGAGACTGCCATTTAAGATTTACTTCTTGATCAAAATAAGGGAGACTTGTCTACCTGCAAAATTAAGTGCCCCTCTTCAGGGCTGCTCTCTGAGTCTGGGATTTCTCCAGCCCAGGAGTAGCACCTTGCACTTGGGCCTGTGGAACCTCATTTAGATTCACCTGGGCCCATTTCTCAAGCTTTTGACTCAAAGTACCTCATTTCAATAATTATCTCACCACAAAGCCTGCAAAAGCAGCAGTACCATGTATTTTAATCAGTCTTTTCAATCAAGATTTTGTGTGTGTCAGGGTAAAGCCTAAGAGGAGGAAAGCACAGCCCAAGCCCTTTATATACTTCATGCTCAATTCACTGTTATAGGTTGCCACATGTGTAGGAATAAAAGTAAATTATTTTTTCCCCTCATTTGCTATAGGTACAGGCACTATCTTTTCATAGATAAAATTGGAAGATAAATATATGGTTGCCATGACAACCATAATAAAAAATACTGAGGTAAAAAAAGTCCTTCACAAATGTTTTCAAGTGATAAAGCTAATTTAAAAATTTTCACAGACAGCATTTGAAAAACAAGATGTATTGGGATATGAGCATGAAACTACAGAAGTGTTACTATAGTAACCCATGGTGTAAAGTACTATTCATGCAGTGATTATCCTGAGCAGATAAATCACCCTCATTAACAGTGAGGTGGATCTCTGCAATAAGTTGGGAGAGTAAATAATGTAATAGACTCTCTAGACATACTTATGTCATTACTGTCTGGAACAACACTTAAAAAAACCAATGAAACAAAACCGCAACCAACCAAAAACCAAAACCAAACAAACCAACCAAAATGAAAAATAAACAAACAAACAAACAAAACCCAAAAAACGAAGATCCTGAATATAACAAAAAACCCCAGCACAAAGATTTGGATTAACCCTATAATGAAGAAATAACACCTCAGAAACTCAAGAAAGCAGTTCTCCATATTTCTAATAGGCTAAACTGAATCTAGGCAGGACATCATGCTTTTTATTAAATTCATTTTCTTCCCAAAAAATTATTTAATGCAATCATTTATTTCAATGATTCATCAGTCCAAGATTTGTATTATGCCTTTGATTCTTTGACAAAAACATATTTCAAGAGTTTCTTGTGTGAAATGGCAACAGCAGAAATCAGCTGTTTTCATAGAATGAGAGAATCCTGGGTTGGAACCTAAAAGCTGGTCTTATTCCAAGTCCCCTTCCATGGGCAGAGATGTCATTCACTGGATCAGGCCCATCTACCCTGACCTCTTTGGTTGTCTTCATTTTCCTTAGACATGAACAACTTAATTTCTAGTTTAAATATTTCTTCTCAAGAAAAAAAATCACAGAAAATGTCTTAAATATATAGGATTATACAGATTTTTGCACTATCCTCATAAATTATATATTAAACTGCTGTATGCTCTGAATATTCTTGGAATGTAACAGCTACTGGAGATCAGGCTCACATTCATTTTAGACAGACACATAAGCAGCTTCCGAGAATGCTCCTCAGCAGTTCATCCTCAAATGTTAGCAATGGCTCCTGGGTGCCCAGTACTTTTCTAATGTCATATAAAATAAAAGGCTGCATGAATCACAACCTTCTTTTGTCTAATTAATGCTATAAATTTTAGATAAATTAGACAAATAGAAAAGCACGCTTCCTTTAAACCTGACTTTGCATGCTGAGACACCATATGTATAAATAATACATATATGATTAGAAGACCACACATAAAACTGCCCTAAATTTTTTCTATTCCAAACACATTTTGAGTTAATCTTCAGTAACTACAGACATAAGCAATATGTTAACAATATGTTAATATTATAAGAATAGCATGTAAATAAGCAAAGACTTTGGACAATAAATTAAATCTACCTTGAGAAAGGGCAGAGCTGTAGCAGAAGACACATGATCTGACTCCTGCAGCAGTCCATACTCGTCTCTCTGTGACCATATATCATGGCTTAACCTGGTTATCCAACACTTCCCAAAGCACAACCCAATTGCAAGTCCTCAGGCCACAGCAAATTCAAGTCAGTACAACTCAGATTATCTCCTTACTTTCCACAGTTAAATGTATTAACATTTAAGTGTGAGATACATCAAGATGTTTTTCATTGGAACAAAATAATGTGCAGAATTATCAAATTCACAAAAAGCATGGATACGGTGAGGGGGGTTGTGTCAAGTTTCTCCATTCCCCAGAAATAAGACTGGGATGGATCTCAGAGGCCTTAATACAAAATAAGAAAGAGTAGTTGATTTGCCTCATGCAGTACTTAACAATGCTATATTTTTTAAGCTAAATTTTTGTTCAAGGCCTATTTAAAGAGCAATTAAATACATTTGAAAACTGACTTTATAACATACATACTGCTAATGGAAAAACAACCATTCCACATAACTGTGATTTTTGGATTAGCTCACATTGGTAGTGGCACAATTCCAGAATAATACTGAAAGTGTAATTCAGGTAGTCAGCAGGAAGAGTGTATTCCAGCAGTAGCAGAAATATAGAAATGCATATATTCAAATAATACCTAGAAATTTATTACACAGCCAAATTAAACCTTTAAGTTTCAACAGGTATTTTCTTTGATACCTCAAAGAATATTTTTCACTTGCCTTTTAAAACTTCATTATTACCTAAAATATCAATTATAATAAGAAAACAAGTGAGGCATCATCAATTTGGAACAACACTCTCATTTAGCCCAGTGCTGTTCTCATTCTAATCAGAGTCTATGTATTTATCACAGTTTGCTGGATTTCTATTTATTGAATGCACGTGGAACACTATATATAAGCATCTTGATCTGGAGTGGGAACACCTGGATGTATTTCAATGACTGCTATGTCACTTTCCTTCAACAATACTTAAGTGTATCCTTGGACCCAAAGGACTGAGTGAAAAATTAAAACTTGAAATTTATTAATGATAAAAGAACCCCAAAAAGATTGGTTCTTACAAACCTTGTTATTCTTCTACTTTAAAAAGCGTTCAATAAATTATGTCCTTAGTAAAAATCTCCATGTTTGCATGGGACAGATAAGGAAATCAGAAAAACAATTACAAACAAGGTTCTTGCTCTCTCCTTGTGATCCTACTGCAATGCCAACTACACAGGCATTTAGCGAGTTGCACAACTGATGGTCCTAAGATACAAACTGGCAAAACCCAGACAATGCCCCACCAATCAGTACCCAGTAACATTAAGAGGTAATATAAAAAGGCAATTTTGCTAAGGTGAAAACCAAACATCTCAAATAGACTATGAAACAAAAAAGAAAAGGCAAAAGAAGAGGGGGGAAAAAAATCTTTCTTACTGACCAAACTTAAATACATCATATTCCCCTTGTATTCAAGTGATGGTGTACAACGCCATCCCCAAAACATCAACCAGAAACTCAAAAATTTTCTGATTGATAAACCAACTGCTTTTTATACACAAGGAACACATGACCAAATGATATATTATGAGAGGAAATATTAAAAGCAAAAAGATGGTATGGATAAAAATGGCAAAATATTACCTGTGTACTAACTTAACAATTGAACCTTTCTATAACAGTATTTTCTTTTCTCTATAAAATCACTCATACCATTTTCAAAGATGGATAGAATTTTTCAGTTCAATTTTTAAATTATTTTGTAATAAGAAAAAACCTAATTTATTTCCACCGGGGAAAAAATATAAGGTTCTACAAGAGAGGGCCTATGAAATATACATAATCCACTCACTCTCTTCTGATTTATCCTAATATTTTTTAATACATTAAGCTTTTGAGAAGATACCTCTGTATTTTTAAGATTAAGAAAGCAATTTGATTAAACTTCAGAACAGGAAAAATATCACTTATTACAGCTTTCAATTTATGTTTTATCCACCCCAGGTGTATGCTCAGTAATTTCATTTTGTAAATACACTGCTGAGATTTAACATGCAACAATTCATAACCTGGAGTAGCTAGGTAAGAAATCAATGAGGAAATGTGCAAAACTCAATTTGTATCTGCCCTTAAAGCTCACCTTGCTTTCAGTTGTAGTTTGGCATTTAGGAAAAAAAGTGGGAAATATCCACGGAAGTGATTTATCTGAGGGAGGCTGCTGGGAATTTCTTCTCTGCTTGAGATCAGGCCAACAGCTAGCTAGTTTTGAGACTGACAGCATTTCTGACCACTGAAAAGTAAGATCACCTTTGTGAATACCACCTTTTAAACCCAAGCCCGGGAACTGCTTGTCTCTTTGTTTCCAGCCTTGAAAGGCATTGGAGCTCTGGTATGGCTGGCCCACTCCCTCATGGCCTGTGCAGCTTGGGGGAGGCTGGGCTTGGCCTCCTGCAGCTCCTGGGTGGGGGATGGAGACTGCAGGAATTCCCCCAGCCCCAGGCCAGGCCAGGCTGCAGCCCCTCCCGGGAAACCCTCCAGGTCCCATTCCAACCCTTCCCAGGGGGACCCTTGGCCTTAGGCTGGGACCAGGCCATGGCTGCTGACATCTTGACGATACGCCCCCTGCCCCCAACCATGGCCTGCACAGATGGCTCCAAGCCGAAAACCATCTGGTCCTTCCCTGTGGCTGCTGGGCTGAGAGAGACACCTGAAATCCGGCATCATGAAGGCCTGCTCGGCTTCGGCCAGATTTAACCCTTTCACTACACAGATGAGACCTGCAGACTTAATCCCCTCTCACAAGAGAGGAAAGTGGGAGCTCAACACATAAAAGACAACATGAAATATCAAGGTCAGTAAGAGTCAAGCCTCAGATGGAAGGAGAATGAGGAGATGCTTTAATAATCTGAAATATTTTTTTGTTAGGCTCATGGAGATGGACAATAATGTTCTGAAAAACAACTCCTTTCATTCATGAAAGAGTGTTGGGGGGAATGTAGTATTCAAACTATAGACCTGAGCAAAGGTATCCATTGATGAAGCCAAGGAGATAGTGGAGTAGATGTGAACCCATGAGATGCTTGAACAGAGACAGAGCTGATGAAGACCCTTTGCCCCAACGGAGAGAAGAAAACTTCTGTTCCCAGAAATGATCACAAAGACAGATGAAGAAAACCTTTGCCTTGGAATAACTCATTCTTAGAAAACACCCCTTGAGTTCATGGCCCATGAATTCCTTTGAGTGATGTGAAAATGGGAGGACGGCATGACGGGAAGAGTTTTTTCCCGGGCAGCTGCCAGTCATGGAAATGAAAAGCCATGAGAAAACTGTTTCTTGTGGAGAACTCTCCATGGCATGACGAGAGAAAACTCCTCTCCCTACAGAGCCTGATGAAAAGACTGCTGGTCTCCTTTAAAGGACAACTTGGTACTCCTTTAATCCCAGGTTTTGTCTCTATGATGCCAGTTGGGAACAGAAAAAGGTTGGGTGGGAGGAGAAAAGGTTTCTGGAGGTTTTATTCTGGTTTCTTATTCTTGTAGTTCTATTAATAAACTTTCTTTATTCCTTTTAAGTTTTAAGCCTGTTTTGCCCTTCTCCTAATCCATATCTCACAAGAAATGAGTAAGTACTCTGATGATTTTAGCTACAGCTAAAACCACCATACCTTCATGAACTGTAGTTTGCTGCTTTTACAACTCAGTACTTGGAATTACTACAAGAGAGGAAACAGCAGTAGAACTTCTCCTGTGTGACATTCATATAGCAACAGCTTAAAGAAAATCTTGCTATCATTACAAATAACTACTTAGGTGACTCAGAGAAAGAAATGGATACTTGTCACACTATATTAGAAATGGTGAGAAGCATGACACTGACTCTCTTAGCTGCATTCTCCAAGAGAGCAAAGTTTTATTATCTCTGATCTTCATTTATAGACAGGTTCGAGAAGGTCTGAGAGGTAAAACTCTCATTGGTCATTAAACTTACACATCACTACTATTGGACAGTTGGAACTACACCCCCTGACTGTTTCTTGCAAGTAAACAAGAAGGATCCAAACAACACCTGCAAAGGTGTTGTTGTCCTTTCCCCAGAACTGTTGGAATTTTTCCTTATGCTTTCTCAGGCCAGAGTGAGAAGCTTGTGTGACTTAGTTTCACACAGGCTCTGTGTTCTTGCGTGCTTTTTGCATTTAGCATCTGACGCTGCTCTTGGCCACACTGGAGCTCTGGACTAGCTCTGCGGTGCCACTCCAGCACGGGCAGTGGCCAGGAGTGGGGAACTGCAGGGAAAAGTCAGTCTCACTACAGAACCTTCAGAGTGCCGATTCACACCGATCTCTGCCAACTCAGTCGTCATGGGTGGTGGTAAAAGGATGGAGGAGACTCTCTTGGTAGAAGTTCCCAGGAACAGGTTTATTAAGGAGAGGGGAGGAACACAAGGGTCACAGCTGAGAGAGTTCAGGACTGAAGAGAGCCCCGAGCACCTCTGTGCACTAGGTTTTATCCAAGGGGAGGGCACAGTCCAGGATCCAATGGGAGCTCACGGTGGGAGAGGTGAGGGGAGGAGGTTACAATCTCAGGGACCAATGGGGATACAAAGAAGGTAACATATCAACCAGTAAAGTACTGAAAAAGGGATGACATACATGGAAGGATCTGGGAGGAGAGGTGGGGTCTACAATGATGGATGGGGAGTTGGTGCAGGGTTAAGGCAATTAATGAGGAACATTCAAGAAAACTAGGAGGGGTTTACATGACAGACAACTAGAACCTACCAAAGCAATCAGTGGGGGAAAACCAGGAACATACCAACAGACAAAATACCAACAATTTCAACCGAATTAAATACACATATTACAACAAGCATCCACAGAAACTGAAGTAATGTAAGTTTATTCTTTTCAACCAAACAGATTTTAAATATTGCTAATCCTTTAGGAGAGGTGAGTACAGATTTCATATCCAGGCCATTTCCATTGAGTGTAAAGAGATTTATATCACATGCAGACCTGCACTCAGCTTGGGTAGGGGGATTGTTTATTACAATATGAATTGCATTTCAGTCCCCCAGAGTCATGGGTTATCACATTGCACTGACTACCATGCAAGTATAAAGGGAAAAAATTCCCTGCTTTAAGTTGTTTCCGTAACAGATCAGGCTATGAGAATTTAAAAATATAAGTGATGGCTGAACAAATGAAATTATTTGTCCAAGTTACAAAAGGCCTTTTAAATTTTTTTCCCAAAGAAAACCAGTATAATGCTAGTCTTTTGCATGGGAAAGTATTTTTATCTTAGTGCTTTTTTATATTTAAAAAAAAATTGGGAAGTGATGCTTCTACTTCTGTGCTGCCTGTAGGTGAACCACATTACGCTTTAATAATAAAGATAGTAACTCTCTAAAGAGTGAGGGAAATAATATGCAGCCTAGGGCCCTGCTTTCTTTCCCTAAACTTGAATTAGCAGGTGCTGCCTGGTTGTATTTAAATGCATCCTAAATGTTCTTAAGTCTTACTGCTTAGTGCTCTAATATTTTGGGCTAAGTTTCCACTGCTAGCAGGAATGTTTCACATCTACAGTTTTGTGCTACTTGCATTTATTAAATATTTATAAACAATTTTTCAACAGGAAAAGAGAATGAGAAATCTAGTCAGTGAAATTGCCTAAACATGTAACAGAAAGATTTCACAGAGTGTTTTTGTTTCAATAACAACTATATTTGTTAAAGGAAGTGCTAATATATCTGCTGTTTGGGTCCAAATTCAGTCTTCCACTGAAGTTTTCCCAATGATTTCTTCATGGCTGATTCATACTTGTGGACTGGACCCAAATAATATGAAGTTAATTTGTAGAAATCTGAAGGAATTCCATATAGATTTGCTGTACTTTTAGTTACTAAGTGTCCTGGGTTGATTATGATGTTAAATTGTATCCCCATTCATCCACCTAAGCCAGACACAGGTTTTGTATTCTTAAAATTTCATCTGAGTAAAAGTGAGTGGAGAAGAAGCACCGAGTTTGTTATCAGAGACTGTACTTGCTCCCCCCAGATCCCGGGACAGGGTTTTGACTACAGCACAGACAGACAACTAGGGACAGATCGCCTTGGCTTTCCAGCTAGCCAGAGCAGAGAGGTCTTCCTGGACTGTTTTCTTTCCCTTTCCTTGGAACAGATCAAACCTGCTCTGGACTGGGGACTTGGGAGAGCACTGGGAGCTTGCACCCGTGGACTACCAGGAGCCCAGCCTGGGCAGCGGCATTTTCCAGTGCCAGAGGGACTGATAACAGAGTGAACACCCACAGGAAAGAGACCCTCTGAAGTTTGTCATCTTTTCTTCAGAGTGGTGAGAGGTTTTGTAATTTGATATTGTTCGTTCTTGTGCTGGGTAGTGCTTTGCCTGTTAAATAAACAGGTTTTTTCCACTTCTCTCAGAGAAATCTCTTCCCGAACTGGTTGGGGGGTGGGAGAAAATGGCCACATGGGTTTGCTTCCCGGTGGGGGGCCCATTGGAGGTTTTCTCCCAAATTTGCCCTAAACCAGGACACTAAGAATTCGTAAGTTCAGCTGCTGCAACAGGGTGCTCTAAGTAGAACTGTCAAATAAATAACGTTGATTTTTCTTACAATAATAAGGAAAGTGTGCTCTTTGAAAGTATATTATTTCCACGAGCTGAAAGGTCATTTTCACTCACTCAAGAGATTTCAAATCAAATTTACCACTGATAATTCGTTTATGCCATTTCCATTTGCTGTATCATGTATTCCAAAGAAAATGTGATAAATTGCTTTTTACCATCCTCGGAAATATTCTTTTCAAGAAAGAGTATGCAGTGAGTAAACAGTGATAAATGTCTATTTGTCAATGTAAATACCTTGTGATGTTTACAACTTGCTATTAAAATAAAGTAATTCCATGTGGACTACAGGTATTATGTTGATATCTGTATGGTTGTGTTGTGAATTCATGTTGTAAATATTGGCTTTTCACAATTATTCTGATAAATATATATTATATGCTTTCACTATATTCTTTTCTCTCTTAGCAAGTTTTAGGCTTAGATAGGAATTCTGAATGATAAGGATATGTTTCCTCTGGACAAGGCAAGATAAACAATGGGAGGATCAAGCTGTGGAAAACAGGCTGTTATCAGCAGCAGAAAATGGAGAGCAAACTGTTATCGACGAGCCGGTACCAGGACACTGGCAGGGAGGAAAGCCACCCTCACAGGAAGGATAAGGGGGCCCAAGCCCTTGTCGGCCAATAACCATCTGCAGAAAGAAAACTAAACTCCAAAATAATGCCGAAAAATGATGACCAGCAAACTATATACTGACCAGCAAAAAAATAAAAATTGATCCAAGAAGGCGTAACTAGGGAGGGGACAT
>NC_031777.1:7777897-7778824 GCF_001522545.3 Parus major | reverse complement strand
TTTGGTAATCCGCTTTGGCTCTTCTGGTGTCATCAGTGGTAGCAGGGCACCCAGAGGACAAGAGAGAGACAAGTAAAGCAAAGAAAAATAAAAAATAAAGAAATAAAGCGCTCCTTCAAAAAACCCCATACTCTTTCAGGACCTGAACAGGAATTGGTAAGTACTGATCAGGGGGGTGGAAACAGGGGGATGAATGTGTGTGAATGAGACGCAAGCTGGTTACCCCAGACCTGCGGAGCGAGAGCGGAGTCCATAATACCGCGATTCCTATCTTTTGCGAGAAAATAGGCCGGGAACTGGACGAAGCGAAAGAAAAAAGGAGTGAAAGAATCCCTCCGGGGTTACTGGGACTGGGGTTTCAGGGAGGGGTTGGACCCCTGGAAGAAAAGGAGCTGGGAGTTCTCCTAAGTTCAGTGTACTAGGAGACAGGACAAAAAAAGGGGAAAAATAATAAATCCCCGGGAATATTGCCAGGTTGAGGGTGCAAAACCACGGGAAAAGTGGGATACAGTACCCAAGAAAATCTGGGGGGGTTGGCCAGCAACATTGAAGGTACCTTATTATTGTATTGTCTTGGTGTGAGTGAAAATGAGTGAGGAAAACCTATTAAAGAAATGAGAATGCATGTGTGAATGAGAGATCGTGTATAACTGTATCTTGAGGGGGGGAAGGTGGACTGTAACAAGAGCATTGAGAGAGGGATTTGAGGTTTTGTTGGTGGTGCTGTGAAGGGTGATTAGTGTTTTAAAGAAGTGAACTCGTGTGGCTTTTTTAAGGGAGTTAAAATAGGTATTTTAAAGAAGTGAATTGGTGTTTTAAAGGAGTGGAATTGGTATTCTAAAATAGTACAATTGGTGTTCTAAATAGTGGTGCTTAAAGGAGTAGGTTGAAACAGAGAACACTTGGAAAAATGGGACAGAGAACCAG
>NC_031777.1:7777112-7777797 GCF_001522545.3 Parus major | reverse complement strand
TGGATCACAGAAAACTTAGGAGTCAGTGGCACTAGATTGGGAAGCACTTGCCCAAAAGGGGAAAAATGGATTTGCTTCATGGGGGCGGTCAAGAGAAAGACCCAAGATTTGATAAAAGAGCAAGTGGTAAGAAAAAATATAAAACCGACCCAGCAACCTAAACCTAACTTGACCTCACGTCAGGACCTGTATGCAAGGCTCAAAGAGCAATTAAAAGGGGAAATAGATATCTCAAGACTAGGGAAAAACCTGTTTGTGGATTTAGGGGAGAGGATAAGTAAAGAACTTAACATAACAAACTGTTGGGTCTGTGGAGGAGCTTTAATGACGGAGGAATGGCCATGGAAAGGTAGTAGCATAGGCCCGGTGGAACTCCTTAAGTGGAACCGGACCAATATAAGAGGGGGGACTCGACCAGAAGGATGGATTCTAAGTTCAACAGTGATAGGGGAAGAATGTTTATGGCGAACTGGTAAGGAGTTTATTAAAGAAATAGGGAAAACTCCCTGTAAAAGGTATAAGGTTAGCAATGGAACTTCTACATGGTGGATCCCAGAGGAACCAACCCTATATTGGACTCAAGGGAAAGTAAAAGAAAAGAATTGTGTGTATGACAATCGAACCAGACTCTTCAGATGTAATGGTAAAGGGAAAAATCCTTACTCTGGAATCCCAGAAATATCTA
>NC_031777.1:7732172-7775872 GCF_001522545.3 Parus major | reverse complement strand
TAACCATCTGCAGAAAGAAAACTAAACTCCAAAATAATGCCAAATAATGATGACCAGCAAAATATATATTGACCAGCAAAAAAATAAAAATTGATCCAAGAAGGCGTAACTAGGGAGGGGACATATATGAATATGCATTAGCCCCTCGCAGCAAGGATGGGATAAAAAGGGGCATACCTGAGATACCAGGTGTGCTCTTGGCAGTGTGCCAAGGCACCCGGCCATGATTCTTTACTTTACTTTATGTCTCTCATTGTCTTTATTAAACTGTTTTAAAATTTTACAGGAGTGAACTTCGTTTTTCACATCATTAAGGTAGAGAAGACCTAGAAATATCAGATAAATCGTTGAAGCAAATCCTCCAAGAACTCTGATGCTACAGGTGGATTCAAGTGAGACCAAAACTCCTGTTAAAGGACCATGAATGAAGCAAAACCACATGGAGTTCTTTGGGGTTGGGCTGTACATCTCACTACCTTTTTAAGACTAACTGAAAGCAGAAGAAAGGCATCATCATATTCCATCATTTGTCACATATAAAGTATCCTGAAAAAACATATGAGATGGCTTCTGCTCCCATCTCTCAGGGTGGCACACCCAGCTGTTTCCAATTCCACTAGAACTGGAAGGACCTCCCCAGTGCAAAACTTACTGCTTTTCTGTCCTGCTCTGGCATCTGATGGTGTGCTGAAGCCTGTCGCTGAAATATTATATAAAGCAGATTAAGGAGGCTTATCAAATTGTGTTACAAAGGCAGACAGTACATATGTGCAAACACTTTTGCAGTTGGCTAAATAGGACTCCTAATGGAAAATGCAGGAAACAAGAAGAGAGGCAGGAAAATTCTGGCTTACTCTGCTTAGAAATAGAGCTAGCCTGAACAGTGTTGTGGAAATGCAGCCTGAAAAAAAATGTCATGCACATTCGGGGCTTGGAACTTTTGCTGATATCATTTTCAAGTACATTTGGCTCTGGATAAATGGGTTACACAGAGCTCTAATTTAGTTTCTATGTATGTATTGAATATACTACTTGAGTTACCACCCACGTTATTTTCAGCTAATTCAATACCTTACAAACAATCTTTCCTCTTTTAATATATTCTAAAGGGCATTTAAGTATCTTAAAAATACAAATCAAATCTCTTCTGAGTGCAATAAAAGCACAATAAAGCAGGTCTAACATGCAATCAAATAATAACCACATCTTTAAAGGTGGAAAATGAACTCCTATAACGCTTGCAAAACTCAGCCAGTGACCGACATTTCAGAACAAAAAAAAACCAGCAGTCTGAATTCATCCAAGCTCTCCAGATTATACTTCCAATTTTCCAGTTCTCTTTTTGTAAAATATACAAAGATTAAAAGCAATGAGACAGAAACCTTACAATTGCAAGAAACTTCGGATTCTTCTCAGCCTACCATAACCATGTATACTCATGAGTTTATTCATCATCATTTAGAAATATAGACATTTATTGAATAGATGGGATGTGCTTGTCTGTCTTGGTTTGGAAGACAGGTGTCTGCTAGGGAAGGCAGGAGCCTCCCTTGGAATGAAAATGTAGACCCCGTCCCTCCAAATTACTACAATTTTGAAATCAAGGGGCTCTCAGGCAGAGATCTGGGGATAGGAATAACAGTTCTTTACTAGTACGTTTAACAAGGCGAACAAACAACAATAACTACAGCATTAACAACAAAACAGAACCAGGGACCCCATGACAGCCTTCTTGGCCAAGATGGGAAGGGATGGAGGAGAGACTTTGCTTCACAAATCCCCTCGGGCAGTCAGTCCCGGTGCTCCTGCAGGGCTCTGAGGAACACTTAGCTGGAACAGCAGGGATGAGCAGAGATTTTGGGCTGGTGGCTGAGGTGTATCAGCAGCTCCGCAGCTGTGCCTGGCACTGCCACACGTCCTGGCAGAACGGGGGGTGAGAGGGCCACCAACACAGAAGGAAGATGGAGAAGAAGCAGCAGCTCCGTCTGGGTGATGGTGAATTCTCTTCTCCAAACCTCAACAGCTCCGAGAGAGTGTCTCCCTTTCCAGCCTGAGAAACCAGCCAGCCCCCAGCTGCCCCTGCCCTCCCCCCTGGGCCCAGCTAAATTCCCTGTGTTTCTCAAGCACTCATCAAGTACCATCAAGCAGGTTTCTCAGCAACTAATGGGCAAAAAATTCCTTGGTGAAACGGAACAAAATGAAGAACACCCAACTCCCAATATTATCTAAGAAACATCTAATTCTTAAAACAGATAAAAGTGAAAGACAGGTCTGTAAACCACTCAAAAATTCATGGATAGATTTAACACAGATTTTTTATCACACACTTCTCATAAAAAAGTTACTTCAATAGAGAATGAAAACATATTTTTTTCCAGAAATATAGCCTTGAATTTATGTCCACTTGGTTTGGATGTTAAAATATCATACTGTACTTGTAGAAATTCCTAACAAACAGATTAAGGTACTTCCACTTAGGTAGCATGTTCTAATGGCAGATGTAAAGTGACAAATTCTGCTGTTGGGTTGAATACACTGACATTTTTGTGGTGGCTTTGCATAACATAAAAGCATATTCTACATAAGGTATTCTCTGGATTTCTACAAATATTCTACAGATAGACACATTAAATTGGGCCCTTTTAAAGAAAATCACTACCATCAGTGTGCAAACAGAAGGATGGAAAATGACAGAATTTAAAGAATAAAAAAAACAACTCTGATTTCTAAATGTAACAATCTAAGTGTCACAATCCGCTAACACAAGCGGGAGTTGTGAGAGGTTTCTTTGATCTTAGACTGCAAAAAGGACACAAAGGGGTTTCAGTTTAAATTACAGCAGCAACAATGCATCTTTATTTTAGTGCTAACAACGTGGGTTGTGTGATAGATGAGAGGGAGAGAAAGTGGGGGGGTGGGGGAGATAGAGGGATAAAGAGGCAAAGTAAAGAGAGAAAAAAGGGGGTGTTGTAGCTACCAATGGATGAAACGGAGTCACCAGTGTCTTCTTCCATGGGGACATCTCTCTCAAAGAAAGTAACTTAGAAAGTCACTTTTATAGTCTGTTTCAAACCAAGGGGCAGCTGGCCAAGAGGTGGGGAAATTCCTCGGCTATTTTGATGAGACCCCTTGCTCTGGGAAGCAGGTGTAAGGTACAGAACAGGCCACTCCTCACCAGTACCTGCTCACCAGCAGGAACAAAGGCAGTGTACCATGGCACAACAAGCACACCTGCAAACAATCACTATAGTGGTGTTGGCTGAGCACACCATCAAACAATCACTTAGCAAGCACCCACCTCAAACAGGCCAGAACTCCTGCACAAAGTCCCCTGGGGTCTTCAGGGTCTTAGTCTCTGTTCTTGGGATGGTTGTGAGGCAAATGAGGGTGTTATAAATCTGTATTGTGATACTGGCTTTCACAAGTATTAGGATGAATATTATATGTTAAATACTTTTTGGCTATGTATGTACTTTTTCTCTTGCTAACAAGTTTTAAGCTTAAAGGAATTTCATAGTACAAAGCAAGGAAACCCCAGAGGGCAAAGACAGTGGGGCCCAAGCTGTTATCAGCGGAAGGACAATGGAGACAAGGCTGTTATCAGCAGCCAGGACCAGGCCGTTGGCAGCAGAAGGATGTGAAGCCCAGCTGTCCGGTGGCAGGAGGAAGGGGCCCAGACTGTTATCAGCACTGACGACTTACAAAGAAAGGAAATCAAATTCAAATAAAATGATGATCAGCAAAAATAAAAACCATACAACGCCTACTCTGAAGAGGCGGGTTCAGGGCGTAACCATGCAAAATGCTTCTTAGAAAAGTTTGAATATGCATTAAACCCTCACAGCAGGAGGGGATAAAAAGTATGTTCCAAAGATATCAGGTGTGTTCCTGGCAATTTGTCAGGGCACCCGGCCATTTTAACCCTCTGCTTTATTTCCTCTGTCTCCTAATTGTATTTTTGTTTATATTAAACTTTTTTTATAATTTATTAAGAAAAGTGAATCTCGTTTTTCACAAGGGAAACTCAGACCATCTCTTACAAATTGCAAGAGCTAAAAGTCAAACACTATGCACCACTTAAATTCCTCATGTATTTCTATAAACACCAACAGAATTCCAAGGGGGCAACCTGCTGCAAGGACAGGTACTTAGAGGAGCCAGCTGGGGATTCCACAGGAGGGGAATACTGAAAAGACTTTTGAGGCCTAATCCAGATTGAGCCTAAACTTTGCTTTTTCAAATGTTCTATTTGCCTAACTTGACCAGCAAAAGAAGACAATGATATCAACATTTCCAGTCAATTGAACAGAAAGTGCAATAAATGTTCTAAAGAATAAAGAAAAATACTTGCAGAGGTTTTAGAAATCGTTGCCAGGAATAGGTTCCCTATGACAGACTTTTTTTCCCCTGCTGTTTCCATAAGGAGTCCTGATTTTCACTCCATCCATAAGAATTAAGAAAATGGGTTTTAACTAGGTGTTACAACTTTCATAGCAGAACTTATTGGGCAATAAGTACTTAATTTTTGAAGGAGTTGTGGAAATATTACACCTATAGAACAAAATGGACTTATCTGCTGGACCACTTCTTAGGAAGCACATCTAATTATCTGTCCCTCTTAGCATAACTTCAGGAGTGGTGGTTGCAGAAATGGGAGAATCATTCAAAGGCCATGACTTGACTCCAGAACTAGTGGTTGCTTGGAAAAGCTCTGGGAAGAAGTTTATGGAAATCCCTTTAAGAAAATATAAAATGCAATAAAAAGAAATATTTATGCATAGGAAAATGGTTTTTTTCCGCTTTATAATGACTGTTTGACTGCTGCATATTGACATTTCTACATTTACCATGTGTTGGTGGCTGGTCCAGAGGTCTGTCTGACCCGAGGCACTGCCACCCACTATTCTGGATAGGAGTCCCATAAGGAACGGCTGTCTAGGGGGTCTTGGCAGTTTCCAGTCAGGAGTAACCCTTATAAGCATGGGCTGAGGCTTCAAGTGATCAGCTCTTACAGATGTGATTTCAGCTCTGTGCAGTGATCAGCTCTAATCAGCCCAGCCCCACTAATGGGTTACCCCAGCTGACATGTAAATGAGAGATGGGAGGTCATGTAGCATTCTGCAGAGTCCTTTAATAGCAGGCTTCAGTGAAGGAGGCCAGTGACAAATTTCCACTGAACTGGGCAAAAGCTGGGGTTTTTATAGGGAAGGGGAGAATTTGGATAAGGGACAATGGTATAAGACCAGGGTAAAATGGCCAATAGTTTACAAGCAGGTAACATGGGGTCCTGAAGCATGAAGGGGTCCACAGCTTAGTCACCATGACTAAGTAGTTTTGTCTTATGTTATGGGACAGATCTCCAAGAAGAAAACCTTTCTGAGGACTGGCCTCCCTCCATAATATGTATAAAAGCTGTGAACAAAAGAATCTTATTATCTTAAAATCTTATTTTGATAAGATCAAAATATTTTTGCTCACAACTGGTTCAGTTATTCCTCCAAATCTCATTCTTCTTCCATGTGACCATAAATTATAAACTTCCCTCTTGTCAGTACACTATGTGAAATCTCCAAACAAACTGAAAAATCCCATTTATTCTTTTTCTCCAGTTCTATCAGGCTGATATTCAGGGTTAGCCATGCTCCTGAAAGAGACTCCAACTTTTAGTCCTTTTGATAAATAGGTAAATGACTTGGCATGTCTCTAAACTGGAGGAAATGTTGTAACTGGAAACTTCCCACCATTTTTCTGAGCAACACATGGTTCCACAATCCCCAGCTTCATGCTGGGTAACAGGTCAGAACTTTTTTCTCATGCAAAAGGATTTCATTAATAGGTCACTGAGCAACACCAAGAAATAACCACACGTACCAAAGACTTCCTGCCACCTGAGATGATTAAGGCAGAGATCCAGAGATTTGGTTCACTGCTACCAACCAAACACAACATAAACTAATTATGGACTCCAGTTTAGAAACACAGCAATGACTCCTCCGTTTTTTTTATGTATATAGTATTCTGAGAAACATTGCAGTGTAGCAATTACCATTTCACCTGTACATATTTCTGATGATGAACCCCAGAAATGGCATTTCTGGTGTCAGGAAAGGTCACCTTCAGTACTGTAGCAGAGACAAAATAAAATGTGGGGAAAAGCTACCCTCCTGGACTGTGCCCACAACTCTTCCTAGCTCCCCCATGAGACAAACGAAGGAAACACGTAACACCCTTGTGTGCTCTTAGAACAGAGGACACCAAAAACCTTGTCAGGAGCTGCTTGGGGGAAAAGCTGCCATTGGAGGGAAGTGGCTTTAGATCATCTTTGACCTAAACAGGCATCACCAAAATATGCATTTCTAACTCTAGAATGCTGGGTGGAGATACACAGTTCACAATTTTGTTTTAAAGCTGTAAATTAAGTTCACAGTGTTCCACTACTTCAAAACACAGACAAAACAGAAACAAAAACAATGTTTTGTTCTCCAAAATAAATGAGTTGATAAACAAAAATCACTGTCCATCTACATACAGAATATGGATTTTAGTTGCCTCAACTAAAGCTGCAAGAGAATAAAATAAGCCTGTTCTGTTGTATACTACTGAAGCCAATTGAATTATTATAAGAAAATCTTCCTTTTAAATCATGTTAATAAGGATTGTTGTAGCATCACTTTTGCAGATAAAATTCTTAATCATATAAGACATTTCTGGTGTTTGAAGGAAAATCCTGCCATAAAAACATATCCCAATGTTAAATTAACAAGCCATCCCTGAAACCTATGCCATCCTCACTGTGTCAACTGACCAAAAGTTATAATGCTGTTGGGAATAAAACATTTCCAGTACTGCTACTATCAATAGCTCATTTAGAGGCAAAAAGCTTTATTGTTTTATCATGGCTTGAATAAGCTCTTCACATCTGAGATTTATTACCTTAATTTTAAAGAGTCTTCCATGTTATTTCAGGAGTACTGAAAAACTATTTTTCTACAAAGGTGCAGAGATACTTTAATATTTATGGATGTATCACCAAAAAATTAAGAAATTTTGTTGGTATAACTTTGAAAAACACAGATTATCAGACTAATTTTTCAGCTTATTGGAATTCAACTGCTGTAACTGGCCTGATTTCAGCAAGTCTCTCAGACAAGGAGTCCAATTTAAAAGGTTGCCTTTAAAGAAGGTAAAAGAAGGTAATTATTCAAAAGGATGAGAGTGCTCCTTTTTAGATGGCACAGAGGCATGCTGTTTCCAAATTTTCCAGCAAAAATACGTTGGCAAACGCAATACTTTTGCAAAGATGTATCTGACATAGAGAAAAAGATGTTGGAATAAACCCTGCATTCACCGAAACAAAACCCAAACTGCCACTCACACTAAATATACTATTAAAAACAAAAAAGGCAGGGAAAGCAAGAGAACTAGAGATGTCAAGCAAAAAAAAAAAAAAAAAAGACAGCAAGAAAACACAATCACTACTCTGTTTCAAAAATCTAGGCATTGTCACATCACTGATTATCCATATTCCCATTAATCCATAAATTAATAGGAAGATAAGACTGGCAGAGAGAATCCCAAGAGCAACAACAGATAGGATTCACTGAAGTATTTGTTAAAAGCCACTAAAAAGAAGGGCTATATAAGTAAAATATCAATATCATTTTTAAAGGGGAGAAAGCAGAAATAAATCTGGAACCTCGGAAAATACCTGGAAAATGCAAGAAGCTTGTCCCTTATTGCTCTCTGTAAAGAGAAGCTCTTGAGCTGTAGGTGCTACAGCCACACATTACAGCAGTGTGGGGATTTTTCCTTAAACCCTTAGGAAGGATGTGAAGAATTTTTTAACTGTGTGACTCTAAATACCATCTGATTTCTAAGCCATATCATATATGATTAAAAACATCTAATGGACTGAGTTTAAAAGAGAAAAATAGATAGCAGTTTGGAAATACTGAGAGTGACATATACTAAGGAAGTAATTAAACCTCAAAATTATTTATCATACCTTGAAACATTTCCTCCATTGTTGGGTTCCTTATGGAGTAACTCCATCAAATCAAGTTCCTCACAGTATTTCACAGACTGGCATCTTCCCACACAGAGAACTGTTCCAAACTGTTTTACTATCAAAAGTTAGCAAGAGATTTTGCATTCATTTGCATGTGTCTGGAATTTCTTGTATGACTGATGACACACTGAAGAGTTTTATTTTTGCAAAGAAGTTACTGTAATATTGTACAAATATTACTGGCAGTGATTTTTACTCACTCTTGAATATAACAGTGAACACTGGTGCTCTGGGATAACCAAAGATGAGCCTGGGGTCAATGGAATGCAGATGAAAACAATTCAGTAAATGGATACTTCATTAAGTTCCTTACCTCTTGAAGATAAAGTATTCTGTCACAACAGATAAAAAAGCTGAACTAGTCACTTGTAAAACAATATGTAAACAGATTTTTTTTCCAAACAAAAGTTGAATTTGAGAATAGGTTTTGAAGCATAACATTCTGTAAAATCAGCTCAACCAAGTATTCCTGGACTACTAATTAAAATGATTATAATGAAGTTCAGCAGTTTACGTGGTGTCTTTGTAGTAAACTCAAGAATTTGACATAGAGATAAAAGCTGATATACAGCTGATAAACCCTTTTTTTTCCAAGAGCCTTGAATTTCCAAAATCAATTAATACTTTTAAAACTCCAAGATCTGTCCCAGCCTAACTATCTAAGGGAGTGAGTCATTTGACAAAGCATCTCTCTGATTCATAAGCTAGTTGCATAATTTAAAAGCTGGTACTGCTTATCCAGCCCACACCACTACTGGTGAATGTAATACATGTAATAGTTTTGTTGGCATACTCTAGAGTAATACGTGAGAGGATTATTTTCTCCTGTCTTTATATCATAATTTATGAAGATATGTGTACGTATACAGATAGAGATCAAAACTATCTCAACATATGGTGCTTTTAGCATAAGGTACCTTAGGAGTTCCTTATCAAGTTAAAAATTAAGAAAAAAATAAAAAAAAACTTGATAATATTAGAATATTGGCATGCATATAATCAGTCATTTCCTTCTTGGACACCCCTGAAGATTTAATAACCAAGAGATGTTTATTTTGGTAAACTGTAAGACCTCAAAAATTAATTTCTCTTTTCAAGTTTAGAAATGCTTGTGCTAAACAGAGTGTTACCTTCAACTATTTATTCCTTATGAAAACTATCAGGAATAAGATTATCAATGACTACTCATTATCTGGACTCACATTACAAGACAATCTTATATTAATTGGTTTACAATAAAAAATAATAACAAAACATAATAAATTAATTTTAAAAAGACAAGGTTAAAATTTTAAAAAAGGAGATTAAAAAATAAGAAAACCAGTGACTAAACCCCCATAACTATAACACAGGGATATTGTACTCTAATACTACATACATTTATTAGCTGTATAACTAGGTTGCCAGCTAAACTGTAAATGTTTACTCTGCTATTACCACAAACTATTTTTCCCTCCAGTTTGAGCTTAGTGGGATAATAAGTGCCCAAGCAGTATTTAGGCTTTCCAAGCTGTAGCAGTCTCAGTCTCCTGTGGCTCTCTTTATCAACACAGTGGAACAGAACTCTTTGAAGGCAAGCTCTCTTAACCTCACGTTCTCCAGAGGGTAATTCAGAGTATTTGCTGTCCCATCACTGCCTGTCTGAGGTGGCCTGGGAGACTGCAATCTCTTAGATACTAAGTGGATTTTAAAATATAGATAGAGGAACTGTTTTCTTTCACCCCAAAAGTGCTCAAAAAATCTCCTAGGAGAGAACATAGGCAAGAAGCAAGGAGGACCTCATCTCTAGTACTTTCTTTAAATTACTGCTCCTAAGAACAAGATAAAATGGAACTGCAAGTGTCGAGTGAAAGGAAACAGTGGGAAATCATTTTGGGGTAGCACAGTTCAGAAAGCATCTTGGGCTTAAAATTATGGTTGTCTTTCCATAGGCAAATCCTTTCCTGTGTGCTTTGTACTTAAGCCCATTAAATCTTGTTACAATTTTTTACAGATAATAAACATTTAGCCATTTAAGAGCTCTGATATTCCCCATCACTGGAAACTAATCTCTTTGTCATAAAGATCTGGGTGTATTCTAGCTGCCTATAATCTTCTCCTTTTTTACACAACTTATTTTCTGTTTGCTTTACTCTTTCCTTTTGTACACTATCAGTATAATAAAAAATTTAAGTGAATCATGGACTTGGAAAAGCCATCAACAACTTCAGAAATTTCCAGGGAACTGCCTTACTTTACAAGAATATTATTTATAAGAGTCTTATTTACAAGAGTCAGCACATTTTCATTTCAAGAGAATGAAACAGGCAAAAGTACATATTTCTCAGCAAAGTATAGCATCCTTTATTCCAAATTAAACCCCAAATGATGCAACTTAAGCAGCAGTGATCTCTCATTTATCTATCACATGATTTTATTCCCATAACCCGAATACTCCCAATAGGTGTCTGTACTTCAGACACCTTTCTGTTCTAATTGTCTTCCTCAATTATTTTCTATCAACCAGCCCCACAGACCAGAGAGCCCAGCAATTGCTTAAGTGAAGTGTGCTGGTAAAACTGGATAAATATGTGCTGTGGTCATCCCTCAGCACCTGTGGGAGACTTTGATACACCAAACACAACAATGTGTATTTGTCAAGAGAGCAGACAACATTATTCCAAGTCATGTGAGAGATTTATGGAGAAAAAGACCTTCCCTCATCTTTTGTCACCCCTCAGAAGTTTACTCAGAGATGATGATCTGTTTGGATTCTGATCTGCTACCAGTTCATATCATAGAGGAAAAATCTGTGAATGCTCAGCTATTGGGTAAACAGTTCTAGCTCAGCCAGAACACACAGCCATTGTGAACAAACAGATCTATAGATACAGGAAGATGTTTTAGTTTTGTCTGGCCTCTAAAGGGATGGCAGACAAACAGAATAGTCTTTTCAAACAGATCAGTCTTATATCTCAAGGGGGGCTGAAGGTATGCCCCATGTAAAAAGTTAGCAAGTTTTAGCTAAAAATTAAGTCCTCAGGCAGGAATTAAACTAATGGTAAATACATAAATATTGTCTTAAAGCTGCCACACATCAGAGAACATCACCATGGCCCCAAGAAGGACTTTTGCCCAAAACCTCACTGATTGTTGTGCCCAAATTCACAGTCCACACCTTCAACACAAAATTAATTTTGGAATGATGGTCCTTGAAAGAATGGATAAATGAAACGAAGACTGTGGGAAATGGAAAAATGGAAAATTCCACAGATGCTGAAGGGTTCAATCTACAGCCTTGGAAAGAGCTTGGGTTAATGTAATGATAAAGGTACACAAACATTAAATAGAAAAATTATAAACTTATGTTCCTATAGTTTTAAGTAAGAATATGTCTAGAGTAAGTAAGAAATTATGTTGGGTAAAATAGTGTGAGGTCTGAGCTGTAATAATGTGATTTATAGAGTAGGCTAGGGATCTAGAAGCTATAATAGAGGTGTGTGTATATGACCTGTCAGCTTATTGGCTAAGAGACAGACTCAGTGAGGCAAAATTAAGCAAAGGTGTTAGGTTATTAAGTAGAAACAAGTTTTGTGCCAACTGTCTATTGGACCAAAATGTTATATATTGCTGTGTAGAGAAGAAACCCGTGACTACCTTGAGCTATGGCTGACTTGTTGCTCCTCTTTAAATCTCATGCCTTTGAGATTGATATCTTCTCTGGCTTACTTGAGCAATAAATCATCTTAAATAGCAAGGTGGTCCCATCCCTCATTTTTCATCTCAACCGAAGACAACTATGAGTTGTTCATTACATTCTTTCATATTTTGGTTTTGCATGGGAGAAGCTGTAATCACAGTCAAAGAATGAATAACGTGTAACTATTTTCTGTTCCTGAAACCCAGTTAAGGTAGGCTAAATTTGTAGGTGTCAATAGTCAATGTCATTGACTAGTATCATAATTCATAAAACTTTTAAAATAAAAGTATTTATCCAAATTCTGACAGTCTGAAAAGTGAAAAAAAATAAAATACTTGTTTTTGTTTTTGCTAAAATGTAAAATCATGTGAGATACTAAGTCCTACATATAAGTCACAAATCAGATGAAAGTTCATGTTTATATATTCAATTGATATAAACTTCAAAATATCAGGTACCATTATTCCTTGGTTTATTCATGACAACTGAGCTCCAATTTTTTCTCTAATGCAAAATCAATTCACATGGTACATGTGAAATATTTCAAATCCCTTTATTCTTGCTAATATACAGAACAATTCTACTAATGAAATCACCATGGCAATGTAGCTGTTAAATTGTAAAAATTAGCCTGGTAATATTAATGAAACTTCAGGAAAGTCTCAGAAGATAACTCCCAAATATATTTTCCCATTAAAAAATGGGACTTCTAAAAAAATTTTCCAGACAAAAATATTTTTTATATACATGTTATATAATGTTATCAAAGTGAAGGTGTGCAGTTCTAGATTTCAGAGAATCAGAGAATTGCCTGGGTTGGAAGGGACCTTAAAGCTTGTCTTGGACAGGGGCACATGTTGTGGTGTCCCTTTCAGAGTGGTCACTCCACCCACCCGGGCTAGCCAGCCACCACTGGCATGCAGGAGGACACTCCTCTGGATCCCCAGAATTGGGGGAGCGGCCAGGGATTTCTCCCTGGATGTAGGAGACTGCAGCAACACTGGCAGAGGAAGGAGTCAGGCTCTTAAGGAGGGCAGAAATCCAAGGTTTTATTCCATCCCCACCAGGACTCCAAACCTCAAGGGTACCGCTCCAAAACAACCCCCGAGGCAGCGGGTGTCAGCAGTTTAAATACTGGGGAGGAACAAAGGGCGGGGACAGATTGTCTGTTGTAGTTTAAGGGCTTGCGATCAGAAGATTTTGGGATGTAACGGAAAGTTAGCAAAAACCCCTCTCTGTTAGGATAGTAAAACCTTCTGTAATTAGCCAGTAGCACTTAAGTGTGACGTGAGCAGATGGGAGTAACACAATGACCCTAGGTTATAAAAGGTCAAATTCTCCTGCAATAAACGCCATTGCTTCGCCATCCATCACATTGATGTCTTGTGGGTAGAATGGTCCAAGTGGCCAAGGGGGGCCACCGTGCTGGCTTCTGAACTAGGGTGTTTGCCTTGCTTGAAAAAACCTGCAATTGTCAACCAGTAGGGAACAAGGGGGGAAATGTAACAGGGCTTGAGGGACATCTGGGAGGGCAAATGATGATGCTTTGGGCGGGACTTCCCTCTGTCCCTGCCCTATCAGTTGAAGACCCTACTCCAAGCTTTCTAGAAGCTGAGAGGAGTAGCCTGGTGACAGAGAGGGCCCAGAGGAGAGGGGCTGGGGGGAACACAGCAGGATTGACAACTGGGACAACACATTGTAACAAAAGCAGAGGTGAGAGGGGAACAAACCATTAAACATCATACAGTGGGGAGCAAAACCAGCAACACAATACAACAGGCACCTTCCACTATTCCAGATTGCTCAGAGCCCCATCCAGCCTGGCCTTGAATGCTTCCAGGGATGAGCCAGACACAGTTTCTCTGGGAAACCTGTGCCAGGGCCTCATCACCCTCATAAGGAAGAATTTATTTACAATATCTGCTCTAAACCTCGCTTTTGTCAATGGAAAACCATTCCCTTTGTCCTTCTACTTCAAGCCCTTGTCAAAAATCGCTTTTCAGCTCTTACGTAGTTTGTTTCACTACTGGAAGGTGTTTCAGTCCCCATCTTTTTTTCTCCAGGCTGAAAAACCCCAACTCCATCAGCATGTCTTTTCTGGCGGAAGGTTTCCATACAGAACAAAGATTTTCCACAAAGTTTTTATACAAAGCCTCATGCAGCAGAAATGATAGATTTCCTTGCTCTTGTTACAGGGTAGAAGTGCAATCAGATGAAACATCAGAGTTCGGACAGTTGAAAGAAGCAGTCACAAATGCTCTCCTATGTTTACCACAGGGTAGCTGTGAAAGGTACAAATCTCTGAAGCTGATCGCTGTGTGTGAATGTGGATTGTGTTGGATTTGTTTAACAAAACTTAAAGGAAAAGCTTTTGTGCAATTATGCTTATCATATCAAGCATTGCCTGATCTGAAACTTGCATGCTATTTTTTTAAAGGAATCCTTTACATTTCAATTTCTACTTGAATGAGATTCATCCAACCTTGAAAATGCAAATCAATTTTTGCCAGGTGACTAAAACATCAACCAGTTTAAAAATTAAGAGTGAAAACTTTTATTGCCTACCTTTCTCGCTTTGGAGAAATGAGAATAATGCTGAGGACTAGCACATGAAAGGGAAGCAAATTAAAAATATGCTAATATATTGTATTTATTTTATGATATGGCAGGAAGTGCTCAACTTGGATAAATCGAACTATACAATATAATTAAAACCCAAATGTAACATTCAAATGATGACTAATAGAAAATGATAAAGAGTTCATAAATAGTAAGTATAAAACACAGTAATTAGTATGTCAGAAATTGCAAGGGAGCTGAGTATCTTAAAAGTAAATGCCTGTGCCCCTTCTTCAGTGAGAAAACACTCAAACTAATCAACATAAGCTTATATATGTTGAAAAATAGTTTGTGTTTCTTTAATCGCTAATTGTGGGAAATGGAAAAATAGAAACTTCCACAGATGCTGAAGGGTTCAATCTGCAGCCTTGGAAGGAGCTTAGATTAATGTAATGATAAAGGTACACAAACATTAAATAGAAAAATTATAAACTTATGTTCCTATAGTTTTAAGTAAGAATATATCTAGAGTAAGTAAGAAATTATGTTGGGTAAAATAGTGTGAGGTCTGAGCTGTAATAATGTGATTTATAGAGTAAGCTACAGTTCTAAAACTTAAAATAAATGTTTGTGTATGAGTACATGACCTGTCAGCTTATTGGCTAAGAGACAGACTCAGTGTGGCAAGATTAAGCAAAGGTGTTAGGTTATTAAGTAGAAACAAGTTTTGTGCCAACTGTCTATTGGACCAAAATGTTATATATTGCTGTGTAGAGAAGAAACCCGTGACTACCTTGAGCTATGGCTGACTTGTTGCTCCTCTCTAAATCTCACGCCTTTGAGACTGATATCTTATCTGGCTACTTGAGCAATAAATCATCTCAAAGCATGGTGGTCCCGTCCCTTGTTATTCATCTCAGCAGCTAATTAAATAGTTAAATGCTTGAGCAAATTATTAATAGTCTATCATAACCAAACTAACAATTTATTTCTTGGTTGGTAAGCTGCTGTAAGGAGCTACATTAAAGGTATATGTTTAGATTACTTTAGTATCCAGCCCCTCATACATCTTGATCTGTATTCAGACATGGTGATTTCAGGAGAATTTCCACAGTCACAAAGCAGTTTGGGTTTAAATGAATTCAGAGATGAGGTTCTGGTTAAGGTTTTATTAGCAACAAAACACTTCAGGGTAAAGGGAAGTATTCTTAGAGAAGATGAGAACTTTGGTTAATATTCTTCGAATACTGACAAATTCTTATTATATATATGTTGCTATTTTAAAGTGAAGAAACAAATTATTATCAAATTTATTAATTTAAGTATTTATTCTACAACTATTTTGTAGAACTTGCAGAACATCAAAATAGAAGTGAAAGCAAGAGTCTGTGAATCTTTAAATCATTAAAGCACTTTGATATATATTAGAAGCCAAAACAAACAAATTGTTCTGGAGGACAAAAAAGAACCTGAAATAATAATTAGAAACTGCAAAATCTGAGCATATATGAAACATCCCAGAAAGAAGCTGATCTGAAACTATCTAAAGATATCCCAAAACTATCTAAAGAGAAGCATAGTTTTCATCAATTAAAACAAAAATCAGCTGAAGTTCTAAAACCTCTGATCTTTCTACACTGTTCTAAATGCAGCCCTCCCCCATCTCATAAGTTGTACTTACGCACAGTGCATACATACACAGAGCTGTTATGGAATTGTTTCTGGAAAGTCAATAGCTCTGCATTTAGGGCTGGAATTGTTTCTGGAAAGCCTACAGCTCTGTATTTCAGGCTGCAGTCCCACCAGGTGTGATATCCAACACTCAGATTTGTGAATCCAAGTGAGCTCTTCTCACCTGTGCCCCAACAGCATTTTCTTACCACAGTCAAGATATTCAAAAACCATGCACTGAGAAACCACCATACAGAAATATATGGTACAGGGGACAGGAGGAATCAACAGAGTACATATGACATATTAGGAGGAATCCCAAATTAATCCTGATCAAGTCTACTTAAAATGGACAATTTGAGGCCTTTAATATCATCCTGTTTCTAGTTTATATAGTCAGTGTTGCTTTTTCTGGGATAATTCTTGCAATTATTTGAAGATGGGCACACAGACACAAATGTCTTGTTGAACAATGACTCTGTAGTAGAGCACGAGTATCAGTATGCTAAGTACTCTTGCTGGTTTAAATCTTTCTGACAATTATTTGGGAAGCAAGATAAACACTCGCCCAAATTCATTTAACTCTGCTAAAAACATTTTTCTTTATTCTCCTGCGGTAAAACCTGTGAGGTGATTTTAAATACAAGGGCTTTTAACTACTGGGGTTTTTTTCATGGATATATCAGGTTTATCTAAAAAGCAGGAGAGATCATGAAAATCCTGACAAAGTACACAACTAAATTGGATAAATGTCATGGACTAGTGCAGTAAGAAATTATGTAATCATAAAACAAATGTCTCCTTGATACTGCATTGACACTCTTTCAAGACAAAGGGCTCTTGCATTTAAACTACAATTTTAAAAGCAGTCAAGGACACTGAGCTATAAAATAGTTACTGAAAAGGAACTGTACAACTATGTTCATCATTAAAACTAAAATCTCAACCTTTCTGAAGAGTATCTGAGAAGGTACTCATTCTCCTGATGACTAATGTGCTGACAGTTATCAACAGAAATCGCTTGTTCAAAAAAGTCCACTGCTCTACCTGCCTCACAGAAATAAATACAAAGGTAAAACAGCTTTACAAAGGGAACACTTGATAGCTTTGGTCAGAACAGCAGGACTTGATTGGTCTTTAAATGTCTTTAAATGTTTCCATTAAAACTGATTCCCTTTTTGCTTTGCTCAGCAGCTTGCTTGGGCAGCTTGCTTTCTCAAACCCTAGAAGACAAAGTTCTGTTTCCTACCCTCACCCTGTACGGAGCAGGTACTGCCTGTACTGGGCAGCCATAAGACACAGGAGCCTCAACTGGTACCAATTAATTGCTGCATGTGTTCAAGTTAATACAAAACATTTGGCTACTGGTACTGAAATTAATTGTCCTTGAAATTCCACTTGAAAACAAAAAGTAAACCTTCACAACTCTCCATGGCCTCATTACTGTATATCAAAATATTCTGTGTTTGGAAGAATTAAACACATAAATGAAAAGGCATTACTAAACAAAGTTCCTTTCAATAAAAAAGCCAGAACAATTCCTTTCTAATGTAGTAACATGAAAATCATTCCTGGTTTTTTGATTTCAATAAACCAGTAAAAACCAGGAATGTGAGAGCTGTCATTTGTATTAGCTGCCTGCCAGTTCTTTGGTTTGAATTGCTCTATGAACACATCTGACCACAAAAAAATGCTTCAGTCCTACAAGCCAAAGTCATCTTCTTTAGATGCCTGAAAATAAGACCAAACATCCTGGAACGCTAAATATCCAGTAATCTTACTATTAATGTCTGAGTCTGCATTCAGAACATGCACACAATTATAGTTTCCAGTCTGGGAAAAATAACAAGGGTCATCCCTGCTGAATCTGAGAGCATCTCATCTTCAGCAATGTGAAGCAAGGTAAACCCCCATGAGCAACACATAGCAGGCAGGAAATTAAACTGATTTTCACACAGGTTACACCTTAGGAATTTAACCAAATTCACTATGAAGAAAAGTAATTATGAATGAAAATTAACAGCATTAAAACTCTTTTTGTAATTATTACTGAGAGAAGGAAAGGTGAGGGAACAAATACGTCACCCCAAAAAAGGTTTTACTAAATACTAACTTATTGAGGATCACTTTAAAATAACACTGAGTACTCTGGGTGTGTGTACCTCATGGAGATTTCGCAGAATCCTGCATGATGCCTATTTCTGTTCTTTAAAGATAATATAATTAAATCAGGTATCGACTGCCTGCCCACCATGTTTGATTCATTTCTAATTAACACTGCTGCAACAATGAAGGACACACTGAGGGGTAAAACAAACAAATAAAAAAACCAAAAAAACCCCAAAAACACCAGGCAGCAAGTTTGCTTAAAAGAACACGGTCACGGCCTTAACACTGACAATGAGACTTCCTCCCACTTCTTAAGTTTAGAAAGTTACTTCTGTGAAAGTTTATATTACTATAGCAGTCCCTGTTAATCTGCTGCTTATGGATATTTACACAATTAGCCAAGGAACATAATTTACAGATATGTAAATATCTGTTAGGTTTGAAACGGTGCTATTTCTATCAAAAACCCAAAGAAAACCCTGAACATTAATTTTGTCTGTTGAAATAACTTGCTTCTGCAGTTTCCATGTGCAATTTCTTGTTCAGGTTCCTGAGAATCGGAAGCACATTGAAAATTTGGGCTAAATATTGCTTTCAGTGTTGTTTTTTTTAGAGCATGGTGCTGGCAACACCAAGGTTGTCGTGGCCTGGGCAGTGGTCTGGGTGCCGCAGCCTTCCCAGAGAAGCGTCCTTAGAAGGACACTCTTGGGCGCACAGGCACTTCCTGAGTGATCACTGCCTGAGTGATCTCAGCTCTGAGCCCTGAAAAGGGCAGTTGAGTGATTGCAGCTCTTCAGGAGATGTCCAGGTGACACAGAACGAGGAACATGGGCCTCGTGTGGTGTTCCACCAGAAGCCTATATTCTGGGTCCAGGGACAAGAAGAATTCCAGATACTGCAAAGGGGTCAGGGATGAAAGACTCTGGATAGTCAGAGTGAAACAGGGGTTTATATAGGAGCATCAGGTCTAGTCAGCTGAGGGTTCAGGTGTGGAGCAAAAGGGAAGGACTAATGGTGTCGCTAGAGGACACAAGGTGTTTCAAGGGTTCTGAGATAATCATACACACAGCCACTTTTCATGAGGTGAAAAAAGCCTTTATTGCAAGGTTTTGTCAACCCATATATAAGCAGTTCCGATCAGGTCATCCTGATTGGTAGAAGGAACAACACCTCCCTCATCCCATTGGTGGGACAAGAGAGACAACACGCTCAGAACATCTGTGTCTTGTTTTGGGAAAGTAATTCCTTATTTACACAAATAATCCTTGAGCGAGAAAAGGTTCCCAAGACTTTCCCTTGAGAACAGTCAGTGTCTGAGAGCTTGAAATTCTCTCAGGTTCAAAAATCATGTCCACATAATGGGGTACATAGAATTTGCATGGGGTACATACAACTTGCATGGACTGCAAGGCATGCTGGGTACATCTCCTTTTGTTGCCCCAACAAAGAAGGAACTTGTCTAGGAGCTTTCTCTCCAAGGGAGAATTGTGGATTCTTTGTTAATTAGCCCACCAGCCTCCACAATAATAGTGCTCTGTTTTTCCACTGATACAATGAGTCCAAGTATTAAAATACATTTGATGGGGAGAATACTACTAGAATTTTTACTGTAATTTTAAAGAAGAATCTAATATATCGATTGTTCTATAAGATTGTTGTGGACTATTATCCTAAGTGATGCAGATAAGATCCCTGCAACCAGGGGAGGTTGGATCAAAACCTCAGTTTGGTGAAATACTGGAGACACAGGATAATTTAAACAAAAGATGGGGTGATCAATTGTCGAGGTTTCAAAGTAGTAACTAAAAAATCACTTATTTCTTGCTGTGAGATATGGATTAGCACAAGAGCAAAACAGGCTTAAAACTTAAAAGGTATAAAGAAAGTTTATTAACAAAACTACAAGAATAAAAACACCAGAATAAACTTCCAGAGTACCCTTTTATCCCTTACTACCTAGCCATTCTTTTGTACACATGACAACATAGAGACAAAAAAACTTTAGAACTTTGGTGGTAAAAACAGTCCCAATTCCTGCTGGAGTCTTTTCATCAGCCTTTGTAGAGAAACAGAAGTCTTTTTCTGCTAATCTATGGAGTTTCTCACAAGAAAACTATTTCTGTTTTAGTTTTCTATTTTCTTGATGCCGGCTGCCCGGAAATTTGTTATCAGAGTTCACTCCTCCCATTTCACATCACTCTGAGGTGTGTATGGGCCATGAGTCTAGGGATGTCATTTTTAAGGATGAGTTATTCAAAGGCAAAAGTCTTCTTCACTGTCTCTGTGAGCTTCCCTGGAAACAGTTTTCTCATTGCCCTTCAAGGCCTCAAATCTTCGCTTCACTCTGTTCCAGCACCTCACTGTATCACAATTACTCTTTCTTTTGCTCAAAATTCACACTTTGAACACTCTATTCCTCTTAATATACTCTGTCATGAATTAAAGGAGTCTTTTCAAAACACTATTGTCCATTTCCATAGCTTTGACAGAAAGATATTTCAGCTTATAAAGCATCTCTTTATTCTCTCTTCCCCATCTAAAACTTAACTCTTTTCCTCACTGTTTCTGGTGGTTTTATGATATCTTCTTCATGTTGATTATCTCTCTCTGTCTCTCTGGGAAAAAGGAGTAATCTGTACGTTTTATCCAGGTAGTAAAAGAATTAAAGTCTTAGAAAAGCTGCAAGAGTTTATGGTGTCAGGTTTCAGTCTAGCAGCAGAAACTGAAAACTAAACCAGGCCGGCTGGCTCTGTTTCTCCCCCGCTCCGCCCCTCTGTGTCTGTGGCCTTGTCTGGCCTGGGGTGGGGGTGGGGGGGGCGGGGTGGCCAAGACAGAGCCCTGTTATCTTTCCAGAAGCCGGAAACACAAAGAGAACAAGAGAGTTCTGACTTTAGATCTTAAGGGGGTGTTCACAAGTTGATTTCACTTTTTAATGGTCAAAACTGCTGTCAATTCTTAGAAATGACTGATAATTGGTCAAGAGAAAAGACTCCCATCAGCCACCAGCATCTTCAACTTCCTTAGCACCCAAAACCATCTTAAAAATAAAGTCACCCCATGTCATCAATATATGCAGCATGAGTGAGGTGGAAAGAGTTCAGACCATTCCAAATAAACCTCATTAAAAGATTTCTTTGTGTTGTGTGGTGCTACTTAAAAAGAATAAAGCCATGGACATCCTGTTTATGAAGCTCTAATGATACAGCATGAGGAGAAGAATGTAATTGGCTGCTTTGGTCAGTTGTTGCAAGCACTATTGGTTTAGTTGATAATTTTTTGCCATAAGCCTCCTGTTGTAATATTTATTCTGAGAAATGAAACATCTTTCCTGCAGACACCTGTATGAACTTATCATCAGGGCATGTTGAGTTGCAGGGACCATCAGCATAATGCTATTTCTGTGCCTATCTTTATGTGAATGCAATTATGGCATTGGCCCAATACCACACTTGAGCAGCTCCAGCTTACAGTTTACAGCAGAGTGTAATAGTTATCTTGTGATTCCTCAATTTCTTTTTAATGAAGATTAAGACTGTATCAGATACTTGGAAGTGCATGTGAAAGACAGAAATAGAGAAGGAACTTGATATTTGTAAAAGATGACTGGATAAAATTTAATCTGTTAAACTCGTTGCAAATCAGATGTGATTTTATTTTTCACCACTTGTGTTCCCAGTGAAGAACTGTAATAATTACAATGTAATAATTAAAGCTTAGCACTTACCCTAGTTTCCTTTTTTAAAAACTCACTTTAGGTTTCATGACCACACCTGTTCTATTTTTTTCAGAAAGTAGGGCTAGCTTTCTCTGGTATAGGCTTTATTGAGCTGAAAAAAAGACTATTTCTGGGAAGTAAAGAAAGTGAATTGATCCTTTCTGGTTTTATGGCTTAAAGGTGAAGATTTCATTGCAGTTACAAATGTGAGGGGGAGATTATCTTGTATGGATATCCGTACTGCATGACTTTGGATAGCAGCAGCTAAATTAAACTATTTTATAATAAATAACTATTTATTTAAATAAATATTTAAATAAATTTAAATTTCTTTAAATTAATTTTAAATTAATTAAAATTAATCTGGTTATCATATACTAAGTGCATAGTTGGAGTGTTTGTGAGAGGAGTTCTTTGGGAAATCTCTTAAAATCGGGGCTGAATATGCCAATGCCACTGAAAATTACAATTATCTCTATTAAGATGGTGTTGACCCTTGCTGCTCTTTCTAACTTAGGTGACATCAGACGTGCTCTGCTGAGATTCTCTGCAGCATCCAGGGTCTGTCTGCGCATAGCAGCTGCACTGATGGCATGAGCAGTAGAAGCTGATCTTCCTCTGAGCATGTTTAATCTAAAATCTCCATCTGTCTTCATTAGCAACATCCACTTGATCCTGTAGTTATGGTTACAGTATTGTATTAAATGTAGGAACTAATTTGCTTCAGAAAAACATTCACACTAGTTTATATCATGTTGGAAGGCCCAGTGCATGATAAATTATCCTATATTAAAAACTTCTCCCTTTTTCAAAAGGAGAAAAACTCAGTACAAGCTATGTGGAGGAGTGGTCCTAAATAAATGATTTCAAGTGGAATGTTATTCAAGAGAAATTAAAATGTGTGAGTGCTGTGCCTTTGATATGAATAGAAATTGCTTTATAGAGAAAAGACTCAGATTTCCAAGGATTCCAAGAGATCAGGACTCTGTCTTCCACTTCTAGCTTTTATACTTCTTTGGAAAACTAGGTCAAAGTGCTTACTGCTGTTACTGCTATTTAAAAGGGATTTGCTTCAGTATTCAGCATAGTGAGCTTTGGAGAAATTTCATCCTACTCATTGCAGCAGGGATTCAGATTTATATCACTTTATATCACTGACTGTAAAAATTAAGGATGGTGGTAGGCAATGATTCCATCCAACATGTAGAGCACTACAAAAGGGAGTCTCAGTCCAGTTGTGGGGTTTGTTGAGCCACTGATATTTGGGCTAGTTTGCAGGGGAACAACAGATGGAATATTTAGCAATGTCCTGTTAAAACAATGCAATTCCTCCAGTGACTGGTCCACAATACCTGGTTGAGATTATGAACAAAGGTGTTTTTATAGTGTTCTCACCTGGATTTGCTGTCTTTCCTTTAGAAGTCCTTTAGAGAGCTGCTGGAGGAGAACGTATAGATTCCCCTTATTGTATCTGAGATCATGGTGGGGGCGGTGGTGGCAGGTGTAACCTAAGCCAGAAACAGAAGGCAGTGTCAAATGGTTGCAGTGAAAGTTCTAATTATTGTCCCAAATGCAGCTAAAGAGATACATAATTAAATTCTTACATTTCCTGTTCAGGTAAAGTCTTTGAACATGTAGATGTGTTGAGGGTTAGGTGTCCTATTTTTTTTGTTTTGTCCTTCTGGCCTGCCCGGGGAATTTTTTACCCATTATGTGCTGAGACAACCTAAGTACCGGTACTTAAGGGTGCTCACAACGGACAAAAAGTGGCCGGGCCCAGGAGAGGAGAGAAAAGGGGCAGAAAAAGAAGGTAAGGACAGTTTTTTTAGCTGGCTTTTTTTTCAGTTTCGGGGGAGAACGTTCGTGTGCTGAGTCGTGGAGCTGCTGCGGTACAGAAAAGAGATTTTCACCATCACCCAGACTGAGCGGCTGCTTCTCCTTCTCCCCTCTTTGTTGGCGGCCTCGCACCCCCTGTCCTGCCGGGACATGTGGCAGTGCCAGCCACCACCGCAGAGCTGCTGATACACCTCAGCCACCAGCCCAGGATCTCAGCTCATCCCTGCTGTTTCCAGCCGACTGTTCCTCGGAGCCCTGCAGGAGCACCGGGACTGACTGCCCGAGGGGGGTTTGTTGAAACAAAGCCTCTCCTCCATCCCATCTCAGCCAAGAAAGCTGTCCCGGGGTCCCTGGTTCTGTGTTCTTGTTATTGCTGTAGTTACTGTTTGTTTGTTTACCTAGTTATACTAGTAAAGAACTGTTATTCCTATCCCCAGATCTCTGCCTGAAAGCCCCTTGATTTCAAATTTATAATAATTCAGAAAGAAGAAGTCTACATTCGTTCATCCCAAGGGAGGCTCCTGCTCTCCCTAGCAAACGCCTGTCTTCTAGAACCAAGACAAGATATTAAAATAATATCTAACAAGTATGTACACATTTCTGAGAATGAGCCATTTGCTAAACAGGCCACAGGTATCTTTGTAAATCTCTAAGTCTTAACATTGAAGCTCAGCAGGCAGATTTTTTGTCATTTGGGATGATCTTATAATGTTAGTTCTTGCAGATTCAATGTTAAATCTATTTTCAAATTTGAGTATATTATTCATGACCAGGTCAAATATTTTGAAACTTTTATTGTGTTAAAGTAAGGTCAAGCTTTATTTCTCTGTATTATATGGCTTTTTCTGGCTGATAAATATAATTTTCTATTTTGTGCAACATATACTAATAATGGTTTTCATTTTGTATCAACCAGTTGAGCTATACATGATGTTTTTGATTGTAAACAACTGGCTATAGCATTAAACAGCTTGTTTCAGTTATATTAACAATATTCTGACTAGGTATTTTCAAATACTTTTGATATTGTGCTGGGTTTTAGTACTAGCTAAAATCACCAGGGTACTTACTTATTTCTTGCTGTGAGATATGGATTAGGAGAAGGGAAAAACAGGCTTAAAACTTAAAAGGAGTAAAGAAACTTTATTAACAAGACTACAAGAATAAGAAACCAGAATAAAACCTCGAGAAACCTTTCCTGCCCCTGCCTAACTTTTTCCTTTCCCAACTGACAACGTAGAGACAAAACCTGGGATGTTAAAACAGTACCAACTATACAATAGTCTTTCATCAGTTCTTGTAGGGAGAGGAGTTTTCTCTGGTCAAGCCATGGAGACTTCTCCCCAAGAAACAGTTTTCTCGTGGCTTTTCATTCCATGAATAGCAGCTGCCCGGACAAAAATTCTGCCATCATGACATTTCCTCCCATTTTCATAGCCCCCTTGCAGGTATGTCCATGGGCTGTGAACTCATGGGGTATTATTTTAAGGATGAGTTGTTCAAAGGCCAATGTTCTCTCCATTTGTTTCTGTGATCATCTCTGGGAACAGTGGTTTTCTTCTTCTCTGCCTGGGGGTAAAGGTTCTTCATCAACTCTCATCTCTTTCTGTCTCTGTTCCAGCATCTCATGGGATCACAGCTACTTTAATATCCGCTTGGCTTCATCAATGGATGCCTCTGCTCATATCTACAGTTTGAATACTTCATCCCCCCATACTCTCATGAATTAAAGGAGATATTTCAGTATATCATTGTCAATCTCCATGGCCCTACCACAACAATATTTCAGCCCCACTTGGCATTTCCTCATCTTTGTCTGAGGCTTGACTTTTTCTTTTACTGACCTTGATGTTTTCACATTTTCTTTCTACGTGTCAATACCTCCATGTTTTTCTCTCCCTGGAGAAAGGATCAAGGTCAACAGGTCTCATCTGTATAGTGAAATGTTAAATCTTTCCCAGGCCATGACAGTCATGGTATTGGATTTTCAGGCTGTGCTGGTGCCTCCCTTAGTCCGGCAGCCACTGGGAGGGTCAGGCAGTCTTCGGCCTGGAGCCATCTGCGCCAGCTGATGCAGGGGGAGGGATTTGATGTTGGTGAGATGTCAGCAGCCTCCATTGCCCACCCAGGAGTTGCTGGGGTCCAACCTGGCCCCCTCATCCCCCACCCCGCCCAGGCTGCTGTGGTGCAGGGCTGGCCCCATCAGAGTTCGATTCCCTCCTGAGACTGGAAACAAAAGAGAAAAGACTTCCTGGATCGTGGGTTTTAAAAGGTGGGATTCAGAGGGATTCAGACCTAATTTTCAATGGTGCAAAATATTGTCAGCTCTCAGAACTGACCAGCTATTGGCCTGTCTCAGGTATGGAGGAAGTTCCCAATAGCTTCTCTCAAACATATGTCCGTGGGTGTTTCTTACTTCTTTCCCTAAATATCAATCAATATCAAACTACCACAGCTATGTATAGAGTTGACTTTGTTTAGTAGCTGTTGAGTAAAAAAAAACATAAAGCAATAGAATTCTTAATTTCTTGATGTTTAAAAATTTGACAAAAAGGAAGGAACACTTCAGTGTAAAAGTATGAATGTTCCCCTGGTTGCTCAGCACTTTGTGCATCTGTTGCATTTGTTTCATCTACGGGAAATTATATTGTATGGTGCTGGTAATCTAATCTGATTGATTAGAAAGTAATTGATTCTGTAAGAAAAGCCAGTTCCCTGAATGGAGTGATCTTACCAATGTAAATGAATACTTGAAGGGAGAGTGTAAAGAAGATGAACCGGGGCTGGATTTTTTGGTGTTCAGTGATAGTTTTTGTTCCTTTAATACAGCAAAGTCAAGAAGAAAAGAAGTTGAGGAGTACAGCAGAGAGCTACTAAAATTTTCAGGGCAGGAGCTATGAGCCTGTGGTGAGGAATTGAAGGAACAGCTTGTCTTACCTGGAAAAGAGATGTCTTCCCCTAAGAGCAGATCCTCAGTTTCTGCGGGTTTACCAGCAATGCAGCCTAACAGGCTTTAGTTTGACCTATCAAACAAATTTTCAGACATCTCAGTACAGTTCAAGTGTTAAATCTAGTGCTGTCTAATTGTCTTTTATTTGGAAGTAGCAGCTGAGAAACAAAGTTTTTGGCAGAGCCAACCATTACCTTATATTTGAGCTTTATTTTTAAAAGGTACTCACATACTCTGTTGAAGAGAAGAATGAAAGTAATCAACACTAAGTTTCAAACAGAACCTTTTGTGTAGTCTGTTTAAGCACCACTTATTCCCTGTCATCTCATTTGTTTACAAAATAGCTTGGATGAAAATGGCATTCCAAAAGCAAAGGTTTACTATTTATACAAGGGTGGAATTATGCTTCTGTCCTGTAACTAAGGGCAGTTCTGATACACAGGTCAACATATGCTCCTGGAGACTATTTTTTATGGTAAGTAATGTCCATGTGTGTCCAGGTTTTAGCTTTATGGACTAGCTGCATACAGAGACCTTGTGAGACAGAGGAACAAAAGGCCAACAGATGGACTGGAAAAGGGTAAGTTGTGTCTTCTGACTGTTGCATTAATCAGTCATCTTCACACATCTTTTATTGTTTGTTTGTTTGAAAGGCACTTCAAGAACTAATTAATAACTTCAGAGTATTCTTAAAAGATAGTAAGATTTTGACATAGTTTCTCTAGTACCCTATTTTTTAAAAGTACATTATCTTCTCCCAATGTCATGACAGAATTCTTTACTTAGTAAATATGAATAATTAGCTGAGCCCTTCAAACTTTTGAAATATGAAATCTTGATTTCATTACCTTCTGTTTTGTATAGGTCAAATGGAATTTTGCATAGAACAAGAGAATAAGTTTAAAGGCATAGGAAATTAAAATTTTATGAATGTCTTCTTACCAGGGTTGATGAATCAGATTGACTTCAAAGAGAAATGAGATTTTCAAGTCATCTGCTGTTTTGAGTTTTTCTAATGTTTAAAGGGGAGGGAGCTTTCATGTATCTCTTTCTCATACGCCACATCTGATCCAGAGCCGATCAAAGTCTTTTAGTTAATTTCAGTAGGTCTTCAGTAGATGTTAAAATCAGTTTTACTAATTGCCAGAAGGGAAAATGGGACCTGAAAAGTTTAATTTCCATCAAGGTCTTATGGAGATCAACACTGAGGTATGCAGTTGTATCTCAGTTCCACCAATAGCTAGCAGAGTGAATGACTTGTGAAAGGGGATAGCTGCAGAATGAGTAAATGAGTTACATGCTCATGTTACCTGTGTTGTTTAAGGCCACTTTCTGTCAGAATCTGTAGCTGTACAACTGAAGAGTGTCTTCAGTGTCTTTTTGGCAAAAAAGACAAATCTTTTGGCAAAAAAGACAAAAGACAAAAAAAAATCTAATTTTACATTGTTTAACAATGTTTTAAACACTTTTTCCTGTACTAAGTATGCCATTTGGTTTCTTTGCTGAGTCCACCTAACACATGATTTTTAGGTTAGCTCATGACAAATTACTCTATGAACTATAGAAAGTAGAGAAGGCAAGATATATAGCTCAGGTTTATAAAAGCTTGTCATTGTGGTAGGAATGAAGTCTTGAAGTTGAAAAGCCAATTGCAACTCCCTTCAGCACAAGTGACCCCTCCAGCCCATCTCTGCTTGTTTTAAGATTAGTCTTTATTTTGCCCAGGGGTGAAACATGACGTGTGTCTTCTAACGCTGCTCCTGTGAATAACACAAGGCATTAAGAAGAAAGTATTTTCTTTGTAGTGATGGATTAAAAAGTTGACTTAGAAAAATCTCAGCTATTAAAAAAATATTTTGATGGACATTGGTATTAAAGGAAGAAGAACACATCCATATTCTGTGTTTTCAGCCACTTCGAAAGGCAGCTGGCTGTTACTTTCTGCTACAATTAAATTTACAGCATAACTCATTAGTGTCCTTTAAATTTTAACCTTTAAATAACTTTAATCTTTAAATAATTAATTTTATTCAGGACCTCTGCAGCCTCTGTCCAAAGGGATAATAAATGTACCATCTGTTAGAGTAATTTTTATGATGTATACATATTTGTCCAGAGAACTAGAACCATAATAATAAGCATGGCTTTTGCAAAGGGTAAAAGAATATACTTTTGATGACAGGGTGATTATCTGCTGATGTCAAGTTGAAATTAAGTCAAGTGTGATGTCTGGATGACTCTCTGAGCTGTTAACCCTGAGGTACTGGAACCTGGTCTGGTTTGGAATTTGGAGCAGTTCACAGATGGCTCTACTAGTTTCATGTTAATAATTTTTAGACCCAGGTCTGAATATGGAGATTCAGATAGATTAGATATTGTTGTGATTTGAAACAGGTGGATGGAAGTGCTCCTGAATGACACCTACAGAGTATTTTTCATGGTTTTGAATTACTTGTGTCTATTTCATTGGATAATAAATTTGTTCTCTCTTAAAAGATGTAGTGAGAGTGTAGTGAGTTCCTTCCACTCAAAAATATCACACTGTGGCATCTTTAAAAAAATATGTGTAAATACGCAGTATATCAGAATGTTTCAGAGAACAGGTGAAATATCGAAGTAGAATACAAAAGGAAGTGTGCAGTAGGGATATAGAAATGGAAAATAATATATTTAGGGAAATTATTGTTTGGGGTTTGGCTTTTTTTTTTTTTTGGTTGTTTTTAGAGAAAGGGCTATTACTATTAGTCACACCGTCAATGTGAAAGTCTGTAGGGTAATAAGCCCAAGTAACCTGGGGATTTTTTTTGCTTTTAGAACAAGAAGATTTGTTGTGTATATGAAAAAATGAGTCAGAAATTACCAAAGCAATACTGATGCAAACACAGTATTCATAAAATCAGGTTATTTCATTACGGTTCACCTTAGAATGAGACTGGAGATGGAGAAATTTGGACATTTTTAAGTTTGAAACATGTGGCTTGGATTCTCTTGCTTGATTGCAAGTTCTGTGACTCAAACACATTATCTCCACTAGAAACATGATTCCTTCAAGTAACTACAGACTAGTTTTGCTTTTTTTAATCAAACTACATTAACCAACTATATTAATTACTTTTTCACTTCCTGCCTAAGTCAAGTAGATTTACACTACATCCAGGTGTATGGTAAACAGGCAGCATTACAAATAGACAATCATGCCACACTGTTGTAGTGTTAACCATAACAATGTGTCCAAAACCTGGCCAAAAAAAGGCAAGAAGGAATTGATGTAGCTCTCTATAAGATCCCGTACTCTCTGCAGGATCACCAAAAAAAGAATTGTTCTCCTCTTTAGATTCTTATCTTTTCCAAAATAAGACACACCCACAAAATTTATGATGAGCAGGCAAAGGACATGTACAGGATGCTAAAATGATCATGGTCTCTTTCTGTGAACAGTTCTAAAAATAGGCCTTATTTTCTGTTAAATTCACAAATATTCCCATCTTTCTGTGGCTGGGATGGAATATTAATCATGCACATGAGCTCAGATTCATGTCTGTCCTCTCTCTGCACAGTGCAGAGGGGTGGTACCTCTTCTCTAAGGCACAGGTCTTAATCTCCCTCTGAAGCAGAGATGTTCCCACCATTGTGTGCAGCTTTGCCAGCCTCTTAACCTTTTCAGACAGCCAGAGTTTTGTATTTGATCAACCTGGCAATTTCTACACTGATAACTTCCACATCTGAGTTTGTACACAGTAAGTATGTCCATAGTACAACTCCCCATTCTCATCCTCTCTGAGGATGCAGCTACTACTGAGTTATATTCTAACCAGATTAAATTTTGTAGTATCAGATGAGCATAGTAATCTTATATTCAGTTGGTAAACAAAATCCTTTTAAAATCTTGTTTGAATTTCTGATTTTATGTTAGTGAGAAAAGTGGCATCTAATATGAAAAAAGGTAATTGAAGACAACTTCCTCTGCAAAGAAAGTAGGGCACTCTAATATGCATGCACTAGTTTTCCTACATGAGAAATGTATAAAGGATTTCCCACTTTCTAAACTGCCAGTTAGATCCACACTGGAACATTCTGGCAGCTGCTTCCTGTGCAGTTCATCGTATATCTTCTTGATGATTTCTCACTCTGTGGAGGAGGGGGTTGAGTGAGGAGCAACTAACAAATGATAATCTAAAAAGAAATTCTCAGTGTATATAATTTAGAAATGTCACATGCACCTTGCAAAGAGTATGAGATCTTTTAAGTAAAGAATCTACAAGGCTGTGTGGGTGGCAGTGGAGATTTCTGCCACTGCTATATAAGTGTACTTGCAAGGCAGACTATGGATTGATTGTAGTAATTCTCATAAAATGAAAAAAAAAAAAAAAAGAAAATAAACTTTTGAGGCTGAATATAATTAACAGGAATGCCAGTCTGTTGATGCTTCTGAGTGATATCCCTGAAGGATAAAATAAACAGTGGAAAGGTGCCAGGAAAGGACATCACTGAAGTGGCTTCAGTTGGCAAAGCTTTTCTTCTCCTAAGAAACCCTGACAGGGACACCAGAATTTGCAGACTGGTTCCTGTCAGTGTTACTGTGTACTCCTAGTAATTTTAGTTACTGATGCAGTTTCTGAAAAACCACCTAGGACTGACTGTTTTGTAGAGAAAACTAAAGTTCCCTAGAGGATCTCATGTCTATTTCCATTTTTTACAGACTATCAAGTGATGGTCACAGAATGGGTCATACCCACTTAAAACTTGCAGATTCTGCTTTGTGTTAATAGCCACAAATCTAATACATTAGTTAGGCTTTTTTTTAATACATATATTACTGCAGAGAATTTGCAATGAGTGTGAAGCTGACACGGCAAATAACTAGTTCAAGATGAATCAAATTTTTTCATTTTTGATAAGTGTATATGCTGGAGAAAACAAATGCAGTAGCACAACTGAAAGGCTTCTGTCTGCAAAAAGTCTTCAAACATCATATAAATATATATTCAAAATGAAGAACGTCTAGATTTCATGGTAATGCTTCCAATCTGCTAATTTTAAACTGCTTTCCACAAATACCTAAAATGAGGGTGCTTTTTTCCCCTAAGGGATATCAGAACTTCAGCTCTCAGATTAACTGGACAGACGGAGATAGGAGTAGAAGCAGAAACTTCTGATCTCCAGTCTTACACTTTCTCCAGACCTGTTACGCAATTAACTAAAATCAGGGTTGCAATTTCTGCACTGCCTGAGCTTGTGCTGTTTTACAGTCAAAAGTCTGTGTAACTACTTCTAAGGGGCTTTGTCCAGCCTCCCTATATCTGTTCTTATATTGCAGCAATATTCAGCCTCACTGAGCTCCAAAGAGGTTGTGCAACAGAGGAAATCACCACATTTTTAATTAAATCAAATTATTTCTGTAAAATAGCATTGACTTACCAGTCTACCAAGAAACGTGTTTTTAACTTCAGTTTTACTGAAACAATATTTCATTTTCCTACCAATTCCTGTATTATACAGTGGCCTTGGAGCCACTTTTTGGAAATGTTATTACACTATTGAACACAATTATATTGTACTTTGACTAAAATGTTGGAAGACCGAGACCTATAAGGTGCAAAAGCCAGTATGAAAGTTTTAGAACAAAGCAAGGAAAGGGCAGTTCTTTTTTTTTGTCCTGCTTTTGTTTAACTGGTGGTTAGTCAAAAGTAGAAATCTGAGCTGCATCTTTATAATATCACCAGCTTAACAAATATCTCCCTTTGTCACACATCCTGTAAAGAGAATAAAGATTTAAGTTCCAAGAATGCTCGCTCTGTGTAAGAGAAAAAAATGTAACAGAACTACAATTTCAATTCTTTCAAGACATTCTGCCTGCAGTTCTATATGGATCTTTAGGGATCTTTAGGGATTATATTATTTCAAGTGTAGTTTTATTCAGCACCTCTGAGACCAACTGCTGTGAAATCAAGTACCTGTATGAAGAAATCTGTCTCCTAATAATATTTTTCTTGCCTCTGTTAACTTTACAGTTCCTTCATTGAAGAAGGATCTTCATCTGCTGTGAAGCCACATTATGCAGCTCACACAGCCCTCCCCTGCCTATTGAGTTGTGTTATTTTAGCAATGCCATGCTATCTCCAAAGGCCCATTAAAATATATTGCCTGTTAGGCTGCATTCTCCAGGAAGGCTCAGAATAGGAAGGTGAGTGAGAGGCCTTGGAAATCCCTACTACATTCTGAAGGAATTGCAATACTTTATGATGAAGGTTTGTGCAGCCAAAAGTGAAGGATGGTAGGAAGCTTATATCAAACTTCTTCATGTATCTGAAATGTAAACACAATGTGATTCAGATATTTGTTCTCCAGCATCAGATTATTTGTGTAAAAACAAGGAAACCAACTCAAGATGACAAAATATATATAAAAAGAATATATAATCTCCAAGAAATGTGTAGTGTGATCTGAAGGGAAGACTTTTATCTTATCATTTGGCATTTTTGCTGCTCTTACTGGAATTCTGATGGTGTTACTAGCAAATTGATAATGATCTGGCATTATCATTTTGGGAGGTTTTTGTTAGAATACGAGATACCAATGGTCACAAGAATTGAAAGGAGAATTATTCTTTAAACAGATACTTTGATTTGAAAGTACTTGTAATTTTTTTAAAAGAAGTTTTTTCTTCTACCATCAATCAAAAGTAACTTTGTTCACGTTTTACAAATTGGGCCAGTTTCACTTTTTAGTCTGGTATGAATCTGAAGATCTTTTCCACTGGATTTTAGGGGATTCCACGCTTCCTGATTCTCAGTGGAATGCCTCAAAACTAATTAATTTTTCAGTATTTTTTTTTCTCTTAAATGGACATTGTGGACTTGCCCCCATTTTGACACAAATTTTGGACTAAACATGTTGGTAATGAAAACTTCTTTCTGACTTAATTTCCTCTTGAAATTTCACAATTGCTCATATGATTTTCCACAAAAATAGGTTTTGTGATTTGTAACCTACCATCTTAATTATGCATTTTATCTTTGTTTTCTCAGTGTTACCATTCAGTGTTGCTATCCTTCTCCCTGATGGGACCCCTCTGTCCCACCCCCGTGGTGAGAGTCTTGCTCGTCTCAGGGCACAGGCAGCGGAGGGGGTCCTGGAGTGGATACAACACAGACTCAAAGTATCTAGACACAGGAGGCTCAAACTTGCTGGAGTAATCCCAGGTTTATTGTCTGTCGTCCATCGGGGCAAGAGAGAGAGCGAAATGCTCTGGGTCTTCTCTCTTATACCTGGGGGCAGGGGTGATCAGGGGATACAGGGAGGTCACAGCCAATGGGAAGGGGGAAGGGAAAGAAGGTTCTCAGGTAGGAACTTGTTGGAGTCTGAGATACAGTGTATATGCCCTTGTTTTTAACACTTAGTTTTAGAATTCAAAGAAACACTGAATTTCATATAATATGAAATTCATGGGCATGTTTTCATGGTGATACATGAGAACAAATGCTAAAGTTAAATAAGAAAAGTGTAAATGTGTAGATTAGAAAGTTTTTTGAATCACTGGGTGAATGGGTGGAGGTTTAGAGTTTAAGGTAGTTTAGAGAGCAGGGGACAAGATGGAGGATTTAGGGTGTTGTCTCTTGTCCTTCTTCTTTCTTCTTCATGTTCTTTCCTAGGGGTTTTTGGGTAGTAGTAGGTGATTGGGTAGAAAATGCCGCAGTGCAGCACAAAGGTGTTGGGTCATTGGGTCACTAATAAAAATAACTTAGTTGGCACCTGTTAATTGGGTAAATGGACATATAAAAGACCTTGAAGAAGATCTTTGTTAGCCATTTTACCCCTTTACTATCATAGTGCACATAGCTCCTTGTACCTTGTAATGCTGATAAGAAAAAAAAAAAACAACTGAGAACGAACGAGAGAAAATACTCGCCTCCCGTCTCATCAATCTTCAGTTCAAAGGGAAAAGAACCCAAAACAAAAGTCCTATAAAAAGACAGGAACTAACATTACACAACCAGAGGTGAGTTTTACCCTTGGGAGGTACCAAGATTTTTAGATGCACTACAACAATTCAGGTGAATATATCTTTCACTAGTCGGGAGAACAAATTAAAATAGTGCTTCAAAAGAAAATCAAATACCCTAATGTTATGTTCTCTCAGGTGAGAATTGAGATATTTTGAAGCTTATAAATTGAGAGCTTTCATCCCATGTCTAAAATTCATGGGATCATTTTAATTTTTTTTAATTATTTTCAATTCAAGAAGAATTGAAATTTATAATTCTGGTAAAGTCAAATGACAATTTTTTGGTATGATTGTTTTAATATTAGACATTTTCAGAGAATCACAGAATATTCTGGGCTGGAAGGGACCCACAAGGACCATCAAGTCCAGATCTTAAGTGAATGGCCCATTGGAGATCAAATCCATGACCTTATGTGGATGCCAGTGGGCTGATTAACAAAGAACCCACAACTCTGCCTTGGAGGGAATGCTCCTAGACAAGTTTCTTCTTTGTTGAGGCAACAAAAGGAGTCACACCCAGCATGCCTTCCAGCCCATGCAAATTCTATGTACCCCGTTGGTCCTTTCCCTTTGCTCAGCACCTGAACCCTCAGTTGACTAGACCTGATGCTCCTATACAAACCCCTGTTTCACTCTGACTATTCAGAGTTTTTCATCCCTGACTCCTTTGTGGTAGCCAGAGTTTTTCTTGTCCCTGGACTGAGAATAAACGCTTCTGGTGGAACACCACATGAGGCTCCTGTCCCTCCTTCCGTGTTGCCCAGATGTCACCTGAAGAGCTGCAATCACTCAACAGCTTTTTTCAGGGCCCAGAGCTGAGATCAGCAGGGCAAGGAGTGGCTGTGCGCCCAAGAGTGTCCCTCTAAGGACACTTCTCTGGGAACATTGCAGCACCCAGACCACTGCCCAGGCCACAACATATTATGAAAAAAATAAAGATCTCACCAGCTCTTCTTTTACTGTACTGCTTCAGTTTGAAGATTATAAACTCTGTTCTCACACTTTTTTCATTGATTATATAGATGAAATGTTTTAATTCAGTTTTGCTCTATTATTTGTATGCATTAGGAAAAGTAATTAAAACAGAAAATAAATGGCAATAAATGACAGAAAAAGCCCATAATTTTCAGTGTGAACACAGATACTGACCAAAGATGTAATTTCATCAAAGCAATATCTCTGGAAATTAAAACTTTAATGAAAGCAATAACTGAAGCATAAGCAAAACAACATGGAAGCTGCCATATAATTTTTCATTATATTAAAGGTTTAAAGCTGTTTTCCTTTCTTAATTCTGCAGTGCACTCCAAGGAACTTATTAGTTTTTAATATTATTATTCAGTTGTATATACTCGGAGAAAAATCTACACATATAATATCACAGGGGAGTAATGCAAGCAACAAACTGTGAAAACTAAAAAATGATCAGTACAGAATATGCAAGGGTATTTTAATAACTGGAGTGAGGCTTTTTGTTATTAATGATATGCATCAAAAGCAATGCTGATGATTCCTACAATTAGAGATTTAAGATTCATTTCAGAACTGTGAGGAAGTCTCTTCTCAATTTTTCAAATTAAAAACTCTTCATTTTTGTAATGAACAGTAGGACTTTTCAATTATTGCAGTTTTTCAAACTAACATAAAGATGTTCAAGATTCACATCTGAAATAGATGTACACTGTAATAAATTGGTTATAAAAGAAGAAACAGGAATACACATTACAATTAACATTTTTATTTCCCTTCAATAAAATCCATCATTTCAATTTGTAAAAACATTAGGCTGAATCCCAAAACATAATAAATTAGAGCATTTTGCAAGGCAAATAGAGGTTTTCTTTAATTTGTAGCAAACCTACTCTTCTGAGATTCTTTGTCAAGACAGAATGGTTATTGTGGTAGTTTGACATTTAGGGGAAGAAGTAAGAACCACCCACGGAAGTAATTTCTTTAAAAGAAGCTGCTGGAAGCTTCTTCTGTGCCTGAGATAGGCCAATAGCTGACCAGTTCTGAGAACTGACATTTTGCACCATTGAAAATTAGATCCACCTCTGTGAATACCACCTTTTAAAAATCACAAGCCCGGGAACTCTCTCTCTTTACAGCCTTGACAGGTGGCAGAGCACTGATGAGGACAGCCCTGCACTCCCATGGCCTGTGTGGCCTTGGGGGGACTGGGCCGGACCCTGGCGGCTCCTGGGCAAGGGATGGAGGTTGAGGAGGAGGCCCCGGCCCCAGCTGGATGGGGCCACAGCTGCTGACATATCACTGACACCCAAAAACCCCCACCTGGACGGCTCCAGGCCGAGGACCATCCACCCCTCCCAGTGGCTGCCAGGCTAAGGGAGGCACCAGTGTGGCCTGAAATCCAGCACCATGACTGCCACAGCCTGGATAAGATTTAACCCTTTCACTACACAGATGAGACCTGTTGACCTAGCTTTGCACCCAGGGAGAGAAAAGAGTGGTCAATACGTAAAACGACAATGCGAAAACATCAAAGTCAGTAAAAGAAAAAGTCAAGCCTCAGACAAAGATGAGGAAATGCCAAGTGGGGCTGAAATATTGTTGTGGTAGGGCCATGGAGATTGACAATGATATACTGAAATATCTCCTTAATTCATGAAGGAGTATTAATGGGATGAAGTATTCACTGCTGTAGATATGAGCAAAGTCATCCATTGATGAAGCCAAGCGGATATTAAAGTAGCTGTGATCCCATGAGATGCTGGAACAGAGACAGAAAGAGATGAGAGTTGATGAAGAACCTTTACCCCCAGGCAGAGAAGAAGAAAACCACTGTTCCCAGAGATGATCACAGAAACAAATGGAGAGAACATTGGCCTTTGAACAACTCATCCTTAAAATAATACCCCATGAGTTCACAGCCCATGGACATACCTGCAAGGGGGCTATGAAAATGGGAGGAAATGTCATGATGGCAGAATTTTTGTCCGGGCAGCTGCTATTCATGGAATGAAAAGCCACGAGAAAACTGTTTCTTGGGGAGAAGTCTCCATGGCTTGACCAGAGAAAACTCCTCTCCCTACAAGAACTGATGAAAGACTATTGTATAGTTGGTACTGTTTTAACATCCCAGGTTTTGTCTCTACGTTGTCAGTTGGGAAAGGAAAAAGTTAGGCAGGGGCAGGAAAGGTTTCTCGAGGTTTTATTCTGGTTTCTTATTCTTGTAGTCTTGTTAATAAAGTTTCTTTATTCCTTTTAAATTTTAAGCCTGTTTTTCCCTTCTCCTAATTCATATCTGGCAGCAAAAAATGAGTAAGTGCCCTGGTGATTTTAGCTAGCGCTAAAACCCACCACAGTTATTCTGAGATTTTCCAATCCCCCTAAAAGAAATACCGAGAGATGTTTGTTATTTGTATCAAATCAGCAGTAAATTAACAGGTTTGATATGTGAATTTACTTCCAAATAAAATTCTCATTTAATTTTTGTGCCTTATAAAAACAAAATGTACTTGAGTTCTGCATATGAGGGAATCTTAATTTTCTGCAGAACATTCTAAAAAACTTATTTTTTTTATTTAAGCATTTGGGGAAATTAAAATGCATGTTTAGAAAAGTAGAAACATTAGAAACATTTTGTGGCTGAACTAGAAACATAGTAAATCATTATAACAATTAGCAGGTTGTAAAGAAAATAAGGCTAAACCAAATACCATAAACTCCTGTGAATTACAAATTATCAAGGTTTACCTTGTGTCCACAAATTAGCAGTAGAATGTGGCAGTCAGCAGAGAATAGACGATAATTTAATGGGAATTATGGTTTACTGACAGTGAGACAAAAATGGTATCAGTAACAAAAGTAAAAAACTTTAAAAGAATTATAAACCAAAAATGTTAAATGAGTGCTTAGCAAGAAGAACAATGAAAAACAAGCCCTTGAATTTCTTTCGGGGCTGAAATCTCTCTCCCTTTTCTCTTTCCAACTCATCCCACTGATTCATGTGGCTTAAAGTATCAGTTCATATGGATCAACGATAGATGCATGCCTCTTACCAGTCAATTTATTTTGATTCCCTCACACAAACTGCACATAACATTTTATACATGTGTACCCTGTGACATTGTGATGAACGGGCCAGGAGACCAGCTCCTTTTAAAAAGGCCTTTATCAAACAGGACAGCTCTGGGGTGGGCAGCCAAGGGGTCACGCACACTGCCACTGCTCCTACTGGACACCACAGAAGAGGAGGATCCATGCAGCTTTGTCACTAGGGCAGAGCTGGGCTTTCCTTCCTCACGGGAGTCCCCAGGAAGACTCGTTTTCTTGGCCTCACAGTCTAGGGTGTCATCCTAGTTGAGTCCCCTCGTGGTTATGTCGGCCTCTGGAGGGAAGTCAGGAGACTCCTCTGGGCCTTCCTTGTTCAATGGTACTATTTTTATTTCCTTCCTTTTAGTGTGGCTCGTTGTCTCAGGGTTTTTTCCAGTCTGTGTGCGTCCCATGAGTCTCTGGTTTCTCTAGTTTACATAAAAGTCCTTATGTCATCCTCCTCCTCAGGGCCCAGCTGAACAAGGTACAGCAACTTGGGGTAGGGGTACAATGTTGGCATGTGGGAGTCTAGGAGCAGTGGGGGCAAGGCCTGGCTGAACAAGGAACAAGAAACACAGGGTACAGCAATTTGGGACAGGGGTACAAGGTAAGTAAACCCAGGACATGGGTACAAGGTAAATAAGGGGTTTACAAACAGTAACATGGTAACAATCTTCTAATTATTCTTAACAACATTAAGATATTCTGCTTTGGAAAATGACTTTTCCCTCTTTGCTCTCTGTAGATGTTGCTCAGACAGGGCTGCTCCAACCTTGCTAAGGCCAACATTGATCTGACACAGTGTCATGCGCTGATGGGGTGACTCTACCTTTAAGATAGCTTTGGGAGCTGGGAGGAAGTTGAAGCTGTGAAAGGCTGATGGGACCCTTTTCTTGTGACCAATTATTGATCATTTCTAAGAATTGTCAGCAGTTTTGACCATTGAAAAGTGAGATCAACTTGTGAACACCACCTTAAGATGTAAAGCCAGGGTTCTCTTGTTCTCTTTGGTTTCTGGCTTCTGAAGAGGTAACAGGCTCTGTCTTGGCCTCCTCCCCCTCCTCCAGGCTGGACAAGGCCACAGAGGGGGTGGGGAGAAAGGGAGCCAGCCGGCCTGGTTGTTTCTGCTGCTGAAATGAAACCTGACACCATGAACACCTGCAGTTTTCCAGGACTTCAACTTTTTTAATCCCTAGATGAGATTTACAGATTAATCCTTTTTCCCAGACAGACAGAGAGAGAGAATCAACATGTAAAAGACATCATAAAACCATCAAAGACAGTGAAGAATTGAGTTAAGTTTTAGAGGGGGAAGAGAGAATAAGGAGATGCTTTATAAGCTGAAATATTTTTTTGTTAAAGCTATGGAGATGGACAATAGTGTTCTGAAAAAACTCCTTTAATTCATGACAGAGTATATTGGGAGGAATTGAGTGTTCAAAGTGTGGATTTTGAGCAAACAGTGGAGTAGTTGTGATACAGTGAGGTGCTAGAACAGAGGGGGGAGAAGTAATAGTTGAAGATTTGGGGCTGCTTGAGGCAAAGAGAAAACTTCTGTTTCCAGAGAGGCTCACAGAGACAGATGAAGAGAACTTTTGCCTTTGAATAACTCATCCTTAAAAATGACATCCCTAGACTCATGGCCCATAACACACCCCAGAGTGATGGGAAATGGGAGGAGAAAATCTGATGGCAGATTTTTCCTGGCAGCTGGCATCAGAGAAATAGAAAACTATAACAGAAATAGTTTTCTCATGAGACACTACATAGATTAGCAGAAGAAGACTTCTGTTTCTCTACAAAGACTGATGAAAAGACTCTAGCAGGAATTGGGACTGTTTTAAACACCAAAGTTCCAAAGTTTTTTTGTCTCCATGTTGTCATGTGAACAAGGGAATGAATAGTGGGAGAAAAAGGGGTTTTCTGGAAGTTTTATTCTGGTGTTCTTATCCTTGTAGTTTTGTTAATAAACTTTCTTTATTCCTTTTAAGTTTTAAGCCTGTTTTGCTCTTGTTCTAATCCAAATCTCACAGCAAGAAATAAGTAAGTTTTCTAGTAATTTTTTTAGTGACCGCTTTAAAACCATGACACAGGGTTTATATAATTGCTTGTTATATTTGGTTTCTGAGGAAGCTGTGAAAGGATTAATAGTATAATTTAAGAGTAGAAGGTGGTTTTTATGAGACAAGTATAACAGACTTAGATTATTTGGTGAGCTTTTTTCTAGAGAGTACTCTGCTATCACAAGTTAAGACATACTCTCAAAATCACAGTTAACTCTGTAACCTTTACATAAACACCCTGAATCTCAAGTATTTGCTTCCCTCAGCAACATTTTATTATTAAAAAACTTCCATGAAGTGCTGAGGATCTCCTATTGCTGAAAGTTAACTTGGACACCTCTTGTGTCTCTCCACAAGCCTTTGTAAGTCTATAAAAACTAACAGGACATTTGTTCAGCCATATGAGTTTGATTTTTTGATTGTAAAGGGATATAAAGTGAAACCATTAAGAACTAATGGAAAATTATGCATAATACTTTCTAATCACCACTGCTCATTACAAAGAACTGATGGTAGGCCATTCAGAATATACCATACTACTAATGAAATTGTTAAATGCAACCCATCTGAGAGTTTTTGTTGATAATATTCTCTACCATGCAAGAAATGCTGCTACCTAGTAAATTTAATGCAAAAAGCCTCAAATTCCATTCTCAAAATCATTCATTATATAAGCTCACTTACTGAATATGTCTTAAAGGATTTCATTGTGTTTTAAGGGCAGCTATAGTATCTTATATTTCCTCATCAATAATCCAGTTTCGTAGCTGTGCTAAATGATAAAGACAAGGGAGAAATAATTATTAATTTAAGAATCAGATTATCATGCAGGAAAAAGAAAAAAATACATTCTCAAGTAAACTCAGTAGATAAGGTTTTACTTAATGAATTGGATAGTTTCGCTATCCCTATTTTGGATCAAAGGAATGCACAACATTCTCAAACTATTCAAAAGGAAATCCTGACTTCTTTTTCAAAAGGTGGTGGTAATATAGAGAGATGATAATTTAAACAATAGTATTACATTAAGGCAAGAACAACATTTTTACCTTGAAGTAGGTTTAAGAGAGGAGTGGTTTATCATGTTTTCAAGCAGAATTCATTTTATTTTCATCTAGGATATATAATCAGATTTTCTGATTTTGCAGCCCTAATTTTGCTGGAGGTGCTAATTTAACTTGGAGGGTGTTATCTCAATGCTAAGCCAGGTTCCATGTCTGGATATTTGGATCTATAAATTAACTGCACTCACTTAGCAAAGGCCTGTGCATGTCCACAATACAGGTCTACTTAAAGGAGGACATCGAGGTTCAGGAAGTATTTCCAAAAAATTTGATGAGTTTATATTGAAATGGTAATATAATTTTATTGCCTTCCTAAAAGTTTTCCACTTCAAATACAACTATATTTTCATTTCTTTGAAGCAAACAGCCTCAATTTTTGTAATAATATTCCAAATTTACTGTCTCCATCAGTACTATACAAAACTGTGTCTCATAACATTTCAAAACCCATTGGTCATTTCAAGCCTCTAGCCCCAAGTTTTGTGGGGTTTGGGCTGCTTTTTAAGCTCTTTCAGTAGCTTTTCTGCCCTAAGTTAATATTCCAGGCTGCATTAAGCTTTAATTGAAAGCAGTCATCTCTGCACATTATTTGATTTTAACTTTACTAGTTTTTCTATTTTTTTAATAATATATTTTTTTTTGGCTACAACCAAGGAAACCATCTCCAGGCATGATTTCCTAATGTTTTTATATCTGCTTTGAGAACTAAGTATCAGCTTAACTTTTGGTCTTGAGTCTAAATCAAATTTTCAGTAATTGCAAGTAATTCAGGTATTCTTATGTATCTCTGCAGACTCTGAAAACACTAAGCTGTACCACTGCTAGTAAATTCAGTGAGATGGAGAAATAGCAAATAAATGACAACATTTTTCTGTTCTTACATGCACTGCATGTGCCCTAACTAGATAGGTAAGTACACAAAAAACAACCCTAATTTTATGTTCCTTGAACAAAAATCTAAACATTAACAGTCATATTTAATGGCTGCTTCCAAAAAATTATCCTTAATGTTTAAGTTCTGGAGTTTTGCAGAACAGAATCTACATACAGGGAGATAATCAGAATAAAAGAGAAGGACACAGCCTGCTGGTCTGAAAATAGCTTCAGTAAAGCTGCATGGATTTGTGCTGATGTCGTGTTCTCTGGCAAAGTCTTTCACGTTTGCTTGGTCAAGTCATATTTCTTCCTTCCCACTTGATTCTTAGATTATTGGGGATTGTAAACCCTGAGTTAAAGGCATTTAAATGCTATCTAATGGGAACTTTAAAAGCTGTTAAGTTTTAATCAACATCAACAAAAGAGAAAGGTGGGTTAAAAGGCTTGAATGAATCTGAAGGAATCCTGGGCTGCCATCACTGGGAGCTTCAAAAATCCATCAGAAAATGTGTGTGGTACTCTGCAACCTCATTTGGATAATGCAAAGTGATATCATTTCCTAGTTTAAATGGTCCTGCAAATTCAAATTGCAACTCCATCTTCTCAACAACACAATCTCACTGCTCTTCCACTGCAAGATGTTTATGCTGTTAATTTGTACAGTAGATTATTGCCTTTGCTCTAGAGATCTGGTGAAAAAACTTTGAAATTAAAACTCAAGGAGGAAATTCATGTCCTTTTCCTTTAAATAAAAAGCTACATTTGTATTCTCAAAAAACATGGATCAGATAAAGCAGTGACTATTGAATTTGTGAGAACTCACTTTTGTTAGTTTCCGTAAAATCTAGACAGTATTACATTGTAAAATGCCTTGAAAATGTAGTGGGAGTAAATTACATAACTCAAAATATAATAATCCCATATGAAGGTGAGAGGAATGACGGGTTTGTCTTTACAAACAAGCTGTGGGTCAGTTGATAAGATGTAGCTATCTGTGAGAGACGACAGAAACAATAGGATGGATTCCAGTAGAAGATCAAAAGAGCACT
>NC_031777.1:7712337-7732072 GCF_001522545.3 Parus major | reverse complement strand
GGGGGGGAAGGTATCTCTGCTGGTATCAGGCGTTCTGGGAAGCCTGTACCTCTCAAGTACCTCAGCCTATGGGGAAAGAGAGAAGGGACAAGCGGCTGGGAATTAGGATAAAAAGGAGGCTGCGCCCTCCAAAATTTTGAGAGACCCCAGGGGAATGCCCCATGGCCTCTCCCTTTATTCGAATAAAGGAAAAGGACTCCTCTGTCTCCTTTTTGGACATAAACCTCTAGTGTTTGTGGATTAATTTTCCTGACAAAGGCTTTATGCTCACTACATTTACCATGACATGAACTAACTATGAAGAAAAAAACTCGAGTGAAAGTAACAGTTCCAAAACTCTGAGATGTCACTGGACAAAGCATTCACAAAACAGGTATTTTACACTAAATACCTATATTTTACAGTGAATTCTATATTCTGCTGCTGCCAAATCTTTCATTGTGATGTAAAGTTCATGGAAAATAAACCAAACCTTTCTACTGTATCACAACATCACTAACTTCTCTAATGCCAGAGGAAATACTGAGAAAAAGAAAGGGCCCCTGGCTGAAGAAGCAGGTAATTGGACTGAGATTCAGCCTTCACCTACCTCGAGGGGATAATTGAAAAGAACCTGTTTGCAATTTCACCCTTTCAAAAAAGCTATCATAACAATCAGTTCCCACCAAGAGGATAAATTCACTCTTCACCCAGCACATTCACTTCATACGCCCTTCCCCACTACCTGCATTTCCCTAGAAGGGAGCAGAACTGGGAGGACAAATCCAATCTCTGCACATCCACATTGTCCAGCCTTCAGTTATCTTCATGCAGAGAGGAAGTTTTCCTCTTTCTGGTCCTGCTAGCTCTTTACACGCTGACTGAGGAATCACACACAGTTCATTAATGCTTTCATCTTCAGTACCTTTGAAAACCATCATTTAAATGCATCTTTCAAGGTGGCAAGCAGATAATGCTCATGTATATATGGAACAGCCTCCTGGTGCAGGAAATGCCTCCTAGTATTAGAAAAGCACCTTCCAATGCTGATGTTGATTAACACTAACCAGTAATGAACATATTTTACCTTGTACACTCCCAAGGAAATATGTATCTGTCTCGGCTTTGGAAGACAAGTGTCTGCTAGGGAAGGCAGGAGCCTCCCTTGGAATGAAAATATAGATCCCCTCCCTCCGAATTATTATAATTTTGAAATCAAGGGGCTCTCAGGCAGAGATCTGGGGATAGGAATAACAGTTCTTTACTAGTATGTATAACGAGTCACACAAACAACAATAACTACAGCATTAACAACAAAACAGAACCAGGGACCCCGTGACAGCCTTCTCGGCCGAGACAGGAAGGGATGGAAGAGAGACTTTGCTTCACAAATCCCCTCGGGCAGTCAGTCCCGTTGCTCCTGCAGGGCTCTGAGGAACACTTAGCTGGAACAGCAGGGATGAGCAGAGATCCAGGGCTGGTGGCTGAGGTGTATCAGCAGCTCTGCAGCGGTGCCTGGCACTGCCACACGTCCCGGCAGGACGGGGGTGTGAGGCCACCAACGAAGAGGGAAGAAGGAGAAGAAGAAGCAATAGCTCCGTCTGGGTGATGGCAAATTCCCTTCTCTCCGCAGCAACAGCTCCCAGCAAAAGTGTCCTTCTCTGAAGCTGAAGAAGCCAGCAAAACTGTCCCCACCCTCCCCTTTTCCTTGCCCCCTTCCACCCTGGGCCCAGACGAACTCTTTGTGTTTCTGTAGCACTCAACGAGTACCAGCAGTCAGGTTTTCCCTGCAACTAATGGGTAAAAATTCCACATGTGAGCCAGAACTAAAACAAAGACACCTAACCCCCAACAACAGTTCATGGAAAAACATAGGTAATTAGGCAGATTGCACTTAATTAAGGTGCAAACCTAGTAACTATATTAGTTCCATGTCTCATAACTATTTTGGTTTTGTGTTTAATATTACTGCTGATTCAATATATTTGAGCATGGTAGATGTTTCTGGAACAATTTTCCTCTTTATTTTCTTTCTGACACATTCTACAATTGCTTTCTGTGAAAATACAATACATTTAATGATTAGGAAGAGAAATTACTTCAACAGACAAATCTTGCAGGAGAAAATATGTCACAGAAAATCAGAGTATGTAAATAGATTGAAAGCTCAGAGGTTGTACTGTGTGACTATCCTAAGATACAATATACATAATTAAAATCATGATGGTATCTTTAAAAATAATCTGTCAGTCCTACTACTAAATGTTTACACAGGAAGAAAATTACAGTTTTTCAAGATATAGCAATGATTTTGAAATTGCTCAGGATGATATGGAAGGTGGAAGAGCTTGCTAGGAACAGTATAGCTGTTGCCTTTGATGTAATTCTGTTTCTCCACATCTCTCTCTATTCTGAGATCAGCTGCCAATATACCAGGAGTCCTAGGCCAGCCAGCTCTGGTCCACACTACTGACAAAACTGCTAAATTTTGGAACACACCTATAACAACCATCCATCATTGCTGTAGCTCTGTCTTAAACTGAGAATTTTGTTTTATGTTTGGTTCATAAGCTGTATGCACACACCTTACTACAGATAAGAAACTGATTAACTGATTCCTGACTTGTGGGAATGGTGCAAACACCACCAGCATATGAGAGCATTGTAGCCACTATAAAAAAACAACAAAAAAACAAAAAAACAAAAAAAAAAAACAAAACAAAAAAAAACAAAATTAAAAAAAAAAGAGAGAGAGAAAATTATGGATTCACTTTTGTGTAGAGTAAATACTAAAACCAACACCAGCCAGGAGAAACCAAATCAGTGGAAAAGTGCATATAAGTGGGATACTGAGGCTGAAGATTTGCAGTGCAATTACATAAACATATCCATACAATGAAGAAAAATCATTAAAGAGTAAAATGCTGTAAAAATAATAGAATGACAGATCCTATTCACTTTCAGAATAAAACAGTGAGTTTTGTGTCCTAAATGAAAGTGCTTGCTCCAAAGGAATGTCCCATCCCTTAACCTGAGCAGCATTTACATTTGAGGCTGTGGTGAAAACAGAGTTATTTCTCAGATGAGTGTCACAGCTTTTTTATTTCATGTTTTGCAGAATTACAATTTTTGTATTAACCATCCTCCTCCCTTCTTCAGCTTTGATTCAGTAACAGAACATTCTGTCTCATGAGTGTATTTGACTCATCACTTGAAGCTCAATATGTTTATTTAAGGATAGTTGTGCTTTAGAGCAAGCTGTTTAACACAGGATGATGGCATCTAACCAGAAAAGACACCAAGAGACCTTCAAGTAGGAATGTAGGAGTTTGAAATAATTATCTATATGAAACCTCACTTTTTAAAAATCTTTATACAGCTTTAAAACAACTATGAAATATTTCCATCATGATTTCAACAGTTTAGTCTAGAAAGTGCATATTGGCTACTGGTGATTAACAGAGAGATGGAAGATTTAATTTTAGTTTCAAATTTGACATGCTCTTCTCCAGACTAGTGGCTTCACTCACTTGAAATTCCAGAGATTAATTTTTTTATTTTTTTTTTCCAAAATCCTGGTTAGGATGATCTACTTTTTTTCTATCATCATTTTATGTCAACCAATGTAATGCAAAGAGGTTTTTTTGCTTAGATATGTTACACTGCTTTATCAATAAACAAGCCCAGTTACACACAAGTGGGATATGCTGCTGGTTTGAGCAACAGCACAGCTTGGTTTTATTTCACTTACAGAAGAGTTCTTTCACCACAAAAACTTCATCAAGATGTCTCCAGAGATGCCAGTAGATAAAGTATTTCTTAATAAGCAGCATTTAATGTTACTGCTTGGCTGGTTTACATTTACCCCCCACCCTACCTCCTGATTTCCTTGTTATAGATAATAATGGAATTACTAAGGCAAACAAAAAACAATTCTAATTACTCTGGAGAATGGATGACAGAAATTTTTGGAATAAGAGGAATCACATGGCATTTTGAACATAATGAAAGTTTTAACAGTCAATCCTATTACAGAATTTTTTTTCTCAAACTCCATCCAGCTTTGAACAATGAGCTTAATCCCCCATTCACACTGGCTGTCACTGCAGTCAATCACTCAGATCAGCAGGGTCTACACTGTATTTTATTCTTTGCATAAGTCTCTGCTGTTTACAACAGTCACCTATATAGTGGTTCCCCAGCCTCAGCCTGCAAGCCTGGCTACAGTGATCTCTACCTCCATCTCTCATTCATACCCCTGGGAAGTTACATAATTTTTAATTTATTTATACTCTGATCTCAACTCTTAGAAATTGCTGTAGAAGGCTCCTGTGTCTGCCCTCATCTGCCAAACTGTCTTAACTCCAAATTCTCCGACACCTTCAGTGACTGGTCCTCTCACACACAGCAGAGAAGTTGGTAAGGATCACCACACTGTGCAGAAATGCAACTTCCTCAACAGATGTATGCATTTCTTCTTAGCCCTTATTTCAAAATAGCACTTTGAAAAGACACAGAGAGATATATCAAGTGTTCATTCTGTCATAGGCCATGCATGCAATCCTGCTGAAAATTATAGTAGTTGTAAATTATGAAAAGCTTCAGTCTAGGATCTCATAACTGGGTGGCTTAGATATTAATAAGAATATACGTACTAATGATGATGAAGCAGTTGTCTGTGGAAAAGCTGATTTAGAGAATATTCAGTTTTATCCGTCTGACAGCTCACATGGGAACACATACAGTATTCATTTATTTTCATTTCACTAAAGTCAAATTAGAATATTGTTTAAAGATAAGAGGCAGTATCACCTCACTTGTGAGACCTACTTATTTTATTTAATGCTTTTCAATCTTTGGCAAGAATTGTTTAGAGACAGGATAAAATTAAACTCACAGCAATACAGAATTTCAGTAATTCCATTTGTACAAACATGATTTATTCCAGTTTTACACCAAAATAACTGAGATCAGATTGTGACCTATAGCAAATGTGTTTCTAGATTTCTCCCTTATCCAAACATGAGAAGAATATGAAGAACAAAGCATTGAATTTGCTGCCCAAGTAGCATTCTAGCTGAATAACATTTGTATACTGGGTTGTATTAAAGAATTAATACTAATTTATAGCAACATAACTTTACTGCAATGTGGACCTGATTTTTCTGAGAGTTCCAGCCTGTCAGTGGCTGATCTGTTCTCAAGGGAAAGTCTCTTGAGAACATCTCCCGCTCAAGGACTATTTTTGTAAATAAATTAATTTTCTCAAAACAGTTCTGTACAGATGTGCTCAGTGTGTTTTTCTCTTGTCCCACCAATGGGACAGAGAGCTGGTGTTCCCTTTACCAATCATGTTAAACCTGTATCGCAGTACCCTATAAAAAGCTGAAAAGTTTGGATAGTAAAGTTTTCCTGAGCATCTCCTTCTGACTACTATGATTGAATCCACACTTCTACTTTGTGTCCAAAAGCAACATTTGGTGCCCCATGTTGGGTGCCAGATGTCGCTAGTGGACACAAAGTAGAGAGCAAAGGTTCTTAGCACACACAGTGGGCGAGGTTTATTTCAGGAGGCAAAAGTCTTTATTTTGGGGGTTTCAACCCTTTTTATAAGGTGTTCCGAAACAGGTTAACCTGATTGGTACAAGGAACAATACCTCCCTTATCCCATTGATGGGACAGGAGAAAAACACTCTCAGAACATCTGTCTCATTATTTTGAGAAACCAAAACCTTATTTACACAGCAGTCCCTCAGAGAGAAAGTTTCCCAAAAACCTTTCCCTTGGGAACACAAATTAGCCCCTGAGAGCCTGGAACTCTCTCAGGTTAGCAAATCATGTCAACACTGCAATTTGATCATTCATGCCCAAGACAATTTTGGGAACAGAACCCAGACTTCCAACACACAATCCTTACAAAAGCATTATCATGACATACCGTGTTTTTCCCTTGAAATGTTTCAGACCGCAATATCTTGTGCCCCGCCCCCCTGCCCCCAGCCACCCAAATATTTCTTACTGTTCTGTAGCAGAGATTTATTCTTTAATATGTATCACAAATAACAGTTTTAATTAATTTTCCATAAGCAACTTATTCTTGAGCAGAAGTTTAAGACATTAAAAATCAGAAGCATTTAAGCCCTCACATCCTCTTCTTGAATTTCTTCTTCATCACCACTGACATACTTGGGCTGATTTCTTGTGAGAATAGGTAAAAAAACATTACTGCACCATATGGCACGGAAAACTCAGGAAGAATTTTCTTAAAAGTAGAGGCTTTTAAGAAAATTCTTTTCTTAAGGCTCAAGAAAGCCTAAGAAGAGTTGAAATAAAGTTATTTGTCACTTGAAATATGGAGTGTATGCTTGTAGCTTTTCTGCAACAGACATATATGGATTCAGACTATCACAAAGTGCTATTTGTGAGAGCAGAAATAACTGCTTAGATAACTACAGAACTAGATCTTCTATTGGTGTGCATCTTAACAGCCTAAGGCTTACTCCTTTTAATGACACCAAAATAATAAAGCTGAGACAAAAGAACCTGTGCTCTTATTTAGATCACACTACATCAGTAGAACCAGACCAACTTCCAGGATGAGATGTTAAAGATATTAATTTATTTTTAGAGTTTGTCACTTTCCCCATCATCATCTCAAGCCATAAACACTATGCGTGGATGTAGAAAATTAGATACTTGAAATACAAAATGGTGAAACATCCTCCAGCTCCTCAGAAAACTGATTCACAGATTGACCAACATGCCAGAAATGAATGCTAAGAATATGTCTCAGTCCATTTGCCATCCCTTTGATACAGAGCTTGAACTTCAGTCAGCAACAAGAAATCTATTGCATTTTAAATACCAGAAGGAAGCTTTTTATAAGCAAACTTGCTGATATGTAAAAGCCTTTTATTTTCACTTGGATTTGCATAAATTCATTAAAACTGCTGAGAAATAAATTAAACCTTCTCCAGATTACCTTTTAAAGACTTTGGTTCAATCATGGACTAAAAATATTTCAATAAGAATACAGCTAGAGTAATACAAGTTAAGAAAATATGTGTATCAGAAATAGGATACAGAATCACTGGTCTCATTAAAAGTATTTGCTTCTAGAAATTCAAACAAATCCAAGTGCTTGAGGAACAGCTACTGCAGAGACTGACACCTTCCTCTGAGATCAGAATATTACTTGAAAGTTATTTGCCAGACTAATGAACAAAGGCAAAGCACAGCAGAATGAATAAGTGCAAAAGTATTGTGTGTGTTTATAATAAATGGCTCACCAAATAAAAACCTAGTTGCATAGCCCACAGGTGAAAGTAATGGAGAGAGAATTCCCCATCACCTCCAAGATTATCATATACTATCCTGTACAGTGTATTTAAAACAGCATCATTTTATGAAGGAGATGGTAAAAAGATTGAATCAAGGAATCTTTTTTAATATTCCCTTACTAACACCAAAACATCATTAAGTATATTTGTTGATACGTTTCACTTTCAGTAACTGATGACTGAGTTACCTGAGATTTGGGAACAATTTATCAAAAAAATTACCAACTCAGAGAACTGTTAACGGGTCAGCCTGATTTCTGTCCCTGAAACTACATCTCTGGGCCCACAGCCAGTGTGATGACTAGGAACAGGAATGGACCTGTAAAGGGTAAGTCATGCCTGATCAATCTGGTTTCCTTTTATGATGAAATTACTGAATTTTTGTAGCTACAGAGAGCAGTGAACATAATTTATCCCAAATTTTGTGAGGCTTGCAGTGATATTGCCCCAGTACCACTATCTTTAAGTTAGGCTGCCATGGTCCACCTGGCTGGGCAGCCAAACAGGTAAAAAGCTGTCAGGAAGATTTGGTTTAGAGGAGAGGGAGATTCAGCGGCTCCTGCTCCACCTGGATGGTGGCACCAAGAGCAAGACCACAGGGCTCAGGCTTTTCCCATGTTTTATCTTTATCTCTTCCACTGTAAGCTGGAAAAAGGCATGGCTACAACATGGCACCTCCCTGAAGCTTGCAGATGACACACCTATGTGTTAGGGGTTAGGTGTCCTTTTTTTTTTAGTTCTGGCTTGCCCGTGGAATTTTTACCCATTAGTTGTGGGGACAACCTAACTGTGGGTACTTGGTGGGTGCTTGACAAAAGACAAAGAGCTTTACCGGGCCCAGGGAGGGAAGGGGGGCAGGAGAAAAGAGGGTGGGGACAGTTTGGCGGGCTTTCTTCAGCTTCGGAGAAAGACATTTTGGGCGCGGACCTGTTGCAGGGAGAGAAGGGAATTTCACCATCACCCAGATGGAGCTGCTGCTTTTTCTCCTTCTTCCCTCTTTGTTGGTGGCCTCGCACCCCCTGTCCTGTCGGGACGTGTGGCAGTGCCAGGCACCGCCGCAGAGCTGCTGATACACCTCATCCACCAGCCCAGGATCTCAGCTCATCCCTGCTGTTCCAGCTAAGTGTTCCTCAGAGCCCTGCAGGAGCACCGGGACTGCGCGCCCGAGGGGGGTTTGTGAAACAGTCTCTCCTCCATCCCTTCCTGTCTCAGCCGAGAAAGCTGTCACGTGGTCCCTGGTTCTGTTTTCTTGCTAATGCTGCAGTTATTGTTGTTTGTTTGCCTGGTTATACTAGTAAAGAACTGTTATTCCTATCCCCAGATCTTTGCCTGAAAGCCCCTTAATTTCAGAATTATAACAATTTGGAGGGAGGGGTCTACATTCTTTCATTCCAAGGGAGGCTCCTGCCCTCCCTAGCAAACACCTGTCTTCTAGAACCAAGACACTATGGAACAAAACAAGTGAGAGAAGCTGCTTAAATATATTCTGCAAATCTGAGAAGGTCTGTTTGCCCTCTCATTCCTCTGTACCCTGCCACAAATAAAACTAAAGCTGATGGAAGAATCAGAATTCCAGTATGTGTCCTTTGATATGTTTCTTGGAAAGTGTTTTCCTAAAATCAATCTTTTTTGTTGCTCCTGCTCTTCCCTGGTATACATTTCATTTTCTGGATTCCAGCTAGGAAAGTAGGGAGTATTTCAATTAAGATTCTTTACAGAAAAGACTCCAACTGGTGAATAAATTACTGAAAAAGACCAAAATAATTAAACTCCCTACAGAGTTTAAAATTCAGTTATTATGACCTCTTTTCATGGGTTAAAAAAAAAATAATTTGCTTAATTAATTAATTAAGCTTGAGTCAAAACAATTATGACCAATTTATATGTTGGTCATAATCAACCCAAAATTACAAAACAGAATTAAAATCAGAGAATACCAGCACTAATTGTCTGTGTGTTTTAAAAAACAGAAGAAAATTGCACTGAACAAGCCTATTGCTCTAATCAGAGGTAGGAGCCAAAAACATGGGAATAAATCAACAACAGATTTTTATCAAGAGCTGGTTTTCACATTAAAAATCTGAGTCTCTATAAAGACTTGTCATAAAACTTCTATAGGAGAAAATGCCATCTCCTCATACAAATTGAAAAATCCCCTTAGGGGTAAATGTATGAGAAAATTCTCATAACTGAGAACGTACAATGAAAATGGAAATTCCATTCAACAGACTCAGTTGAAGAAAAGCCTTTACTTGGACAGATTGAAGCGATTAATCCAAGTGATTAAAAAAATGACAACCATAACATCAGGTTCCTCTGAGTCCTCTATATGCCATACATTATCTGCTCACAGCTATATGGTGCCAACTCAGTATATTAAAAAAACAGACGAGATTTTACATCCTCCTACTTTGGTTGCACACAAAGATAATAGTTCACAAAGCTACACACAATGTTTTAACAGGTGGATTCTTGCCTGATGAGCCAGAACCTCTCAGCTTCTTTGGCCATATAACACACTCCCAGGGGCGTCTGAGGTCTGCATCTTGCCAGCAATCACAGCCACAGAAGGCAATGAGCTGATTGTAGCAAAGTTATGGTTATCATGCCTGGACCTCATAATTCTGCCAATTTCACAGGCAAAGTGTTGCTTTGAAAGACCCAGTAATTCTCCAAACAGTGGGCTTTCCTACATACAGCTGCTTGCTGAAATCATTTGGTGTCACTAAAAACTGGGATCCAGATTTCTTCTTCAAAGAACAGAGATTCTGAGAGGTCATATATAGGTGAGAAAAATTATATTGATAGAGGATGTTCAGGAATACCAATGTGATAATTTCTTTCCCAGTGCCTTTTCCTTAAAGCTAGTTAAGTTTCTATGGAAATTATCCTTTATGAAAAAAATTATAAAATGTATGTGTATGCACATAGGGAAGTCCCCCTCCTTCTCCCCTTTTATCAAGCGCTATTCAGAATCATCAGAAAAATACACCCCAGGAGGAGGTCCATGGTATTGATGCTGCCAGCAAAGTGTATCCAAAATAAGAAACTTATATTGGATTTTAGAATTATCCAGTTATATTGTATAGTATATATTATTATGGTCATATTGGATACACACCTCTTAAAATGTAAGATGAGCAGAAGAACCAAATTCATACATACAGAATTTGATCTTCCTCCTTTGTATAATGTTGAAGATAACAGTGGCAACACAAATATAACTTCAAATAACTGATGCCAACTTGTATTTTTCTTAACTCCCAGTTAAATCAATTATGTTAAAGCCCTTCAGTGGATTAAGCCAAGTTTCCCATTTCAGTTTTTAAACAGGTCTGATTTAAACCATAAACAGTGAGGTGGATTCTGCCTACAGGAACAATTAATTTCTTAGGATCTGCCCTGGGATCTGTGATCCCTGCTCCATCAAGGTGCCCGTCAGGTGTCTGAGCAGCATTAAGGGCTGGGATGGTTTATCAAGAGGTGTAAAGAGTGCACACACCAATCACAAACCCAATGGCTGCCTGGTTTGCATGGAGAAGTCCAGTGGTCTGTCCCTGGGATGGCTGCACATGTGGCAGCCTGGAAGGTTCTGATTCCCTCACATTCTTGGACGCAGAGCTAGATGTCAAATATACAGGCAGACTTGCCTTGTCATATTCTTACATCACATGACAGGGTCTACAGAGCTCAGGAGAGTACAACAAGCAGCTAAACAAATGTTTGCAGATAAAAGGTTGTGCACAACCTTCACTTAAGGAACTGCCTAATACAATAATGGGATTTTGGGATCTGCTCAATGTGCCACATTGAGTGAGTTCTCAAAGAAGTTCATGATAAAGGAAAACAAACACGCCTGTAATTTATATGGCTGTGAGTGATAGTGGAGACAGACATTGATTCAGTACTTCTAATAAAACAACAGCTGTAGGTAGTTTGACCTAAGCAAAGCAAATTACAAACAAGAAAACAGTCATCTTTTTCTTGATAAATATTTGAGCAACAATGGATAAAAATTTCTATTAATGTTTCTGACAAACAATTCCTTCTCTTTCTACAGAAAACACCCAGTGGCTCCTCTTACTGCCGGTACTTTGGAGGAGACTGTGTTGGGAAACAATGCCACAGGTTGTGGCCATTGCATCTCAAGAAACACCGGCTTTTTTAACATAAAAATTATGATCAGTATATAGCAGTAAAATGTATCAAAAGCAAATCAGGATCAGATCAAAAGGAAATGAATTCTGTTTGCACACTTATACAGGCAGCAGCAATCCTTACTGAGATATCACTGAAAAAATCTGTTATGACAAAAGTTTAACATATTTATAGCAACTTGGATATAACAAACTAATAAATTACAAATTCCGTTTTATTAAATGATTCACTATTGCTCTACTTCACATCAAGACAACCATTATCCTTGTGATTGCTGTTGGATCAGATGGTTTGTGCTTCATTTTCCTATCTATCAATTTATTTATGGAAGTTGTTGTCATACACTGTAAAATAATTTTACTGAATATCATGTCAGAAGAATTTTTATGCTAAGATCTAGAAATTAGGAAAGGCTGTGCATAGCAAAAACCTTAGAGTAAAAAAAGAGGCAAAAAAAGAAATCACACATTAAAAATAAGAAAAAATTTACTAAAGAGGAAGACAGTCATGGAGCATTACCAAATCTTTGATCAGTTATATTTTTCCTAAACAAATTCCTTGATAACTGAATGTATACATTCATGTTGTTACCTTATTAAAACAGCATATGCTAAAGTATTTAGAGCTTCATGTTCTATTAATAGATATAAATACTAGAGTTAATCATTCTGTGGCTTCCTATAGTACAGTAACATTTATCAGTGAGCATCACTTACATTTTCCCCTCAGCTAAAATTGGTTTTAAGTAAAAAATACAAGTGTTGTGAGTGTTGGGGGGTTGGGATATTTGTCTGAGTGTCTATTTTGCCTTTGTAGGCTGATGGATTAAAATTCTCAGTGTTAGGTCTAGTTTGCTTTATCATAAAACAAAATGCTTGGAAATTAATTTTAGGCTGGTATTGCACTGAAATAATGCTAAAGACTTTGGATTATTATTCCAGAAGCAGAAGGGCTGATACTAAATCTCAGTGTCATGATTGACTATTTTTGTTTGGGTTTTTTTTTCTTTTCCTCTGTTTTCTTACTTCTGTATCAGGGGTGGAGGGGACAGGAATAAGACAGATAAACAACTTTCAAATACAGCCATGAATTTGTATCAAAACAGAGCATATAGTGTGGATTGGAGTTTCCATATGTTTAAGGACACAGATTTTACACAACTTCACTGGACTGGAGGGATTCCACCAGCGCAGCTGTAATTCCAATTTAAAAATCCCAACAAAATTGGAACCCCGCTGTAATATGTAACCATATGTCATATTGCACTAATATGATTATTGTATTTGCACTAAAGTAGTTTCTCCCTGTTGCCCCACCTAGCTTGGTGGTGTGTTGGTTCCTTCCCCTTGTCCTTCCCCCTTTGGTTTCACCCCATTTGCTAGGGTCCTGTTCTCCCCCTTCCCCTTTTCCCCCAGTTTAAAAGTCCCTGCCATTTCTGTATCTGTCTCCTTTTTCCCTGGAGTTTTTTCTGAGAATAAGATGTGGGACTGTGTCCCAGAAATAAGAGCCTCCTTCATCTTTTACCTTTGTCCATTGCAGACCTCCCCCACCCCCAGTGGACAAGGAGCTAGCCGAGTGATCCCCGGGGCTGGCGCTCCAGCGTGGGGGCTTTCCACAAGGACAGAAGACACCCATGCAGCAGCTAGAAATTCATGTGTGGATTGTACAAGCTTTAGACTGTCAGTTTACTCATAGCAGCGAGCTGTTTCTTGTGTAGCCGCGGTTATGAGGACAAAACCAGCTTTTCCTAAGCCCGGGAAAGTTGGTTCCAGGACATTAAGGACTTCCTACCACAGCCCCAAGTCAGCCAAGATCCCAGGAAGGAGTGAGTACCCCCAATTAGCGGGAGCATGCCGAGTGGGTTTGGCCATGTGGGTTTGGCCATGTGGGTTCAGCAGCCTGGGTTCACTGGTGTGGGTTCCAGCAAGCCATGCACTCGGCGCTTTCTGCAGTGTAAGGCATGTGGTGAAGGCAGTGCGGGCAACCAGACTTGCAGCGTGGGAGGGCTCCGGCACACACACAGGACTGCAATTTTTTGGTTCTACCACACGAGGCTTCGGGCAGGCTCCAGCATGTGCGGGACCCGTGTTTTTTCGAGCGGCCTCATGGCATGCTCAGCATTGCGGGGCTGCGAGTGCACGCAAGAGGCACAGGCTCATGTTGAACACACCGCAAGCGGCAGGAGCCGTGAACTGCAGTTTTCAGTGCATGGTGAGTGCACCTGGGAGGCGTGGGTACATGATGAACGCACCATGAGTGGCAGCAGCAGCGAGCTGCAGTTTTAAAAAATACGTGGTTTCTCTGCTAGGCATTTTCATCTCTTACCCCAGTGTGTGGGGGGAAAAGAACTGCAAAAGTGCCTCCCAGGGCCATCTGTGGACTTTTTGCTGCAAAGGAATGTAGATTGAAGTGTGCAGATAGCTTTTAACATCAGGATGGGCTTGCAGCTATCAGCACGCCAAAGGAGTTCTTTTTCCCAAGGTCACGAAACCTTAGGTGATAGAAATGTTAAGATTTATAGGACTCGATTAAAACAATTTGTCTGTTGGCCGTCTCTCCATTTCCCTCAGTTCACCCTGCTAGATGTGGACTCCCTCTCTTCCTGGGACAGAATCAGAAACTTGTTAACTCTTAAAGTACAACATGGAGAAAAAGTTACTCCTAAGTTTCTCCCGTTATTTCTTTTACTTCGGAAAGAGCTGGTTAACAGGGAAGTGAAGGGACAGTCACAGCAGATTCCCTTGGTTTCCCCTACTCCTTCTCCCAAACCCTTTGTCCCTGAGCTGAAGGGGACGCATGGAGCAGCCCAAGAAATGCAGGACACCCGGCTTAGCTGCTGTTGTCCTGGCTCCCTGCTTCCCATTCAGCACGCTGTTTCTGGTGGTTCTGCGCAGAGATCCTTCCCTGCATCCTTTTACCCCGTTGTTACTCTTCAGTTACAGTGTTTTGTTAGTTTTAAAAGTGATAACCCCCACTATCCCCACGTGGCCGGGGTCCAAGATGGCACCAACCACATGGTGACCAGCCACGTGTTGGAACCTCCATCATACCCTTCTCCTTCCCACAATCCTTTTTACCCACCTGTCCCCTCCCCAAACCCTTACCCCACCCACAACCCCTTCCTTTCCTCAGACATCCCTCCCCCCTCCACCATGTTCCCACCCCGCATTACATCACCGTGCACCCTCACCCCCTTTCCTGTCCCTGGTTCCCACACCCCCCCGCCCTCTTCCCACGGTGGAGAGGGTGAGCCCTCGCCCGGCTCCCACGGGGGTAGGGCTGGGCCCTTCCCTAAACCCTATGGGCCTCTCCCTAAACTCTATGCGGGGCTGGGCCACCCAGCAGAGTGGGGATGGGGGAGGGACCCAGGGCATGGGGACCCTGGGAATCAAGAAGAAGATGCTATACCCTCAGCCGCTCCTGTCATATTGGTAAAAGAAGGGCAAAGAAACACTACAAACCTTTCTTTTTCCAAAACATAGAAGAAATCTGTAAAGCCCAAAGGGAGTTTGGTAGAAATAGTGAGATCTTTAAGGGAGTGGTGAAAGCTACTTTAACATCTAATGGGTTAGTTCCATCCAATCTGAGACCTCTTCTGGTGTCTCCTAACCCCCTCAGAGTTTGATCTTGGGAAAGGCATGTGGAAGAGATCTTTAAAAGAGCTCCTGGTTGAGCTTAGGCAAAGTGCCCAGGATGCAAAAGATGTGGATGGTAATGATATTACATATGAACATTTATGTGACGAAGGGGTGTGGGCAAAACCTGAGGACCAAGCTCAGGTGTTAACAAAATCTATTTTAGGTAAGATCTGTGGAATGGTGGAAAAGGCTTTTAACCAATTACCAATGGTTGAAACCAAAGGCAGTTATGTTAACATTAAACAGTATGCCTCAGAAACTTTTTTGCAGTTTGTTGACTGGCTTTGTGCACAAATAGAGAGGCAAGGGGAAGGAGCAGTGGCACAGACAGAGCTGATTAGGGAGATGGCTCAGAGAGATGCCAACAAAGCCTGCCGCAGGGTGATCCTGGGACAGCCCATCGATTCTCCACCTACCATAGCATAGATAATCAAGGTGTTCACAAAGGAAGAAGAGCTGTTTGGTGTACAAGACAGGAATCTGGGACTGGCAAACCTAAGACCTAAGGACTGCAACAATGATAGGAATGAAGAAGCCACAGATGTCATCAGAGCAGCTCCAACATGTCTTCTGCTTCCAGTGCAAAATCACCAGAGACTGTCCTCAAAACCAGCACCAAAAGAAGAAATACCAAAGGGAAGCAGCAATCAATCATCAAAAACACTGGGACTAGAGCGCAGTCCTGTGCAGCAATGATATAAATGTAGTGGGCCCTAGAGCAGGAAAAGCCTCTCTTTTAATTGAAAAGGGGGAGGAAGGGAAGCAGAGTGCGGGACAGCGGAAAAATAATTTTGGGGAATGTTCACTTAACAAAGTTAGGCAGCCTCACAAGTGATCCAGACTTGAAACTGCCTTTTCAGATCTACTAGTTGGACAGTCATTGGAGTGGACCTGCAGGACAATTCATGAGACATGACAGGACTGGATAGTGAGTATTTTGTTACTGGGGACACAGCACATGCACCCATGGAGATTAAAGTGGCTCCTATGACATTCAAGAGAGACATAACACACCTCACTGCTGGTGCATTGCCCACAGCAACCCTTCTATTTGACCAAGGGGAAAATCATCACCCAGGGCATTTCTGTTCCATTAGTGGTCCCAGTAGATGACAAAGCACCAGGAGTCTACTGGGCAGAAGTGGTTGGCGAGGATAAACCCATTATGGGATGCAACCTAACCCATGAAGCAGATCATCTCCATATGGAAGGGTTGTTTGACACACGGGCAGATGTGATGATCATACCAGAAAGGGTGTGGCCATTACACTGGGACTTGCAACCTGTGGCTGGCAAAATCCAAGGTGTAGGAGGAGTAAAATTTACAAAAGTCTAAAAAAGCATCACACAGATTGAGGGGCTGGACAGGAAATTTCCCAGTGTTCATCCGTTTGTCACTGACTACAAGTGCCCCCTGTGGGGGAGAGACACCATGTCAAATTAGTTATCTCTGAGACTCCCCAGTCCCAAGGGTAAAACTCACCTCTGGTTTGTGTAATGTTAGTTCCTACCTGAAAACCTTCTCTCCCTTCCCCCTTCCCATTGGTTGTGACCTCCCTGCATCCCCTGATCACCCCTGCCCCCAGGTATAAGAGAGAAGACCCAGAGCATTTCGCTCTCTCTCTTGCCCCAGATGGACGACAGACAATAAACCCGGGATTACTCCAGCAAGTTTGAGCCTCCTGTGTCTAGATACTTTGAGTCCGTGTTGTATCCACTCCAGGACCCCCTCCGCCGCCTGTGCCCTGAGACGAGCAGGCTCTCACCACGGGGGGTGGGACAGAGGGGTCCCATCGGGGAGAAGGATTATAACACCCCAGGATTTTTAGAAGTGGCCACTGTTGAGCGCCCCACCCAAAAGTTAACATGGCTGGATGACACTCCAGTCTGGGTAAGTAAGTGGCCACTCAGTAATGATAAGCTCAAGGCACTCAAAGAATTCATGGAGGAACAATTGGCCAAAGACCACATAGAGGAAACAACCAGCCCTTGGAATTCCTCAGTGTTTGTAATAAAGAAGCCAGGGAAGGACAAGTGGTGCCTCCTTCAGGACCTCAGGGAAATAAGAAAAGTAATTAAGGACATGGGGTCACTTTGACCTGGGATGCCTGTGGAGGAAGCCCAGTCCTCTGATAGGCATCCTCCCTGGAGATCTGCCCCCTAAGATAAGGCAAAACCTCCTAGTCATGGTGACTAAGTTGTGGACCCTTTCCTGCTTTGGGACCCCATGTTATCTCCCTGTTAACTATTGGTCATCTTATCCCCGTCTCAGACCATTGGACCCCTTCCCAATTCTTCCCTTTCCTATAGAAACCCCAACTTTTGCCCAGATTAGTGGTAGATCATCACTGCCCCCCTTCACTGAAGCCTGCATTAAAGAATTCCTTTGGAATACCACATGGTCTCCCATCTCTTGTCTACACATGGCTGAGATAACCCATGAACCAAGCTGGCTAGGCTGATTTGAGCTGATCACTTCAAGAGCAGAAATCACTTCTGAAAGCTCTGATCACTTGAACCTTCTGCCCATGCTCCTAAGAGTTACCTCAGCTGGAAACTGCCTGACATGACCCGGACAGTGGCTTCTTCCTGGGATGTCTATCTGGGATTGTTGCTGGCAGAACTGGGGGTCGGACAGACCCCCAGACCCAGCTGCAACAGATGCCTTCCCCAACAATGCTCCCACAAAATTGGTAATTGGCGGTCCTAGACATCAAGGACTGTTTCTTCCAAATAACTCTACACCTGGTAGATGCGCCTCGGTTTGCGTTCTCAGTTCCTATGATCAACCAGGAGGCCCCAATGAAACAGTACCACTGAAGAGTTTTGCCTCAGGGAATGAAGTGCAGTCCTTCCATCTGCCAGTGGTACGTGGCTTCATTGGTGTCCCCAGTGCACGCCAAAAATAGGGAAGCCATTATCCTATACTGTATGGATGATGTGCTTGTGTGCACCCCCAATGACACTATACTCCAACACACATTTGCCCTGGTGGTTAAAGTTTTAACCTCTGCTGTATTCCAACTGCAGAAAGACAAAGTTCAAAGGATGCCACCTTGGAAGTATCTGGGCTTAGAGATCACTGTGAGGACCATTGCTCTGCAGAAATTAGAAATCGTTAGTGATCCCCAAACCCTAGCAGATTTGTACTCCCTGTGCAGGTCTTTGAACTGGGTCAGGCCCTGGTTGGATCTCAGCAATGAGGACCTGGATCCCCTTTTCAATTTATTGGAGGGGGACAGAGAGTTGCTTTCTCCCAGGGAACTGACCCCAGAGGCAAAAACTGCAATTTAAAAAGCACAAAGGGCTTTGACTGAGAGACAGACTCATCACGATAAGCCTGAGACGCTTTTCAAATTCATTGTCCTGGGAAAGCTACCACACTTACTAATATTCACTTCTTAATATTCCAATGGATCGAAGGGAAGAGATTCACTCTTAATCATAGAGTGGGTATTCCTCTCTCACCAACGATACAAAAACATCACTAAGCCACAAGAGCTGATAGCTCAGCTGATCTGAAAGGCCAGGGTGAGGCTGTGGAAACTGTCTGTTTGTGACTTTGTGTGTATTCACCTCTCAGTCAAACTTTCTGAGGAGGGAAAGCACTCTCATGAGAAGTTGACCAAGAAGATATTTGAGCACCTGTTCCAGAGCAGTTCTAACCTCCAGCCAGCTCTGGACAGCTTCAGTGGACAAATATCAGTCCATGCACCTTCACACAAATTGTTTCATGAGGAATTCGACCTCATTCCTAGTGAGAAAAGGAGCCGTAGTCCTCTCAAAGCTCTTACAGTGTTCACTGATGCGTCTAGGGCAACCCTATAGTTGGTGATGACTTGGAGAGATCCCCAGACTCAGCATTGGGAAGCTGATGTTGAGTTTTTGGAGGGGTCACCCCAGGTCACTGAATTGTCTGCAGCCGTGAAAGCCTTTTAGAAGTTTTCAGAGCAAATTAATTTGGTTACCGACTCAGCCTATGTAGCAGGGTTTGTGTCCAGAGCAGAGCAGGCAGTTCTCAAAGGCATTGAGAATGAGCATCTCTTTAGGTTGCTCTCAAAACTAATTTATTTAGTTTCAACTCAAAAGAATCCTTTCTATGTGATGCATGTGAGGTCACATACCGATTTGCCAGGCAAAATCACAGTAGGGAACCGTAAAGCAGACTCCCTTGCCACCCCAACTGAAAGACTACATCTTCCAGATGTCTTCCAACAAGCTGAGTCACCAGCGATATCATCAGAATGATGGTCTGATCTGTCAGTTCCAACTAACACAGAGTCAGGCTCAAGCCATTGTGGCTACCTGTCATGGGGTAGCTTTACCTTTAAGGCAGCTGAGGAAAGAGGGGAAGTTGAAGGTGCTGATGGCTGATGGGAGTTCTTTCTTCTGACCAATTATCAGTCATGTCCAAGAATTGACAGCAGATCTGACCATTAAAAAGTGAATTCCACTTGTAAACACCCCCTTAAGAAATACAGACAGTGTTCTCTCGCCCTATTTCGCTTCCGGCTCTTGGCAAGGTAACAAAGCTGGTTTGGCCTCTCCCCCTCCCTCCAGGCCGACAAGGCCGCGGGGTGGAGGGGGAGAGGGGGAGAAGCAGCGTTGGTCAGCGAGCTT
>NC_031777.1:7681521-7711482 GCF_001522545.3 Parus major | reverse complement strand
TTTTAAGTTTTAAGCCTGTTTTGCTCTTGTTTTAATCCATATCTCACAACAAGAAATAAGTAATTTCTTTAGTTACTGGTTTAAAACCACGACACTACCTGTCTCAGTTGCCAGCTCCAGTCCGTGCCATTGCTGGGTGTCAGGGGTTAACCCCCAAGGCCTTGAATGCTGCAAAGTGTGGCAGACAGACATTACACACATTCCCAATTTTGGCCATCTCAATTATGTATACGTGAGCATTGACACATAGTCAGGTGTGGTTTATGCCTCAGCCCATGCCGGGGAAATGGCTGCACATGCCAAACAACACCCGGTACAGGACTTTTCAGTGCTGGGGATTCCTAGGGAAATTAAAACTGATAATGGCCCAGTGTGTAAATCCAAAGAGTTCCTAGAGTTTGTCCAACAGTGGGGAGTAGAACATAAAACTGGCATCCCCCACTCCCATATAGATCAAGCTGTGATTGAGTGTACCCACCAGATGCTCGAACAAGTCCTGGCCAGACAGAGAAGTGCAACAGTGTGGATGTCACCACAACAAAAGCTTTGCAAAGCCATGTTCACTATCAATTTCCTGAATTGTTCATTTGAAAATATGAGTCCTCCGGTGGTTTGTCACCTTAGCTGATGATCAGTTTAAGATGCCACAGCATCCACCAGTCTAAATCAGAGACCCAGAAACCTGGCAGACCAAATGCCCCTTATGCACTTGTTACCTGGGGGCATGGTTACACATATGTGTCTATCCCCGCAGGCCTGCGTTGGATACCTCAAAAGTGAGTAAAGCCTTTCATTCCCAAAAACCCAACTCCAGCAGAAGGGGATGAAAAACAAGTGGCAGTCACTTCCAAAGGAAGATGCTGCCAGAAAAGGGGATAGGAAACCTTCTTAGAATCTGGTTACTTTCCAGCAGATACACACTGACTGTTAACATGCTTTAAAAATGTTTGTTTTTCCTTTTTAGAGAAAACCTACCTCCCACTCAACCTTGTAATGATCTCAGTTGTCATCCTGTTTGTGCAGACTGGTTCAGTGAATTGTTCAAAGGCTGGACACTCGCGGGATGGTGGACAAATTCATGTTCTGAATCAGAATAAGCCCAATGACCTTCTTTTAAATTTATATCATTAAAAAGGGGGAGGTGTCGTGTAGCACTAATATGATTATTGTATTTGCACTAAAGTGGTTTCTCCCTGTTGTCCCACATAGGTTGGTGGTGTGTTGGTTCCTTCCCCCTTTGGTTTCACCCCGTTGGCTGGGGTCCTGTTCTCCCCCTTCCCCTTTTCCCCCAGTTTAGAAGTCCCTGCCATTTCTGTATCTGTCTCTTTTTTCCCTGGAATTTTTTCTGAGAATAAGATGTGGGACTGTGTCCCAGAAATAAGAGCCTCCTTCATCTTTTACCTTTGTCCATTGTCGGACCTCCCCCCCGGCAGTGGACCAAGAGCTAGCCAGGTGATCCCTGGGGCTGGGAGTAGAGGTTTTCAACAACTGTGACAACAAAAAACAAGAGGTTTTGACATAACTTTTAAACCATGTACTAGTAGAAAAGACTGCTGATCATTGCCAGCAGCTTTCTGCATTTTACTAAAATATATATGGTTAACTGTTCACTTAAACTGCTGTAAGCAAAATGTGCTTCCTTAATTAAGAAGCAAACAAAAATTGCACTTACATCCCTTTACATCACCTCAAAATATTGTCAATATTTCAGAAAAAGGCTCAAGAAATGCTCATCCTCATTCTTTGGGTTCTTTACTTTTAGGACAGCATATTTTTCATACTAAACATTTCCAACTACAGAATGGGGTGTTTTAATGACATACTCTTCTTCACCTCCCCAAACCAAATTCAGAACTGCTTCCCTGACTGCCTCTATTTGTACTCCATCAGCTCTTCAGTTTGTCTGACCTGTTCATTCCCCGCCATATAATTGTGTCACATTTGCATTTTTCTGTATGTTTAAGGAGGAAGAAATTGAACACGTCCATGAACAGGCAGAAAATGAGGTCTTAGCAGCTGAGAGCAGAGGGAGCTGTGTGTGGCCTAAGGACTGCTATGCTGTCGACACATCAGGCATTTATATCCTTTAGTGTGCAACTGTCAAGGCTTTTCTATTATTAAATTATCATCGACAATGAAGGAGGGAAGCCAATGGACTGCATTGCATAAACATGTACAGGATCACTTCTTAAATCAAAACTAGAATGAATACATGAAAAAAAAACAGGGAGGGGTGGGAGGGGGAGGAAGAGGAGGAGGAGAAGGATGAGAAGGAGGATGAGGAGGAGAAAGAGGATGAGGAGGATGAGGACAAGGATGAGGATGAAGAGGATGAGAAGACGAAGAGGAGAAGGAGGAGGACAAGGAGGAGGACAAGGAGGAGGAAGAGGAGTACCAGGAGGACGAGGAGGAGGAGGTGGAGGTTGAGGAAGAGGATGAGGATGAAGATGAGGAGGAGGATGAGAAGGACAAGGAGGACGAGGACAAGGAGGAGGATGAGAAGGAGAATAAGGAGGAGGAGAACAAGGAGGAGGAGGAGTGTCCCTTTATGGACTTTTGGATTTGGGTTCTTTTCTCTTTGAACTGAAGATTGATGAGACGGGAGGCGAGTATTTTCTCTCGTTCGGCTTCAGTTGTTTATTTTTTCTTATCAGCATTACAAGGTACAAGGAGCTATGTGCACTATGATAGTAAAGGGGTAAAATGTCTAACAAAGATCTTCTTCAAGGTCTTTTATATGTCCATTTACCCAATTAACAGGTGCCAACTAAGTTATTTTTATTAGTGACCTAATGACCCAACACCTTTGTGCTGCACTGCGGCATTTCTACCTAATCACCTACTACTACCACCCAAAAACCCCCAGGAGAAGAACATGAAGAAGAAAGAAGAAGGACAAGAGACAACACCCTAAATCCTCCATCTTGTCCTCTGCTCTCTAAACTACCTTAAACTCTAAACCTCAACCCATTCACCCAGTGATTCAAAAAACTTTCTAATTCACACATTCACATTTTCAGTTTTTTCTACTTACTCTAACCGTTGTCTCCATGGTGCTATGTGAAACTCAGTGCTTTTTTGGGTGTCAGAGTTAGACATTACAGATAAAGGTATATACCTTGCATCTCTGACCCCAACAGAGGAGGACAAGGAGGAGGAGGATGAAGAGGATGAGGAGGATGAGGATGGGAGGACAAGGAGGAAGAGAAGGATGAGGAGGAGGACAAGAAGGAGAAGAAGGAGGACAAGGAGGAGGAGGATGAGGAGGAGAAGGAGGAAGACAAGGAGAAGGAGGATGAGGAGGATGAGTAGGACAAAGAGGACAAGGAGGAGGAGGACAAGAACAAGGAGGATGAGAAGGAGGATGAGGAGGACAAGGAGGAGGAAGACGAGGATGAGGACAAGGAGGAGGACAAGAAGGAGGCTGATGCAGACGAGGACAAGGAGTATGAGGAAGAGGATGAGGAGGATGAGGAAGACAAGGAGGAGGAGTTGGAGGATGAGGACAACGACAGTGACAACAACAAGTCTGGGCCTTTCTCTGTGTAGCAGTAGCTCTGACCAAAAGAGCTAGCAGCTGCCTCAGGCCTCCTTTACCTCGCCAAATATCACAGTATCTCTGTTGCTTTGAGAGAAACTCCCCAGAATTAGAGAAATGCAACCAGATGCCCTCCTTCCCCCTGAGCTTGGCCACTTCTTTGTATTCTTAAGTACCCATAAGTGCCCAGTAGTCAGTATTTCTTAGCAATTTAAGAAAATTTTGAGAAAAATTCTATTGGTAAAAAGGAACAAAAGAGAAGAAATCTTACCCCCAACATCCTGGTACTCAGATTTTATTACAGAATTAGTTCTAGTGTTACAAAAAAGGCTTTGATAGAGGAAAAGAAGGATTTCCTAATTTATCATATTTTAGAGGTGTGGTAAAGGTGAGAATTAAAAAAAACCCAAATTGCTTGAGGGTGGATTTAGTATGAGTATCTTCAACAGACATATCTAAAATATTCATTTACAAGAAATAAAGATTTCCACACAAAACAGAAATTTGCTTCAGTGCAATAATTAAATGTCACACAATTAGTGCAGTACCTCCATTTAAGATTTTTAGGTAGACCAGAATATTTCCTTGTTTGGAATGGTAGGCATTGAGAGGAATGACAGATTTGTCTTTACAAACAAGCTGGGGGTCTGCTGATAAATAAAACTAGCATTGATAGATAAAAGAAACAATGGGATGGACTCCACTGATTGATGAATGGAAAAAGATATTTGCCTTTCAAACTAACTGTGGGTGTGCTAATAAATGAAATTGGATATTGAAAGGTGAAAGAGACAACGGGGAAACACTATAAATTACATTAAGAATTAAAAATTAAGAGGGGGGTTATACATTAGAGGGGAATCTTAGGTATCAGGCATTACGGGAAGTCTGTACCTCTCAAGTATCTCAGCCAGTGGAGAAAGAGACAGGGACATGCAGCCGGGAAATTAGGATAAAAAGGAGGCTGCATCCTCCAAAAATTTGAGAGGCCCCATGACCTCTCCCTTTATTCAAATAAAGTAAAAGGACTCCTCTGTCTCCTTTTTGGACATAAATCTCGCGTGTTTGTGGATTAATTTTCCTGACAGCATGAATTGCCAACTATGAAGATCTTATTTAATAACTTATGAATTATTCTCATCATAACAGTCCAACTGTTATTAACTGTACACAGCTCTAACTTCTGCTGTAGAAGATATAGTAACAGTATAACAGTAGATATATTTCATTAAAGGCTCCACTTTGCAAGCAAAATTTGTCCATGGCTCAACATAATAGAGGGGTGGTGGTGGGCAGTAAGGGTATATGTGGATTCCATTTATTTGGAGTCTAGAAAAAAGATAACTGTTTTACAGGCAAATGTTTACAAAGGACACAAAAAATATGGAAGGAAAATGTCCAAAGATAGGCTTTGGAGTAAAAAACCAAAAGGTATTCACCAGTGCTGTCTCAGAGATTAGGACAAGGTACTTCAGACTTGAAAAAATACCAACTTCATTCTGGCATGCTAATTATTTTTAAATGTTTTACAATCCAGAATTATGAATTTCTCCCGTGTTGGTTTTGCTTTCTATCATCTGAGTGAGGCTGAACAACTTCTGTTCAGTGGAAAATTAGTTTGGGAGCCAGAGGGGAAAGAAAAAAATTCCCAAAGAATTAAAATAACAGGGTTTACTGCTGAAGCCTAAGGCTGTGACATGAAATATATCACAAAACTGTTTACCTGTAAAATTCTCATTTACAGAATCACAGAATGACTAGGTTGGAAGAGACCTTCAAGATCATTGAGTCCAACCCATGCCCTAATGCCTCAACTAAACCAGGGCACCAAGTGCCACATCCAATCTTTTCTTAAACACATCCAGGGATGGTGACTCCATCACCTCCCCAGGCAGACCATTCTGTATTTTATCACTCTTTCTGTGAAGAATTTTTTCCTCATGTCGAACCTAAATTTCTCTTGGCGCAGCTTAAGGCTGTGTCCTCTTGTGTCGGTAGAGGACAAAGTATTGGGTGAAGGTCCAAGCTAGAACACCACACACAACCAGTTTTTCATGGGGCTAAAAAGCTTTTATTGTGGGGTTTTCTTAACCCTTATATAGTTTTTCCAACCAGGTTACCCTGACTGGTAGAAGGACAAAACCTCCTTTGCTCCCATTGGTGGGACCAGAGAAAACACACCAGGAACATCTGTTCAGTACTGTTTTGAGAAATATTATCTATTTACAAGAACACAATCCTGGAGAGAAACTGTTCCCAGGAACTTTTCCCCTGGGAACAGAAGTGCTCTTGACAGGCCAAAACTCTCACAGGTTCAGAAATCCTGTCCACACTCGTTCTGTCAGTTGCTGTCTGATGAAAGAGACCAACCCCCACCTGACAGCAACCACCTTTCAGGAAGTTGTAGAGAGTGATAAGATCACCTCTGAGTCTGCTTTTCTCCAGGCTAAACAACCCCAGTTCCCTCAGCCATTCCTCATAGGGCTTGTGTTCCAAGCCCCTCACTGGCCTCATTGCCCTCCTCTGGATGCAACAAGCATCTCAACATCTTTTCCAAACTGAGGGGCCCAGAACTGGAAACAGAACTCAAGGTACAGCCTCACCAGTGATGAGTACAGGGGAAGAATGACCTCCCTGCTCCTGCTGGCCACACTATTCCTGATAAAGGCCAGGATGCCACTGGCCTTCTTGGCCACCAGGGCACACTGCTGGCTCATGTTCAGCTGGCTGTCAACCAGTACCCCCAGGTCCCTTTCTGCCTGGGCTCTGTCCAGCCACACCATCCCCAGACTGTAGTGTTGCAGGAGGTTATTGTAGCCAAAATGCAGGACTCGACACTTGGACTTAGTAAACTTCATCCCATTGGACTTTGTCCATTCATCTAAATGTTCCAGGTCTCTCTGCAGAGCCCTTCTACCTTCCAACAGATCGACACACAGTCCCAGCTTAGTGTCATCTGCAAATTTACTAATGAAGGACTCAATACCCTCATCCATGTAATCAATAAAAATATTGAACAGGACTGGCCCCAGCACAGACCCCTGAGGAACACCACTGGTCATTGGCTGCCAGCTGGATGCAATATGGATGCTGAAAGCAGGCAGGGAGCACAGAGCCTGTGTCAAACTAAGTCAGACAAGGTTCTTACTTTGGCCTGAGAAAGCATAAAGAGGAATCTAAACAGTCCTTGGATAAGGACAACCACCTTTGCAGGTGTTGTTTAGATCCTTGTTTTTTACTTGCAAGAAATAACCAAGGGGTGGTGTTCCCCAATTGTCCAATGATAGTGATGTGTTGGTTTAATGACCAATCAGAGTTTTACCTCTTGGACCTTCTTGGACCTGTCTATAAAGGAAGATCAGGAATAATAAAACTTGCTCTCCTGTACAACCCACAAAAGAGTCCGTGTCATACTGCTAATATAATGCTACAATGCAGCTCTGTTCACTACCACTCTCTGGGCCTGGCCATCCAGCCAGTTCTTAACCCAGCAAAGTGTGCTCCTGTCCAAGCCATGGGCTGGCAGCTTTTCCAGGAGTTTACTGTGGGAGACAGTGTCAGAGGCCTTGCTGAAGTCCAAATAAACAACATCCACAGCCTTCCAACAAGCATCCACCAGGCAGGTTACCTGGTCATAAAAGGAGATCAGGTTGGTTCAATATGACCTACTCCTCCTAAACCCATGCTGGCTGGGTCTGATACCCTGGCCATCCTGTAAGTGCTGCATGATGACAGTCAGTATAATACAAACTGTTCCATAACCTTACCAGGTACTGAAGTCAGGTTGACTGGCATATAATTACTAGGATCCTCCTTCCTTTTTGTGAATGGGTGTCACGTTGTCCAGTGAGCCAGGACTGCTGGTAAATGCTGGAGAGCGGCTTCACAAGCTCATCTGCCAGCTCCCTCATCACCCTGGGATGGGTCCCATCTAGTCCCATAGATTTATAAACATCCAAGTGGCTCAGCAGTTCTCTGACTGCCTCCTCTTGGATAACAGAGGGACCATTCTGCTCCCTGCCACCATCTACCAACCCAGGAGGACAGTTGTCCTCAAGGCAAGCTGCGTTCCTACTAAAGACTGATGCAAAGAAGGCATTAAGCACTTCTGCCTTCTCCTCATCTGCAGTTACTAAGTTCTCTTCCTTATCCAATTAAGAACAAAGGTTGGTCTTACCCTTCCTTTTACCATTAATATATTTGTAAAAACAATTTTTATTATCTTTTACAAAAGTTGCCAAATTAAGTTTGAACTGAGTTTTGGCCTTCCTATATTTTTTCCTACATGCCCTAGCAACCCCATTAAATACTTCTTGAGAGACTTGACCCTCCTTCCAAAGGTGATACATCCTCTTTTTATTACTAAGTTCCTTCGAAACCTCATTACTCATCCAGGCGGAATGTCTGCCTCATCGACTCATCTTTCAGCACTCAGTAACAGTCTGTTCCTGTACCCTCAAGATCTCTGTTTTGAAGCATGGCCACCTTTCCTGGACTCCTTTGTTTTCAAGGGCTGCTTCCCAAGGAACTCTCTGAAAAAGCTTCCTAAATAGGCCAAAGTCTGCCCTCTGGAAGTCTAATGTTAAAGTCTTATTGATGTTCCTCCTGATTTCACCAAATATCGAGAGCTCTATCATTTCATGATCACTATGCCCCAAGTGGCCTCCAACCACCACATCTCCATTTGCAAACAACAGATCTAACATAGCCCCTCTCCTGGTTGGTTCACCCACCAGCTGCAGCAAAAACTGCCCTCCGTGCACTTTAAAAATTCTCTGGATTGCCTCTTTTCTGCTGTATGAAGTTCTCAGCAGATTCTGGCAGGTTGAAGTCGCCTACAAGAACAAGATTTAGATTTACATTTTCCTCTTACACATTCATCAAAGATTCTTTCTTTGGGTTACTAATTATTTTACCCACACTTGCCTGTCTTTACCCCATGCCTCTGTTTTTTTCAGAAAGTGAACAAAAAAGTAGAGCTGGAAAAGAATGTAACAATATTAAACATGAAATAACATTAAGATGACAATTTATGGCGGTACTTTGGAATAACTGCCTTATTCATAAGTACAATTTCCTATGTTTTTTTTTTTTTTTCCTTAAGGGATAACTAGAAAAATAAAACAGCTGCTCAAGAGCACCATTGTCCACTAAAGCACAATGATCTTGCAGGCAGGAAATATCATTTCAGGTATTTCTGTAACACACTGTGTTCTAATTCTGGCCATGACCTTTATGTGCAGCAAATCAGTGTAGCTGTTTTCCCCAGGTCTATCTTGCAAAATTTCATTTTAAACCTGTACTGGGGAAGCCTCACATTGTTCACAAAGGAGCAAGCTCAACAAGTTTTGGTCTCATATGGGACTGTCAAGGCGCTGAAGTACTACAGAGAAGTACAATAACATTTATTTGTGTGGGTATAAATACATACAAGCACAAGTGTTTTAATACTCATTTTATTTGGGTAACAGACTGGGGTCCCAAAGCAGGAAAGGGTCCACAACTTAGTCACCATGACTAAGTACTTTTGTCTTATCTTAGGGGGCAGATCTCCAGGGAAGATGCCTGTCTTCCCTCTCCAGGGAAGAGGACTGTGCTTCTTCCACAGGCATCCCAGGTTCGAGTGACCCCATGTCCTTAACTACTTTGCTTATTTCCCTGAGGTACTGAAGGAGGTGCCACTTGTCCTTCCCTGCCTTCTTTATTACAAAGACCAGCGAATTCCAAGTGTTAGTTGTTTCTACTGTCTGGCCTTTGGCTAATTGTTCCTCCACAAGCTCTTTGAGCGCCCCGAGCTTTTTTTACTGAGTGGCTGTTGATGTATTTTATATATTAGTAAAGGCCTGTCTGCACAAACCAGTCTTAGAAATAAGTCATGATATTAAAGGCTAAAGTCCTTGAAACCTTCCTGCAAAAGAGAGAGTAAAGCAGAACAATATCCTTGTGTATAAGAGAAAGGATGTAAACCTGTGTGTATTAGCCAATAGTAATTTTCTTAGCCCGTGGACCCTGTAGAACCCTATAAAAGGTGTGTTAATAATAGAAATAAACGGTGTTCACGTTTACTTCTGTGAAGGGTGGTGAATAGGTGGCGGTCTCTCAATAAGTGGCCACTTACTTACCCAGACTGGATTATCATCCAGCCACGTGAATTTTTAGGTGGGGCGCTCAACAGTGGACGCTTCTAAAAATCCTGGGGGGTTTCAGGAATAGTTAGTTTGACTTCCCACTGGGACATGGTGTCTCTTCCCCACAGGGGGCACTTGTAGTCGGTGACAAACAGATGGACTCTAGCTAATCTTCTGTCTGGGCCCTCAATCTGAACAATGCTCTTAGAGGCTTCTGCCAATTTTACCCCTCCAATGCCTTGTATTTTGCCTGCCATGGGTTCCAAGTCCCAATGTGAAAGCCATACCCTTCCAGGTATGATACTCACATCTTCCCCTGTGTCAATCAACCCTTCCACATGGAGATGATCTGCTCCATGGGTTAGGTTGCATCCCATAATGGGTTTATCCTCGCCAACCACCTCTGCCCAGTAGACTCCTGGTGCTTTGTCATCTACTGGGATTTCTGCTGGAACGGGGATCACCTGGGCTATGATTTACCGCTTGATCAAATAGAAGGGTTGCTGAGGGCAATGCGCCAAGAGAGTGAGGTGTGTTAGGTCTCCTTTAATTGTCATGGGAGCCACTTCAGTTTCCACAGGTATGTGCTGTGTCTCCAATAACAAAATACCTACTATCCAGTCCTGCCATGTCTTGTGAATTGTCCTGCAGGTCCACTCCAATGACTGTCCAATGAGTAGACCTGAAAAGAAAAGCTTCAGCAGTTACAAGTCTGGATGGCTTTTGAGGATGCCAGACCTTGTTAGACATGTGTTCCCCACAATTATTTTTTCACAGTCCCACACCCTGCTTCCCTTTCTCCCCTTTTTCAATTAAAATAGATGCTTTTTTCCCCTCTAGAGAATGCTGCATTTATATCCTTGCGCTGGGTGGCACCACACTCTATTCCCAGTTTTTTTGTTGATTGAATACTACTTCTTTTTGGTGTTTCATTTTGTGTTGGCTTTGAGAATAGTCTCTGGTGAAGTGTCCTGGCCTGTTGCACTGAAAGCAGATGATATGCTGGCACTGCTCTGATGATCTCTGTGGCTTTTTCATTCCTGATGTTGCTGCTGCCACAGCCTTTGGGTTTGTCGGTCCTGGCTTCTTGTCTTGTGCACTATACAAATCTGCTTTCTTGGCACATGACTCAATCATGTCTGCTATAGTGTGTGAAGGATTAATGGGAAGTCCTAGGATCACTCTGCAGCAGGCCTTGTTGGCATTTCTTTGAGCCATCTCCTTAATCAGTTCTGCCTACACTACTGGTCCTTCCACCTGCCTTTGTATTTGCACTTGAAGCCTGTTGACAAACTGCAAAAAACTTTCTGATTAAAGCTGTTTAATATTAACATAGCTGACTTGGGTTTCAGCTGTTGGTAATTGGTTAAAAATCTTTTCTGATACACTACAGATCTTATCTAAGATAGATTTTGTTAATACTTGCGCTTAGTCTTCAGGTTTAGCCCACACTCCCTCCCCACATAGTTGTTCCAAAGTGATTTCATTATTCTGTGCATCTTTTGCATCCTGGGTGCTTTGCTTAAGCTGCACTAGGAGATTTTTCTAAGGACTTTTTCCATGAGGTTTCCCAAAGATCAGACTCGGAGGGAGTTAAGAGACACTGGAAGAGGTCTTTGAGATCAGCAGGAACTAACTCATGAGTGGTGGGAGTAACTATGAGGCGGGAGTAACTATGACTCTCTTAAGGGGTATCGTACGTTGCTAACCGGGCTCAGCTGCAGAAGTCACACCTCCACGTGGCCCCGCCAGATAGCCGTAACTGGTGAACTAAGCTGACTTCTGCCCCGGTCAAGAGAGTGGGTTTTAGTCATCGTTACTCCTCTCACATGCATGCACGATGTACAGAGTAACGTTTGCGGTAACATTGCGGGCAGAGAGTAAACATCTTCACAGCCTGAGTTGTGGTCATTCCATCGACCCCAAACCCTTCCTCCCAACGGTGGTGGTGACGCTGGGCTGGTTAGGGTTGGTTCCATCAGGGACCTGGGACGCTGTATCACACCAGGGCCAGTCGGTGAGCAAGGGGCTGATCGAGCAGCACTTGCTTTAACAGGCAACAGCCCCCTATCCTAGTACCCCATCCACTTGATCCAAGGTTGGTGAAGGTTGGTAGGATGTGAGTCAAGCTGGGTCAATCCTATGGCTGCCACACCGCAGGCTCCGCACTGGTCGCAACCCAGTGGCGTCGAGCAGTGGAGTCATGGGTCGATACCGGGCCTCCAGTGGACGTTCCGTTACTGCAGGTGGGAAGGTGGGCGCCATCGTTGCTGTACAGGGCCACGTCACTGGTGGTGTGCAGTTGTCCCGGGCTTGAGACGAGCCAAGCTCTCCCTCTTATGGGTCTCTTGCCATCCCGTGCTACATGGCGTGCATCTATCGCATCCATGTAACATCTACTGTTTGGCACAATTACCAATTTGTGACTCGGTGGATGGGCCACTGTTACTTAACCTGGAAAAGGTGCACACACTTCACGTGAGTGTTCGATAAATAGCCCTTACCATTCCTTTCAATACTTCACTATCTAGCGAATTCTCTTTGGCTTTGCAAATTTCTTCTTTTGGTTAAGAGAAGGATTGGTAATGTAGAGTAATTCTTTTTCTACCAGTATATATTACAGGAGCGGCTGAAAGCATATCTTCATCCTCCCCAGGGCCTGTATGTCCTGGGTTTCCCCAGCCACCCCCACCCCCACTGGGGCCAGGGGGCCCTGCCCCACCACCGGGTCCAGGGAGGGGCCCAGCCCTACTCCCACAGGAGCTAGGTGGGGATCCATCCCCCGCCTTGGGGGGCGCAGGGCTGGGACACTCTTCCCCCAGTCCCCCCATGGGAGCAGGGGGCAGTGCCATCCCTCCCACCCCCACCCCCGCCCCATGGGGACAGGGGGAGGGGGCATGGGAACCAGGATTGCAACATCTGGAGGCAGGGTCGCAGAGTGACATCATGCAGGGCAGGAGCATGGTGGAGGAGGGAGGAATGTCTGAGGGAAGGAAGGGGCTGTGGATGGAGTAAGGGTTGTGGGTGGGGACAGGTGGGAAGAAGGGGTTATGGGAAGGAGAAGGGGAGTATGATGGGGCCTGCTGGCACATGGCCAGCACCATCTTGGATTCCAACCACGTGGGGATTGGGGGGGGTCATTACCTTTAACAACGGGTGTAGGAGGGTGCAGGGAAAGATCTCTGATAGCCTGTGCAGCACTATCAGAGATGGGGGGGCTGAAGAAGACACATGGAAGCAGGAATGGCATTCTCAAGCTGCATTTCCAGTGTTTCTTGGGCTGTTCCATGTATCTTTTTCAGCTCAGGAGCAGAGGGTTTGGAAGAAGGGTTAGGGGAAACCAATGGAAACTGTGGTGGCTGCCTCTTCACCTCCCTTTCTCTGTTAACCAGTTCTTTCCGAATTAAAAGGAAAACCGGGAGATATTTTAAAGCAAATTTGTCTCCTTCCACTATTTTAAGGGTTAACAAGTTTCCGTTCCTATCCCATGCAGGGACAGAATCTACATCTAGCATGTCAAGCTGTGGGAAGTAATGAGACAGCCACAAAAAAAAAATCTTTCAACTTATTTCTAGAAATCTTAATATCTGTGGTAGGTAAAAAATTTTGTAATTTGGATTCAAAATTCTTTTGGGGTGCAGACAGCTGTGATCCTATTTTTGATGATAAATAGCTATTAGCACAACTCATTTTTATCTTCTTTCACAGCAAAAGGTAGACACCCAGCAGCAGCAGGGTTAAATTACAGTTGTCAGCCACATGGGGATGGGGGAACAGAGGGCTCATTCCTCCCCTGCACCAAGTTGGGTTTTTCCTGTGCCACTTACTGCTTGTGCCCCCACCGCGCTGCCGCTGGCTGCCTTGGCCTGCTGCACCACTCACACCATGCCGCCATGGGTCCATGCCACTGCCTGCCACGCCGTTCTAGGCTCTACTGCTCCACCACACAGCCTCGGTGCTGCTGCCCCAGGCCCATTTGGCCCATGTGCGCTGCTGGCTGGTCTCACTCACCATATTTGTGTCCCTGGGTGTCTCTGGCGGTGGAATTAAGATCCCCTCAGTTCTGGAGTTGACCCTCCTATGCTTCAAAGGGCTACCGACCCCTCCCTTGTGAGTTTACAGCTGTATAGAAACAGCGTGTGTCTCATAAGGTAATTGATTAACCTCATTAGACTTATGAATCCCACTCGTGGATTTCCAGTCATTTGTGGGAAGCTCCAAAACGCTCCTCCCACCAGGGCACCAACTGCTATTGTTTAAATGTCCACCAGCCCCCCTGTGACCGCAATCAGCCCAGCTGTGGCCCATAGATGGGGGAAGATAATAATAATAGCAAGGACTTAGGGAATAAAATGAGGCTCTTTTCTCTTGGGACAGAGTCCCAGCTTTAATTGGGGGAATCCAGTGCAGAAAAGAGGAAGAATCTGGTCCCATGCTGTCTTTTGAACCGAGGGAGAAGTGGGTAGGGTTACATGTTACCACCAATAGGAGAACATTACAAGGGAGGAGTCAGGGGAAGGAACTAACACTACAGATCAGAGGGTATGTCTCAGGATTATACCATATTTCTTAATGCACTACAACAAGCATTTATCACAGTTATTTCAGCTGCCTAAAATTAATGACCCATCATGAGAATTGAAGGAGACAGTTAAAAAAATTCTAATGTTCGGAATCAAGGTTTTGAGATTTGTGCAAGAAGAAACATAAACACTGCTGTCACCCTGAAAACTCAACTTCTGAGCTTGCTGACATAGTTCTCTAAAGACTTTCCCAAGACAGTAACTGTAAACATAGAGATGTGTACATTCTTTCTGATACACGTCTTCTGATGGACATCTCTCACGGCCAGTGCGGTTGGGAAAGTGTTATCCTGACCATTCAATCCCTGCCCGTGGTCAGAAACCTATAAATTCTGGGAGAAGAAATAAAGCTCTCTCTTCCTTTCATCACACCTCGAGCTGTGTCCATGTGATCTATTCATCTTCAGCAGCAACATCTGGTGACCCCCTGATGTGTGTTGAAGGTGACGTTGCGAGGCATTCTCTGTCTAGCCTGTAGATACGGCTGCTTTTGGGTTCTCTCCTACAGAGGCCCTGGTTGTGGGGGTGTGGCGTGCTGGTTTTGATTAGGCATGGATTGATGTTTTGGATGTTGACTTTCGGCAATTGTATACTTAGGGAAGAGCTGGAGGGTTTTTCCCTGTGGTTGAGGTGGTTTTTTCAAAGCTGGCTTGGGACACATTAGGTAATTGCCTGATCTGGGCTATGGTGGTAGTTTACAACCCTCACCTGGCTCGGTTGCTGCAGATCTGGTGGGGGTGTGACTGCGCTTTGAACAGCTGCATGTCCACTTATGCCCAGTCAGTAGCTGCTTTCTCTGCCCTGGGTGACAGGTCTGGCTCTGACTCCGACTTTGGCTGTGGGAGCGGGCCGTGGAACCGGTGGGCATAACCCCGCCTCGGCCAGTGCCTGGCAGCGTGAGCCTGGGGCAGGGTTGCTCCCTTTGTGCGCCCTCCCAGTGCAGACTGATGAGGGGCTGCCTGAAAGGGGGGCGGCACCAGCCCTGGGGGATGCATGGTCCTGTGTCCCTGCTGGGCTCTGCTGTACCCTGCTCCACGGTGGGGGACTGGATGAGACCAGGCTCCACACCGGCAGCCACACACACACATTCTGTTCCAGTGGAGGAGCGGCTGGCACCACTTTTTGGACCTTTCCCCCCTGAAGAAACTCTGTTAGGGGTGATTCTGAGTGCCGCTGCCTCCCACCCCCACACCAGATTCGTGGGGCATGGGGATGGGTGCTGCGAGTGGTACGGACGCCGGGGCAGGTTCTGCTGGCCCCATGGTGTGGATTTCCCCTCCTGCGAGTCCTGGACATCCCCTGGCATTGGAGCGGGACGGTGCCGTGGCTCTGCGGGCCCTTCCTCTACCTGTGCCTCGGTTCCCCCCTGTGCTGGAGTCGGGCCGTGCAGAGCTGGCTCCGCCTTGCCCCGCCTCGGGTTCCCGGGCATTGCCCGAGCCTGTGACTGGGGAGGAGTCAGCCCTGCCACCGCCTACGACTGCGGTGGCTTGGGGTCCTGTGCTGTTTACCACTGGCTCGGGTGGTGGTGCTGCGGGGGTGAAGCTAGTGACCTCTATGGGCAAAGGGTCCCAGCTGCTGGAGCCTCTTCGGCTGGCCTGTGGACTTTGTCCCCCTGCCAGATGACTGTGCAGCTGCGTGATCAGGCTAGATTCTTGGGCACTGTTGTGGTGTCTTCCGGCCAGGTGCCTGGCCCTGTCTCGGGAAACACTGTAAGACAGGACGCAGCAGGCGAGGCTGCTCCTCTGGCTGGGTATCAGGCATTCCATGTGCTTCGGGATGCTTTTGGGTCCGGTGGGTGATGGCATGAGTGCTCTTCTTGTGGGGTGGTTGAATACCACTGCTCCGGGCATCATTGTTCACCTAGGGGTTCAGATTTCCTGGGGTGCATTTCTTCCATGGGTTCCACACTCACCCCTCCTGTTCCTATCCCTGCAGGACCCAAATTTGCTCACCTTGTGCCTTTTGAGTCTTGTGTTCGCAGAGCTGAGAACCAGCTGCCAGGAGATGGTGGCTTCGGGTTCCCTGGACCTCCCTGAGTTCATGGACTGCTGTTCTGACAACCAGGGATCATCCTGAACGGATCTGCACCCGGTCCATCCTTGGTGAGATGCTGTCAGAGATTAACCTCCACGGGTTTCTTGACACTGGCACGGACATCACGATTGTCAGGTTTGCTGACTGGCCCCTGGAGTGACCCTTGGACCCAACGCTGACACATTCAATACAAAGAAGAAATTGAGACTGACTCTTTGTTCAGCAGATTCTGTTGTCTTCTCTCATGATAGACTAGTCACCCTCCGTGACTTGATGCAGGAACAGTTGGATCACAGTGATCTGGAGTTTCGACCAATCCCTGGGACATTCCTGTTTTCTGTATCAAGAAGAAGTCTGGGAAATGGGGGTTGCTATAATACCTCCAGAAAGTTAATGCTATGATGGAAAGCAAGGGGACGTTGCACACTAGCATGCCTTCACCTGCCATGCTTCCCACTGATTGGCCAGTCCTCATCGTGGATCTGAAGAATTGTTTCTTTACAATTCCTTTGCATCCCGATGACAGACTGAAATTCGCCTTACTGGTGCCAGCTATCAGTAATGTTGAGCCCACACAGAGATACCAATGGAGATTTTGCCGCGAGGCATGCGAAAATTTGTCAGCATTTGCCGATGATATGGGGCTCTAGCCCTCTCTGGAGTTTGCGAGCAGTGTCCTGCTGCTCATCTCTATCCTTATATGGATGACATCCTGGTGGCTATGCCCATCCAGGATGAATTGCAGTGGATAGAGTCTCAGCTGTTCCCAGCCTTGCCTTCTCATGGGCTGCAAGTGACTCCAGAAACAACCTCCCTGAAATTATTTAAGGGTCAAAATAATTTTGGGACGAACATCCCACATCAGGAGATGCAATTTTTTGCATTCAGTGCAGACACTGAATGAATGATGTCCAGATATTGATGAATTTTTACATGGTTGCGTCCCTATATGGGACTGACCACAACACAACTCTCTCCCTTATTTGGTCTGTTAAAGGGGGACTCTGATTTAAAGTCACCTCCAACACTGACCCCAGAGGCACAGAAGGTGCTGGAGGAGGTTCTGCGAGCAGTTTCTGCTTGTCAAGTTTATCACATTAATCTTTCCATTGATGTCGCTGTTTTTTCATTACCACTCCAGACTTGCATTCCACAGGTATCATTGGCCAGTGAAATGATGAATGGTTCAATCTCTTGAATGTCTTGGAAGGGATTTTTCCTACCCCGTCAGCCACAGAAAATGGCAAACTTCATTGACCTTTCTTTGTGGCCCAGACATAGTCAGGGCCTGTGCAAGGACCCACTGTCTTCACTGACGGTTCATGGGGAACTGGAAAGGCCATTGGAACTGTAAGGATGGATCTGAGTGGCTGGTTTTGGAGAGTCATGAGGCTGGGTCAGCCCAATTGATGGAATTGATGGCTGCTGTCATAGCATTTCAGAAGTTTTCCCAGGCACCTTTCAATTTAGCCATGGATTCTGCTTCCATGACCAAATTGAGAGCCATCCACAAGCAGGTGTTGATGTTTTCACCTTTATTTTTTTTTGGTTTTTTTGTAATAACAAAAGGGTGAGATATCACCCTGAAATTACAGCCTTCTGATTGTATGGAGTATTGTATTTTCCTATTATTTTTCCTTTTGATTGCTTATAATGTTGCTAGCTTCTTTGTTCATTTTTCTTTTTCTTTTCTTTTTGTTAAAACCAAAAAGGGTGAGATGTCACCCTGAAAACTCAGCTTTGGAGCTTGTTGACATAGTTTCTAAAAACTTTCCCAGGACAGTAACTGTAAACAAAGATGTGTACATTCTTTCTGATACACGTCTTCTGATGGACATCTCTCACGGCCAGTGTGGTTGGGAAAGTGTTATCCTGACCATCCTTGGCCATGGTCATGAAACCTATAAATTGTGAGAGAAGAAATAAAGCTGTCTCTTCCTTTCATCACACCTCAAGCTGTGTCCATGTGACCTATTCATCCCCAGCAACAACACACTGCATTTGAGCTAAGCTGTCTATTTCTGATGGCAAATGATTTGTTAGTGCGAGTCAAATGCTGCTGTTTGTTAGTGCTTTACCAAATTTAAACAGAAACATCCCAGTTCTTTTCAATATGGGATTTAGCTTAATACACAGCATTTAACACAAGCCACCCTCCATTTGGAATTTCACATCTGAAGCTGAAAACCCTCACTACCAGTGTTCACCCTAAGCAATATGAAGGCATTCATCTTGCAGCCCCCTGACATCCTGGGGCACCTTCCTACTACTGAAGTCTTCTGAAGCTGCCCCAGTCAGCACTTTGCAGGGGCTCGCGCCCCTGGAGATGCTCCTGGAACAACACTGAATTATTTAGCTTCCATTGAGCCTCACCAAGTACAAGAAGGAGCAGGCAGCAGCCTGGTCTTTGACTGAAGGCTACGCTGTCTTGTGCATACCAGATTTTGTCCTGCTTTTCCTAAGGCAGTGCTAAATGAGAACAGAAGAACACAAGGCAAACACTTCCCTGTGTTGTTCCACATTGGCATGTCCTCAGTCTCAGCCCTCTCTTGTTGGCTTTCACAGGATTTTATATAGGGGTGCTGGTTCCCCATACACTCAGAGGATTGAATGTAAGACATAAAGAAGTTAAAGTACCAAATAATGGAAAAATAACTGCAGCTATAGGTCACTGCAAAACTACAAATTACAATATTAAAGTGGAAAAGCAAAGTTATTGCAAAAAAAGTTGTAAAAGATTGAGAAAAAAAATATAAATGTACCTTTGTAGAGGAGATATTTGATGTTTATTCCTGAACCTCAAATAAGATTTTAACTTCTAAATATGTTTTTAATCCTTGAAATTACTCAAAATCACAACTTTTCAAAATCCAGAGCCATAAATTAAAACACATAGCCTTATGCAATTAAAAAAATAAGGTCTGAAATATAATTCCTAACATCACAATCTTTCGTATGAAGGAAAAAATTTGTACAACAACATACAAATTTATAAATATTTAAGTGGCCATAATTATTACCAGCTGACATATTCCATTTTTCAATATACATTTGTCCTTCAGTGACAGCAGCACTCCTCCTGAGAGCCACAGCACAGAATTTTGAGCAGTCATGTCATATCGCTTTACAGAGGAAAATATACTGCACATGAAAAAGCAGAGTCCTATTAGAAATTTTGTCTCTATCATTACTGCATGAAAATTCCACTAACTTTGTTTATGTTGGGTCAGCAACTGTCCAAGTTATTTCCATACCTCTTTAATAGGTCCTTAAGTGAAAAGTGAAAATAAAAGTAGTTTAGAAATTATTTTATGTTTTAAGTATTGTAATCTGTAGCATTCTGGGGCTGCAGGAGCATGTCTGGGGAGGCTACAGTTACCAGTGACCGACATGGGACTCCAACGAGATGAGCTTCTGGTCAGGAAACCATTTATTCAGCACAGGAACTAACTCAGCTTAGATCCAGAGACAGGGAGCACCAGAGGAAGGGTGGTGGGTTTCATGGGACAGAACCAGGGTGGAGTTTAAGGTCAGGGACTAATAGGAACACAGCAAGAGAGAAACCCCAGGAGCGTAAAACCAATCAGAACCTCCTGGACTGCTACCCCACAAGGGTCTGGGGTGGAGCAGCTCTTCCCAGGCTCTCAGGGCTCATCCCCTGAGGCAGAAGAATGGAATCTACTCTTCCCAGGCTTTAAAGCCATGACTCTAACAATGCTTATCTGAAACTAAATCTTTGCCTCCCTGGACAAGGGGCACCTCACAGTAACCTTAATATTGCTTATGCAATATCAATATTAGATACTAGTCTTCAATTTCAAAAGCATTTATTATAGGAGGTATGTTAATATAATGTAACTATTTATTAGCTATATAGTAACTAATACCCTACCTCCATTTTCAATCAGACAATCTTGCAAGTTTGATATCAAATTCTTTCCCTCTATTAAACTTTCTCTCACAGACATGGTATTTCTTCTGCATTTTAGCTGCACTTACCTGTATTTCTGTTAGCCAGGCTCTCTGACTGAAATAAAACACTATTTGTGTCTCAATTCTTTCACTAAAGTGAAAACAGGATATACCATGTATTGGGCATATACTCCACTAATGCCTAGAAACAAAGACTACCCTGTAATTAAATTTAATCAAGAATGGAGATAATCCAGAAAGTTGTGTGTTTTTTTTATTTTCTCTGAAGGTCCCTGTTTTATATAAAAGTTAAAGCAAACTGAAAAACTTCAGCACTACTTAGGACAGAATATCATTTTTATTATCACTATACCAAACAGTGCCTTCCTGGCAAGGTTCCCAGCTTAAATCATCATAATTGGTAATAACTAGAATTTTTCCTTTGCTCACATTGTATGGAATAAAGGGACCAAAGGAGACTCAAAAATGAAAAAGCTTTAAAAAGCATGACTCCAGCAAGATAGGAACTGTGAACATGTGAATGCTCCTGGTTTTGGTATTACTCCAGTAAAATGTCCAGCAGAATTTTTTTACAGGGGCAATTAAATGCTTACAACACAGTCAACTGTCCTTTTCTTTCAACAGAGAGGAATCCCCAAGTTTTGGAGACAGAAGTATATTTTTTATTCCTATTCATAAACAAGAAAAATAAAGCATAACAAAAACAATCTAAGCAGTGCAGATGAGTAAGGAAAGGAAGGAGAGATGGTGACTCAGCTTGGTGAATTAGTTACTTAAAACACAGATGGTTCATGACCTACATACTAAAAATTGCCTGCAAGGCACCTTTCCCTCACTCTCACGGAAGCTTCAAGTCCTGTTTTCACCTTAGCTGAAGAGTCTTGAGTCTCTTCTTCATGTAAGACCTAGAAATCTTTTTCCTTTAATAGGAAAAATTTTTCCCTGCTGCCTTCTACTCCCACCTCCAGCCCTTGTTTAGCAGACAGTCTTTGTTCCATCCACTCTCTCTTGCTACGACTTGGATCCAGCTGGGACTAAACTTCAATTTATTGGGAGAAAGCTGGAAAGGCATGCTGCCTTCACCAGCCCCGGGCAAGCCTCCAGCAGCAGAGGTAGTGTCCTGATTCTGCTGATGAAATAAGCCTTTGCCCAAATGCCTTGAATTGTTAAAGAAGGCACCTCCTTCCCCAGCTTGTCCAGTAGAAAAAAGAATTGGTTCTATGTTAGTATAAAGCAACTAAGAGATAAAGAGATTAGTCAACATTTATTTTGCTTTTTGCAAAATTAAATTGGGTTCTCAGGGAGGGTAGCACAGTGTGTATAAAAAAAAACAGCATTCCAAAAGGATAAGAAACTAACACGTGGTTAGCCAAAAAAGTTTTTCCTCCAGTCAATAACCTGAAAAGCGCATTTGACAATATGAAGCCCTCAAAATGTGCTTCTTTTACAGATTTTCTGTCTAAGCCAGCAGCACACACAAATAATTTCAGTGAGAAATACTGGGAAAGCAGCATGTGAAACAGACAGCTACATGCAACTTTGATGTCTTCCCTTTCTCCACTTTTGAATATTGTAGTCTCCTGAAGGAAAAATTGTTTCTCTTCTGGCACAGCAGCAGTTTCTGCTAGAAAACATAGAGCTGACAATCTTTCCTGGATTTTTCTCTTGGGATTTCTTTATCTCTGGGCTTTAAACCTAATGAAGGAGGAAGCTTTGCAGGGTTCCCCTCAGTGGCAGAGAGAATCCTGTAGTCACCTGATTAAGGTGACACCTAGTCTGCTGTGGATGAGTCAGACTGCCAAACAAACCCGGCAGCTGTGGCACTGTGCACAATCCAGTAGCCGTGACTATATTTTATACATATATATATAAAATTACTATATTTTTTTGTTGACAACATAGTTAATACCAAAAATAGGTTCCTCCTTAGCTGCTTACCCACTGCCCATCTCGTTCATATCCCAGTGCAGAATCTGGAAACCAGCTCTGAGGTCTTATCTTGAAAAATAAGCTCTTTAGGAACAGCAAAAAAAATATTAATTGAAGCCATCAGAAGTCACAGTCAATGTCTGTTTGAAAAAAAAATAAGGGGATAACTCCTGCTTTGATGCAATTTTTCCTCAATTCCTATCCTCAGAATTAAGAATTTAAAAAATTGGAGAGAACCTAAGTTTTTGAGGGGAGAGGAAGAGTTCAAGGTGAAAATCTTCCCATTTTATAGAAGAATTTGGGGCTTTACAGAACAGTAACATTCTTCAGATACACAAGTCTATATAGCTTAACTTCCAATCTGAAGTAATTTGAAGTGGTTTTGCTTCCTTTAATAAAGACTTTCAAAACTGAATGCCTGAATTTGTTTTGGGTTTCAAACTCAATTATATTTTGGAAGCAGAGTTAAACTGACAGAACATCTTCTTTGGCTAGAAGGAGTAGAATAAACAGCAGGAGGCTGTGGATAGATATGTGAAGCCCACAGGTTAGAAACAGTTTACATTAAGGTGTGACAGATAATTTATATAACCTCAGTGGGTTACTTCAGTTAACACAAAGTAGCTCAGGACAAAGTCTACAAAAATAATGTACTTAACAGAAGTAGTGGTTCTGGTTTACTTCTTTATGTGTGTAAAGATATGCTTTTTACTAAAAAAAAATAATATTAAAGACTTTTTATGATTTTTGTTAACATTTATAACAAAACAAACAAACCAAAACAGAAATAAAATAAACCAAACCAAACCAAACTAGTACTTTATGGCTAGTAACTACTATTACTGATGGAAAATAGTATTGAAAAATTTGGCCCACAGTCAAACGAACTGAACACTGCAAGCATCTTTAAAGCCAACTCTGTCCTTCTGACATTGGGAAAAAGTCCATACCCTTATTTTTGAAAGAAAAAAGAGGCCACCTATCAAATGAGCAATGGAAATTATTTATAATACAACTGTGGACAGAACCTCATCCATAAAGAAAGATTTCAAATCTGAAAAACAAACTGATTACAACTAGTCCATAACTACTCACTACACAGCCTTGCCTTCACCAACCTTAATTTCTAAGAGTAGTAGCATGGACTTCCTCAGTCTGTAGGAGGTACATTCATTGAACTCTACTTTTAAATAATGTTTACTTTTATAACCAGATAGCTGTTTTAACACCATCGCCTTGACATCATCCCCAGGAGAACAAGAAAATGTGACTGCCTTCTCAACCCCAAACTTCCATTGCTAAATTACTTGAGAAGTTTCAGGGGGTTTCTGAAAGATTGTACTGAAAATTGCAGCCACTTTATTAAAAAACAGGAACATATCTGTTTCCATATTGAGAATACACAACTGTCCAGGCAGCTCTGGCACCAGCATCTATCAGGCTCCTAAGTGACATGTCCCATAATTCCAGTCAAGTACATGGGACAGAATATTTTCCTTACATCAAAGAACATGTTTTTTATGTACTTCGACTCACAAAGCAATGTCATCCTGCAGCACTTCAGCATGAAAGATGAGAAAAACAGCACAAAAGAACACTGAGGCACTGAGAGGCAAAACAATCAAATTAAAAAACAGCACTCAAAGTAGTAGTAAGTGCTCATGAACACAGCAGAAGTAAGAAAAAGGATGATCTTTAATTAAAGGACTTTTAAGGACTACAGCTCCAAAGGTGCTCTGAAATAGGCAGGTTTGTTGGCATTAAGTAGACACAAGGGCAGAACTGCACAACACAATTGGAGAATGTCTGTGACTAGAGAAATGAATATAAAAGGAAAGGAAATACACGTATTTTCTATTCAAAAGATTTTTCTTCCTTTGAAAATCTTTGAAGAATAAAGGATCTGGTGTGGGTAGTGAAAAACTGAAGGTGGAATGATGTGTCAATGCACTATACACTATCACAGAGGAGAGCTGGACTGTGCACCATTCTGAAGTCTGAGGACCTGTGGATACACAGAGTTGCTCTGTTGAACTTTTTTTTTTACTTTTTTTTTTTCCCCCCACTTGGGAAATGGCAGTTGATTTGAAGTGCCTGTTTTGTACTGGCTGAGATGAAGGATGGTTGTGTATACTCAGTTTTCACCTAGAAATACTTTGTGTCATGCCTGGAAACACAGTACTGTAAACACTTGAATATTTTAGGTTCAGTTGCTTATTGATGGAATATCTCACGTCAGAGCAGAACTCTGGGAATTTCTCCACTAAACAGAAGCAGAGGCAACAGAAAATACTGGCCTGCTATGAAAAAGAAATGTTTGGGCAGAGTGGGAGAGAAATGGTAATAACGAATGGTCAAAAAAAGTAGAACAATCTGTGTACAAGAAGATAGAAGAACAGAATCTAGTTGGTGAACAGAAAATAAGAAACTTTGTAGATGGCAATTGCTGTGTCCAGATTCTGCTAAAGGTTGGCAAAATTCTTCCCCAAATCTTTGCTGAAGGTTTCTTTAGCACAATCAAAAGTCTTCCATGAAAACAGCTACTGGACTGGAAAGAACCAAAATATTACTTCATCTGACCCAATCATAACATTGACATAACATTGAATTAAGTCATAATCATTGAATTAATTTAGGTCATAAAAGACCTTGTTGAGTCCAAGGATAGCCTAACACTGCCAAATCCATCACTAAACTATGTCCTTAAATACCATATCTACATGTTTTTAAATACCTTCAGGGGTGGCAAACCACCTGCTTCATGGGGCAGTCTGTATCAGTGCCCAGCAACCCCCTCAAGTGAAGGATTTTTTGCTAATATCTGTGGATACAAAAAGCAAGCAGGGAAAAGAGCCTGTATGAAAATAAGTCACACAGGCTTCTCACTCTGGCCTGGGAAAGCATAAGAAAGAATCCAAACAGTCCTTGGTAAAGAATAACAATCTGCAAGTGTTGTTTAGTCAAGGGGTGGTGTTCCACTTAACCAATGATGGTGATGTGTACCTTTAATGACCAATGAGAGTTTTACCTAACAGACCTTCATAAATATGTGTATAAAAGAAGATTAAGAGTAATAAACTTTGCACTCTTGGACAATGAAGCTAAGGTAGTCAGTGTCATGCTTCTCACCATTCCTAATATAGTGCAACAAATATCCATCGTAAACCTCCCTGGCACAACTTAAGACTGTGATTTCCTCTCATCCTGATGTTTTGTATGTGGGCTAAGATGCTGACCCCCACCTGGCTACATCCTCTTAGCCTACTTTTTCACTGGCTCTTGTTCAATTGCTGTTGACCAGCACTGCCAGGACCTTTTCCACTGGGCAGCTCTGCCCCAGCCTGGAGCATTACATGGGGTGGCTGGTTGTGACCAAAGTGCAGAATCAATATTGTTGCCTTCAGAAAAGGCTGCTCTGTCAAAGCCAAAATGTTTTGTGTAGGTCTAGCTAAAGCCCAAGCAGAAGTCTTTGGAAACCTGCTTTGATTCCTCTAAGAAAAATTTGTGGACTACTGTGCAGTATGGGTTACAACCCTTGTGCCAAGGGATTACTCCAGCAGCAGGATACTGTCCTAGAGCTTAGTACCAGCCCTATGTTGACTGCCTTTCTCTCCTTCATGCTCAGTTCCTAATCATGAAACAGAGAAAAGGATTTTGACTGACAGCTGTAACCAGTGCCTTTTCCTATGATTTTCCAGATAACTGTTTGAGAGGCTAAAAGGATGTAACATGCTGTGCAATGAAAGTCAGATTTAGCTGCACTCCTCAGCAAAGCAGCACCTCCATAAACAAGGACAAAATGTCAGAGGTTTCTCCTTTCACTTGGACCAGTTTCTCTAAGAAGCAGCTCTGGATGTGCTGGGGTTCACCTTCTCAACCTTCCTTCCTTCCCTTCCTCCCTTCCTCTGTCATTCTCTACAGGCATAGTAAGGAAATCTGAAAATGTTAATAATGCTTCAAAACTCTTGCTAAAATTCCGAGCAGGTAGCAGACTCTTGCTTCCAGAAAATGCTTTTAATTAGGTTTACTGAGGTATCACCAGCAATTCTGCAAGTCCCTTGGGCACCTTCCTTGGCTACTGCTTTCTTGGTTTACTTCAAGTTAAAAGAGAGTGACCATTTTGGCAATCACTCTGTTATCGAAGAGGACATTCATAGTTACTTATCCATCAATCATACATCTGGGCTCTTGAGAGATGATTTAAGCTTACCAGAGAGAAATCTTAAAAGTATTACAGCTCTTTTCACAGAAGAGAACAAGAAGGAGCAGGGCTGCTTTAGAACAAACATTTTCACCAGGGCTTACACAAACAAATATTCTAAATGTTTTCATTTGTTGGGGAACAAGTATTTTCCAAATGTTGTAGTTTTCAAAAACTTTGACAAAATAAAATGCTGCAGGAGTTGTATACATATCAGAAAACAACAACAGTATTGTTGCTTGGCACAGGAGACAATCATTCTGCTCTTCACATTTCAATGTTGTTTCATACTCTAGTAATCCCAACAGACAGTTTTTGATCTAGCCAAGTTTATGACAAAAAGTAACAAATCTCTGTTCTTGAAGTACTGTCAATTACATTATAAGATATCTAATACTATTAAATTTGTTTATTAAAAAAGAAAGACAAGTCAAGAAGAGCAAAACAACTGGCTGTCACTGAAATAAGTTCCTGAGCTGGATGGCACCAAGTTGAAGAACACATTCTCCCACATTCTCCTGCAAGAAAAGACACTAATTCTATCTATAACACACTTCAGAGTCAAAAGACACTGAACACCGAGCATGCAGAAATACAAATTTGTAAAAATCCAAATTATTCCCATGGAGGAAAAAAATAAGGTTTATTTCTTTTGATATTTCACAACGTATTCCTGAAACTTCACCTAACTTACTCTCTGGTTAGCTGTATTTTTTAATTTTAAAAAGAACTCTTTTGTTGTGAAATACATTCATGACAATTTGACATTTTCTGAAAAATTAGTTCCACCTCTGAGAGATGTTAATGGCTTTAATTATGCTGTTTGTACAAGAGCCCTGTAAAAGTACCAGGTCTGTCTAACACCAGGAACAATTTAAATAACAGCAAACAACATCTTGTATTTGGCACCCTTCTTCTTGCAGACTGACTTGTTGCTGACCAAATATCATTAGTGTCAGTGGAAGTTTGCTTTAGCTTTAGGGCAAGCAAATCAGGAGGGCTTTACAAGCATTGCAAATCAACATTCAGCTACTCCTATCCCATCCCAAGGCTTCAAATACTGAGCTTTCCCTGCTTGTTCCCAGACTCAAGATTGTTCTATAGAGCTAGAAATAAGCAAATATCAAGAGGGAGACTGAAATGATTTATCATCCTGCAAGCACCAGAATTTTCCATCAAAAGACTTTTTTCTTCAAAACCAGCTCACATTTGCTGGTTTTTTTTTTTCTTCTCCCTCCTGCAACAGAACTGACTGCTTCCTAAGACATATTAAGTTGTATTATTACAACCACAATACTGTCATTTTATAGACAAATCATGCAACATTTTTTACTAAGGGTTTTCTTATTGTATTTTAAAGTCAACTGGGACATTTGAATTTTCATATCTAAGTATTTTTAAATTAGTGAATTTTAAGAGTGAAATACTAGAATTAAACAGTTTGACAAACACTATAAAGTCTAAAAAGTCAGGTGTGTCATAAGTGCCTGCAAATGTGTTTGTATAACATCATAATCCACATTTGAATCGGAGATGCAGAAATACACACAATAGTCAAAATGTTCATGTTTAAAACTTACTTTTAGGAGGATTTTTCTCAAAATTTCCCAAAAATTTTTATCATTTTACTCCATCACATATTACATGAAAAAATCCACATAGAGATATGAAAATCTTATTTAAAACCCCAATATTTTGGACCTTAAGGAAATTCTAGCAATTCAAAATTGATTTCAGGAAGGTAGGAAGTTGACATCCTGAAGCTTATTACAATAGAAAAATTTATAGAAGTGATTTAGCTGCTGTGTGTATATATATATATATATAAGGTTGGTAATGACCTAATTTTAAAGGTGAATTTAAGTAATGTAATTTGTATGTGAATAGTTTTAAAATAATCACAAATTAGGTAAGTTTTGTTAAAGACACTATGACAAAACAATTCCTAGAGAAAACTCCTGATTTTTTTACCTTTTTATCTGACCAAGAGGTATAACTTATGGGTATTTTTAAAAGCCTGATTTTTTTAAAATTTTGCTTGGCCATCTTGACCAGAAACTACTTACTATTAGACAGTGCATGTAATCTAACTATTTTACAAAAAATTAAATATTTATTTGTTGTACTATATTATGTTGTATTCTATTTTCTTCAGTAAGTTAAAAGTCCCTTTTACAGTGGTTTGTTCTGTTTCCCCCCTTGCTTTGTTGGTTTGACTCAAGTTATCTCCTCCCCTATACTGCTCATCACTGTAACCCAATTCCATGTTGCAGCATCTTCTCCTTCCATCATTGTAAACCCTGCCCCTTGTTCCCAAATGTTCCTTGTCAGTCTCCTGATATTTGACACCCTGTTGGTTTGTGTAGATTGTTCCCTCCTCCATGCTTCCCACTGGTTTCAAACCCCGCTTTATACTCCTCCCCACTTCATTCATTCCCTATCGGTCTATTATTTATACACACCTCTTTATCCTCCCCCATATATAAGTTGCTTCAACCCCTGTGTCTTTTGTCTTTTGTCCCGGGACCCTCCTTGTGAATAAACCTCCTTGGAAACCATACAGAAGACCCTTCCCTGATCCTTACCATGCCTCATTACATACTGCAGAGAGCAGCCTTGCTGCTACTGAGCCAGGCAGACCTGCTCTACCACCACTTGGACTATTTGTAGTCCGAGGGTGGCCACACTTGGCACAGTCTGGGAAAGGGCTAGCCAGCAAATTGTCTCTGGCACTGCATCATTTATTGTATTGTGCCTTCGGTACAAGGTTCCCTTCCTCTTATAAGTGCTAGTAAATTCTACTACTACTTCTGTCCATACTCATACTAGTGTCATACTCATAGTGTCATAGTCAGTGTCCATACTACTAGTTCCAAAATAACTAAATACCAAAACTCAAGAGTTTGCCTCCTGTTCTACAGAGCTGTAGGCAGAAAATGTTGATATTCTTTGCCATAACAGGCAGAGAGAACCAGACAATGAAATTAGAAGTACAAGACATTAAAATGTGTTTAAAGTCATTGTAAAATTATGGGTAAAGATTTTTTTTTCCTCCTGATCTTCTCTTACAATCTCAGGTTCATATTCTCCCCCAGAGAGATACAAATTTTACAAATACATCATTCTGAGCAGCATAAGGGGCTGTAATCTTGTTAGTCTTGCTATCTTATAAAGTCACAGATAAGGGGACTCTCTAGTGCCCTGACTTCAACTATTTTAACAGACATTGCCACCAATTAAAACTTTTTAAAGGGTACCTGTGAAATTATTCAGTCTCTTTTTGACAAAGTAGCATAAATTAAATCCACAGTGACAATCAGAAGAAGTAACAGTAAAAATAACAGCTGAGTCTGGAAGTGGGACAGTTACACACAGATTAAAGTAAATGGACACCTAAATTAACGGAATGATGTAAAGAACTGAAAGAAGAATATTTCTAATTCAATAAGAAACAAAATCTACTACCCATCTAGATATCAGAAACCTGTCCTCACTAACAAGCAAGAACATCCATGAGAGTGTAATAAATTAATATATGAATAAAAATTCGAAAGGTATAAATAAGATATATGTATTTGTAATAATATAAAATACAAAATGTAAAAAGTCCTTCTC
>NC_031777.1:7677178-7680456 GCF_001522545.3 Parus major | reverse complement strand
ACGTGATCTGATCACGGAGCGAGTGCGGACTCCAAGGCCGCGGTTCCATCCTTCCGCGAGGAAATTGGCCGGCCACGGAGGAAGCGATTCGGGGTGAAAAAGTTCTCTCTTTACACGCTTGTAAAAACCTGGGACGAAAGGGAGTCCTGGGGGACTGATCACAGGAGGCTGAAAGGGGAAGGAAACTTCCCATCGAGCTCGGGAATTTCAGTCAACGGACCTCGGAACAGGTCCAAAAAGAGAATCGAGGCGCTAAAAAGACCCCGGTGCAGATAACCGAGGTAAGTATTAGCGGACTTTGATCTTTCTGACAAAGGCGGACGTACACAATGCAGAACAGGTAAGATTTTTTCGATTAACTATGGGGCAGAGAAAAAGTAAACTGCAGAAGAAAAGTAAGGAGAAAGGCCCCTCCGAGAAAGCGAAAGGATTGCTAGACATCCCACCGGAAAGCCCCTTGGGATGGATGTTGAAAAATTGAGAAAATTGTCCTGAGAGAAAAAAGAAATCCAAAGCAAAAATGATCTATTACTGTGCCGAGGTTTGGGGAGGGCAGGAACTGAGAAGCCATCTCACTTGGCCGGTACTAGGAACATTTGAAAGGTGGACGTGCAACGAATTACTCTCTTATGTGGAGAGTAAGGTTCCCTCAGACTCCGAGGAGAAAGAATATGCCAGACTCTGGTTAACTGCCGGAGTAGGGTTGTTTCCGATAAAACAAAAAGGTGAATCAAAGGCAGAAACCTGAGAACCCCTTGATCATTTACCCCCTCCATACCACGGGCCGGCAGAGCCTTCTGCAGGGGATCAAGTGGTGCCGTCAGCACTCGCAGGTTCCCCAGGGCAATCGGCTGAAACACACACATCGCGAACGAGGGAATCAGCACTGGCAGTGGTTCTGGCAGCCCTCCCTGTGTCCCCGCCTGTGGAAACCCCAGCCGCCACAATCTCGCCAAAGTCTATGTTGCTGCAAGGCTGGGGATCACCCTATTCACAACTGCCCGTCAGGCCGCCACAACCAGGACCCTCGAACTTAACAGAGGGGGTCCCTTTCGGTAACTTGGCGGCAGCGGATTTCCCGCAAATAATAAAAGAACAAACCTCCAGAAACCCCAGTTCCCCTCCTGCGAGTAGAACTCGTTTAAAAGCGAAATTAATGAGTGAAGAGTGAGAGGAGAATGAGAATGGACACCGAATGTTTCCCCTCAGGGAGGTGCCAACTGCCCCTGGAATAATTGGGTTCGTAAATTTACCCCTTAACTCAGAGGATGTGCGGGCGTTTAAGAAAGAGATGGGGTGATTGCTGGATGATCCGTTTGGGGTGGCAGAAAGATTGGATGATTTTTTAAGAAGTAGTATTTATACATATGAAGATCTCATGGCCATCCTGAGATCACTGTTTAGTCAAGAAGAGAGAGAGATGATTAAACAGGCCGGTATCAGAGACTGGGAACGGCGTAACCCGCAGGGGACGCCAGGCGGTCAAAAATGGCCCAGCGTGAGCCCAAGTTGGAACGCCCAGACGGAAGGAGGTAGGAGAAGCATGATTGATCTAAGAAATATAATCATGCAAGGAATAAGGGAGGCGGTCCCCCGAGGGCAGAATATTAGCAAAGTATTTGGGGAGTGCCAGGGAAAGGAAGAATCACCCACCGAGTGGTTAGAGAGATTGCGGCGAAGTCTGCAGATTTATTCTGGGACTGACCCTAGCTCTCCGGTGGGGGAAGTCCTGCTTAAAACCCAATTTGTGGCAAAGTCATGGGAAGATATCAGAAAGAAACTAGAAAAGATCGATGGGTGGCAGGAGAAAAATCTCCAAGAGCTTCTGAGAGAAGCCCAAAAGATTTACATGAGGAGAGAAGACGAAAAGCAAAAACTCCAGGCCAAAATATTAGTGGCCGCAGTAAAAGAAATACAGAAACAAGAACATGGTAAAACAATACCTAAAAAGCAAAAGGGGTCTCAAAAGGGCGGCCCCGCTTCCCGAAAGAATCCTCCGGAGTGTTACTACTGTAAAAAAGTAGGACACATCCAACGGGACTGTCGGCAAAGAATAAAGGATGAAAAAGTATTTCAAGAAGACTAGGGAAATCTTGGGCTCTTTCAGATGGGGACATTAACAGCAAAGGAGCCCTTGATAAAATTGAAGGTAAGTCCCCATCGCCTGGAAATAAAATTCCTGGTTGATACAAGAGCTGAAAGAAGCACCCTACAGAAATTACCTATGGGGTGCGTGGCAAGTAAGGAAAAGGTGGTTGTAATTAGTGCTAAGGGAGATCCCTTCAAGGTCTCTGTAATAAAAGATGTAGAGATTGAATCACAAAATAAAGTATGTTTAGGAAATTTGTTACTAGTAGAAAAAGCTGATTATAATTTATTAAGAAGAGATAGAATTATTGCATTAAGTATAAATATTGTTGTAAAGAATTCCGAATTAGTAATAAAGATATTCCATTTAACTCCAAAAGATGAAAGAGAAATCGATCCCCGAGTGTGGCATTCAAAAGGGGAGTGGGGAGGTTAAATATTACTCCCATCAAAATTGAAATAGAGAACCCGGAAGATCCGATAAGGATCAAACAATATCCCATCCCAATAGAAGGGAGAAGGGGTCTGAAATTAGTAATCGATGACCTTCTCAGAGGAGGTACCCTCGAACCTTGTATGTCCCAACACAACACCCCCATCCTGGCAGTAAAGAAAGCAGATGGGAGTTTCCGACTGGTTCAGGATCTAAGAGCAGTAAATGCTAGGACCCGAACCAGGTTCCCGGTGGTGGCAAACCCTTATACTTTACTTAACAGACTCTCACCGGAGGATGTATAGTATAGTGTAATTGATTTAAAGGACGCTTTCTGGACCTGCCCTTTGGATGAAGAAAGTAGGAATTTCTTTGCCTTCCAGTGGGAGGACCCGGACACCAACCGAAAACGGCAATTAAGGTGGACCGTCCTCCCGCAGGGATTTGTGGAATCTCCAAACCTGTTTGGACAGGCTCTGGAGCAACTACTCACCCAATTCATTCCAGAGGAGGGGACAAAATTACTACAATATGTAGATGATTTGTTAATTGCCGGAACAACGGAAGAACAGGTGAAAAAGAGCACGATTTCTTTATTAAATTTTCTGAGACAGAAAGGATTGAAGGTATCAAAATCCAAACTGCAATTCACAGAGCCCAAAGTAAAATATCTTAGACATTGGATATCTCAAGGGAAAAAGAAATTAGATCCTGAAAGAGTGGCGGGAATTCTCGCACTCCCTGCCCCAAAAACAAA
>NC_031777.1:7672014-7676686 GCF_001522545.3 Parus major | reverse complement strand
AGGAATTGGAAAGAGGAGAGAAATGGTTCATTGATGACTCCTCAAAGATGGTGGAAGGAAAACGAAAATCAGGATAAGCCATCATAAATGGCACGACAGGGCAAACTATAGAATCGGGTCCCCTAAAAGCAAGTTGGTCTGCACAGGCTTGTGAGCTATTTGCTCTCCTAAGAGCCCTTAAGGGCTTGAAAGGAAAAAGGGGAACCCTTTACACTGATTCAAGGTATGCATTTGGGGTGGTGCATACTTTTAGGAAAATATGGGAAAAAAGGGGTCTGATTAACACAAAAGGAAAAGGATTAATACATGGAGAAATAATCAGGCAAATTTTAGAAGCGGTCAGAGAACCACAAGGGATATTGGTTGTCCACGTAAAAGGACACCAAACCGGGTGGCAATTTCACACAAGGGGGAACAATTTGGTGGACAAAGAAGCAAAACGAGCGGCGTTGTTAACAGTAAGTATTCCCGAGATAGTCCCAAAGGAACAACCAGAGGTCTCCGTGCTCCCTTCGGAAAAGGAGCTGGAGGATTTCAAAAAGGTAGGAGGATGCTTCAAAGAGAGTAAATGGTAGTTACCAGACGAGAAGGAGCTAGTCCCAAAGAGAATAGCAAAAGGAATACTCAGAAGGCTGCACGAACAAACACACTGGGGGACCAGGGCATTGGCTGAACAATTTTTAAAATTCTTTAGGTGCAAAGGAATCTTCGAGCTCGCCAAACAAGAGGTACAGGGGTGCATGATATACCAAAAAGTAAATAGATCAAATTTTAAACAATCAAATTAAGGAGGTCAGCCACTCTCATACCGGCTGTTTGAAAGAATCCAAGTGGATTTCAAAGAATTACCAAAAATTGGTAGAAATAAATTTTTGCTAGTAATAGTAGACAAATTGACACATTGGGTAGAAGCTTTTCCCAGAGCAAAGGCTACAGCCCAAACAGTGTCTAAAATTCTATTAGAAGAAATAATTCCCAGATATGAGATAGTGAACCATATTGATTCAGATCAAGGCACTCATTTTACTTCAAAAATCATTAAACAATTATCAGAAGCATTAAAAATAAAATGGCAATATCACACCCCTTAGCATCCTCAGAGTTCGGGGCAGGTAGAAAGAATGAATCAAACATTAAAATCACAATTATCCAAACTTATAATTGAAACGAAAATGACTTAGATCAGATGTCTTCCCCTGGCATTGTTGAATATCAGAACCATGCCACATTCTGAAACAGGCTTGTCCCCCTTTGAGATGCTATATGGAATGCCATATAAGCATGGAATGCTGGTAGCACATCCTCAAGTGGAGGATGTGCAGCTTCAACCATATCTCATTTCTATAAATAAAAATTTACAGGAACTGAAGAGAAGAGGATTGATTCCCCAAAGCACAACATTGGGATTTCCAATCCACCAAATTCGACCGAGAGATAAAGTATTAATCAAAGTGTAGAAGGAGCTTCCCCTCAGTCCTCACTGAGAAAGCCCATTTCTCGTCCTCTTAACAACAGATACCGCGGTTCGAACTGCCGAGAAGGGCTGAACACACTCTTCTCGGGCAAAGAAAGTTTCAGATTGCAATTCCTCCGAGTGGAAAGTTACTACCCCTCCGGGAGAATTGAAAATCAAGTTTTGGCGGCACCACAAATGACGAATGAAGAACGGGTAAGTTGCATAAATTTTGATTGTTACTGTTTTCCTTTTGTACATTTTAAGTGCGCTTATTGTAAGCAAATTTAGGTGACTCATTGTTTAAGGGAGTATAAACCAAGGAGTTTGTACACTAAGTGTTACGAAAAAGAATTAGATCAGACCAACCATTTCCTAATACTTGCCACCCGGGTGGACCTGTTGGAATTCGACTCTCCGGAGTGGTTCCTGTTTTTCCGAAAGGGGTTGAGAGGTCAACTTGACTGTAAGGCGGAACCTCTAGTAATTGAGTGCCGCTGAACCATAAAAGTACCGTGCAGGATCGACACGATCAAAGCATCTCGGTGAGCGACCTTTAAGAAGAAGTTTGCCATCAGGACTTCAAGGGCCCCTGAAGACAGTCCCTGCTGCCGAGAAGATGGCTATCCCCGCCGTATATTCTTATACGGGCGAAGGGCATGACAGAGGGATGCAATTGTGGGGAATCCTGATGTTCCTGAACCTAGCCACGTGCTTGGCCAAGGGAATGAACCCCGAGGCGCCTCCGGGGGTGAGTCCCCTGGGGAAGTGTGAGCAGTGCCGAACTGCCGCAGTAACCGAGCGATTGATCGTTTTGTCCTCCAGAATTACACACAGGGGTATGCTGGTCGAATGATACCAAATTTGATTTGTGTAAATTAAAGGGGAAAATTTAGTGCTCCAACACAGGGGCAAGTATTATGGAAAAGCAATTTCAGACCTCAGAAGAAAAAAAAGTTCAAACAACCCACTTCCGAAACAAAAGGGAGGTAAGGGGAGTTCCCCCAATTTCGGTCTGTGGACAGTGTAACAAAACTGTCTGGATTGGGGGAAAGAAACAGTCGACTTTCATAGCATATTACCAAGTCAACCCTCTGTGCTACAATAAAGCAAGCTTAAAACCTTGTACGATGGGTGGAAAAATGTATTGGGAAGGAAAAAATTTAAAACATGAAACAAAAACGTCATTCAGTAATGAACCTATAATTTTGGATTTACTAAAAAGTGATGATGATAGAGTGTGTTTACAGTTTGACCAAGTGTTCTGTTTTTCAAAAGATGAAGAAGGGTTAGATCCAGAAAATAAAATAAAACAACTAACCCTAGAGTTAAAAAGACGAGAAATGAAAAATAAAAGAAAGAAGTTAGAACAAGAGAGGCTAAACTCTCTCAGCGAACAATACGAGCAATTCGAAAAACAATATAATAGCTGGAAATTACCCAGCCCCAACCAAAATCTACTTATAGATTTAATGCAGGAAATTGCCACCGAATTAGGTTTATCCAACTGTTAGATATGTGATAGCTTGAAATCAGCTGAAAGATGGCCATAGAAGAGAGAGAGATTAACCCCAGAACAATTACTAAAATGGACAGGACTAAAATTATCCAAAACGACACGGAGGCCTGAGGGATGGGTAATTGGTAAAAGAATAATTAGAACGTTTTGCATTAGCCGGGACGGAAAAGAATTTACCGATTTAGTAGGGTACACCCCGTGTGTAAACACTCTCGCGGCAAATGCAAATAAAAAAACGAAGGTCTAGCAACCAGAACCACCCGAGGGTTATTGGAGCAACTCTCGGAAAAATAACTGTGAATGAGTAGACATAATCGGACTCTGTTAGAATAAAAATCTTAGGGCCAATCCCTTCCATGCATTTATAGGCCTGAGGGAATATTGGGAGGACCCGGCAAAATCAAATAAAGGTTGAGAAGCACCAGATGAAATTTACTGGATATGCGAAAAGAAAGCATACAGTGAATTACCAAAGAAATGAAAAAGATCCTGCACACTTGAGATAATTCGGCCTTTTTTTTTTACATTGCCTAAAGACGAAAGTAAGTCTTTAGGTGCTCCCCTCTTTGAAACATTAGCACGGCAAAAGAGGGAATTGAAACGAGAACTACCGATGGCAGGAGGCAACCACAAGTGGAAAGAGGAAAAATGGCCTGCCGAAAAGATCATACAATATTATGGGCCCGCTACCTGGGCAAATGATGGCAGCTGGGGTTACCGAACCCCCATTTATCTCCTCAATCGACTTATTAGGTTGCAGGCTGTAGTAGAAGTAGTCTCGAACCACACTTCAGAAGCCCTAGAACTCCTAGCAAAGCAACACTCACAGATGAGAGCTTTTGTATATCAAAATAGATTAGCTCTCGACTATTTGCTAGCCGAGGAGGGAGGAGTGTGTGGTAGATATAATGAATCCGAGTGTTGCATGGAAATAGACAACTACGGAGAAACTATAAAAGAACTAATAGCTAAAATAAAAAAGGTAGCACGTGTGCCAGTCCAGAAGTGGAATTCAATTTTACAGGCCTCCTGGTGAGATCAAATTTTTAAGCAGGGGGCTTGGTGGAAAAAGCTAGTGTTCTTTATAAGATGTTCAATTGCCGGAGTCATCTTCCTGCCATGTCTAATTCCTTGTTTGATCAGATTGATACATTCTGTCGTACAAGGAATGCAAATTGCCACCCTCCCAATAAACCCAGAAAAAGCACAAGGGAAGCCCTTCTCTCTAAACTAATGAAATTAGAAAAAGAGAAAAAAAGTAAAAATGCAATTAAAACCTTAGAAGAATTTGAAAAACACATGTTATCACAAGAAAATGATGAAGATTCAATAACAAATGGGAAAAATAATGAAATTGATTAAGAGGAATACTAGTATTCCTCTTCCAATAACGATTAAAGTACGAATTTTTAATGTAATAAATTATTAGGTGAGAGACTGTAATAAATTAATATATGAATAAAAATTCGAAAAGTATAAATAAGATATATGTATTTGTAATAATATAAAATACAAAATGTAAAAAGTCCTTCTCAAGGTCGGGTCGGAATTTCCCTCCGAAAAGCAAGAGATTGCAACCAACACCAAAAAAAAACCAAAAAAAAAACGAACTCGAGCTGCCACATCAGCTCAGAAAATAGACAGGACGAGGGCCATCAGGAAAACAAAAGAACTGGCTAGGAGAAAATATCCAAATATCC
>NC_031777.1:7660801-7671669 GCF_001522545.3 Parus major | reverse complement strand
CCATTCACCTGACAATCAAGGACACTTGGTGAATGGAGCCTGCTTAGAATTCTAGCCTGAAGACAAAAAATCTCTATAAAAACCTAGGCTTAAGAGCCCTCAAACATGGATTTGAGAATCCTATACCTTTGGTGTAGACCCTGTCCACCCAGCGCTGCGCTGACTATTTTATTGTAGTTTTTCCTCGTTGTTGCTCTTTGTTGTTTTATAATAAATTTCTCTTTTTATTTTTATCGTGAATTTGCCTTTGCATTTATAACAAGAGATTGCAAACCCACTTTGAATCCATAAAGCAGATAGTACTCAGGCTGAATAAACATGCAACTATGTGTTACATTGTGGAGACAGGTGAGCCTGCCAAGGTTTTCCGTTGGAGGAATGTGCCCTGAGGGAGCTGTGATAAACTTATCTCAACCCTCTCGAGGAGAGACACTCCTTAGATGGGACCATTGTCTCTTGTCATGGTGAGCTATCCCACCATGCTTTGGTGACTACACTGATCCTTTGTAACCCATTGGTTTTCCTCCCGGGTACCACCTTGGTTTTCTCCCATGAAAACCCCAGCTTCTGCCCAGTTCAGGAGGGAGCTGCCATCCCTGGCATTCCTTCACAGAGCTGCTGGACAATAAAAGCTATCTCTGTGGAATTGCCACACGATGCTCCTGTCTCTCTGTCTCTGAGTCAGCCTGGGATAACCTCACAAGCAGAGCTGAAATCACTGAACTAAAATCACTGAACTGATCACTCACAGCCACAGACCTTGCTGAGGTTACCTGGTGGCCAGGGATTGCCAGACCCCTTGAAGGCTGTCTCTTGCGGGACTGCTCTCTCTGGGAAGGCCGTGGCTCCAGGTCAGATCAACAGACCCAGCTTGGCCCACCACAGATTGTGCACTGAAAACTCCTGGACCCTTCAGCTGAAGCCCGGAGGAAAGAGCAGCATCCCACAGAAGAAGATTTAGGACTGAAACACGGTCGGATTCATTATTCCTCTAAAGTCACCTCCTGCGTTCTAGCACGGGCTATCTGAAGAGGCAGTTTTGAGATCCCTGAATTCACCACCTGGGAGAAGAAATCCTGAGGATTAGAACAGAGGCCTGACCACTACCCCAGCAGTCTTTTATTTTGACCCAACCAGCTGAGAATTTTAAGTTAACAGCCTCTTTCTGTGTGTTTTTCTATTTGGGTGTTTTTTGCTTTCTTTTCTCTTTTTTCTGCTGGGAACAAGATCACCAGGATTGAAATAAGACTGGGCAAATCCCACCTATCCCAAATTTAGAGAGACCTTTATTCCCAAGTTCTAAATACCCTTTTTGCTAGTAACTTCAAACTCTCTAAAGGAAATATTTCTAAAAGAAATCTGAAATAGTTGATCCACTGGATTTCTAAGCATTTTCCTGACTTTTAACAGGGACTCTATCTGTCTCAACTCTTTCTGGGATAGAGTAGGAATCAAACTTTATGCCTTTCAAGCTAATGGAGACTTTTCTGTCACTCATTTCATTCCCCTATTTCATATTATTACCAAGCTAGTAGAAAAAAAATTCTTCTCTTTTAAATTTCCAGTTTAAACCTCCCCCCAATCCCCTGACCTCCCCCTCTCCTTCCCAGACTGTAATCTCTCCCCCATCACCTCCACCTTCCTATTCAACTGCTAATGAAGCTGACTACACCTCAGACCCAAACCAAATAAAATCAGTTTTTCTACCTAAAGGCCATACAATTGAAAATGACCCTGACTCTCCTTTGAGCTAAAACTCGAAAAACCAGTTTTTCTGCCTGAAGCTTCCCCACCCTGTCTCCCATCCAGGCTTTCCCCAGAGCCAAGCCTCGCCCCACGCTCCTCCTCCAGGAATTCTCCGCGGGGCCCGCCCCTCTGCTCCCCTCCGCCCCTCTCCCTGCCAAGGGCACCGTGGGGTTTGCCACCACCCCCCGCCCTGCTCACTGAGGCATGGAGTGCGGGATCTGCCCAGCACTGCCATGCCCGCTGCCCCCTCCCCCGGCCCCACACTGGGGTGGGGAGCGTGGGACCTGCCCTCCCCCTACCCACCCCTGCCACTCCAGCCCCAGCTGCCCCGCTCCCTCCCTGCAAGGTGGAGAAAAGAGCACCTGTCTCCACCTCTCCCCTGCGGGACTGAAAGCACACAGCCCATCCCTCAACACCCCACCACGTTACCCCACGCCACTCCATGGGGTGACGCCGTTGGTTCCTCCCCCCTCCTGGAGCCTCCCCCACCAGTTGCCCTGCCTGTCCTGGCTGCCACACAACAGTGGTCGTGGGGTGTGTAAGAGACTGTCCGAAGATTCTCTCATCTGTCTCACGACCATCAAAATGACTGGAGACTGAGACCCTGAATATCACAAGGGATTTTTTTGAAGGTGTTCGGGCCTAGCTGAGATGGATGCTTGCTAAGTGATTATTTGGAGGTGGTTGCATGGTACACTGCCCTCACTCCTGCTGGTGAGCTGAGGCTTGCAAGACGTGGTTTGCTCTGTACCCTACACCTGCCCTCTGTGCAATGGAATTCATCACAATGATCATTGTTATAAATGCAAAGGCAAATTCGTGATTATGAATTAAAAGAAAGATTTATTAATGAACAACAGAAAGCAACAATGATAAAATACCACAATAAAATAGTCAGCGCAGCGCTGGGTGGACAGGGTCTACACCAAAGGTATAGGATTCCCAAATCCACATTTGAGGGTTTCCAGGCTTCGGTTTTTATAGAGGTTTTATGTCCTTGGGCTAAAATTCCAAGCAGGTTCCATTCACCAAGTGTCCCTGATCGTCCAGTGAATGGATTTCCTGGCATGGAATAATAGAGTTAACTAGTGTCCGGGCAGAGCCTCCTCATATGCAAAGGAGATTCTATATGTATTTCAACTTGTGTCATCAGAGCAGAGTAGTGGAATCCGGGCTGGTGCAGATGAGTATCTGGGCTGTGTTTCTCCCTTTTGTCCTTTTGATTGCTTCTTCCACCCCTGGTCCGACAGGTGGGGTGTTCAGGTCTGGTGATGATTATCTTTTTGGAGTCTGTCTTTTTGGCAACCTGATTGTTCCCCACAGAAATCCGTAGGGCGTTGCTCGGGTCCGGAGGTTGGTATTTTTCTGAGCCAGTTCTATTGTTGTCTTGATGGTCCTCCTCCTGTCAATTTGTCTGAGTTGATGGGTTTTTCCCTGAGTTCGTTATCTTGGGTGTTGGTTGCAATCTGTTGCTTTCCAAAGGGGATTTCGACCAGACCCGGAGCAGGGTTTTTTTTTTTACATTTTATATTTCACATTATTACAAACATATTTAATTTATATCTCTCCGAATTTTTAATACATACAATAATTTATTACAATCATCAATCTCCTCTGTTTTTGGCCGTGTGCCCCTCGCTTTGTAAAAGACAATAAAATTACACCCCAAATTTACCTTCCCTTGAGATCTCCCCAATGAACAGAAGACTCTGCGTCGTTGGACAGCTGAGTGGACTTCGATGTCGGTAGCTATAGTCCCCTTACTCTCTTTTCCTTATGCTTTGCTTACTCCTCTTTTCTCTCTATTGCAGAGAGTGCTGCTGAGCACTCAATAAAGTGTGTTTTGCTGTTTGAGTCCCTGGTTTGGTGATAATCTTTTGTACTCCAAGATCAAATAAAAGAACCACATCACGAATCCCACCTTGTGGATCGTGACAGAGTGGGACACCTCCCCTGCTGGTGCTGCACACCACCACCGTCGTGGGCCCCACCCTCACCATGGCTTTCTCCCCTCCCTCAGTTTTTCTGCCTCCCACGCTTCCTGCCACCGCAGCCCCAGCTCTGGCCACCTCAGTCCTGGCTGCCACCTGTCCTGGTGAAAGAAATTGGCCAGGAGACAAGACTCCAGTTTGATGCCTTTGTTAGGATTCAGCTCTTGGGGTGGGAGGGGTCCGAAGGGTTGCTTGCGCCACTGCTACTCCCACACTGGCAGCTCCAAGAAAGAGGCACAATTCAGCTTTGCAGCACACCCTGCAGAGCTGGGGCTTCCGTCCTCATGAGAGTTGCCAGGAGGCCTGTTGTTGTCTAGGGGGGTCAGTGCTTTCCAGTCCTCTTTAGGTCATGGTGATGCAGGAAGATGGTTTCTAAGCAGGCTTAGGTGATGCAGGGAGATGATTTTTCATCATAGCTTGCTAGAATATGATTCCTTGTCCTTTTATTCCTCTGTTAGCTCGTTGTTTTGGTGTCTTGCATGCCTTAGTTTGAATGTTTTTACTGTGTTCCCACAGGAAATCACTAGCTGTAAAATGGTCCTTGGGACATTCTAATCATAGGGGACACTCTCCATTGTTCAGAGGAAATTTTGTTTTGCTGGAAGTACAAACAGTGCACAAGAAATCTTTGTCCAGCCATGCTGCATGGATACTCCTTTTTATCTTTCACAGGGAACCCCAGTCGCACAAGCCTTTTTACTACCACCAAACAACTTGAAATGGCTTCCCCTCAGCCCCACAATAACGTGGGCACGGACTGTGGGCTCAAATAAGCCTACCATTGAGTGCGGCCCATTCTGTAAGGGGGAGAAAATCCACCAAACAGGGATGCTGGACACGAGCGTAGATGTGATCATCGTCACCCGTTTGGAGTGGCCAGTGAACTGGGAACTGCAGCTGGTAGCAGTCATGATTTCAGCGATTGGTGGAGTCACAGTGTCTATGCAGAGTAAGTGTAACATCATTATCAAAGGAGCTGAAGGCAAGCTGGCAACCATCCAGCCATTCATGGTAAGGACTCCCATCACCCTATGGGGTAGGAACCTTCTATTCTAATGGGGAGCTTCCTTACGCATTCCCAGCCGGAATTTCTGATTTGGGCTACTGAGAAATGTGCACTGCCTCGGCTCACCTGGAAATGTGAGGACCCAGTCTGGGTCGAGCAGTGGCTCCTCTCAAAAGGAGAACTGCACGCACTGGAAGACCTAGTGGAAGAGCAGCTTGCGAAGGGCCACATCATTGAGACCACCAGCCCCTGGAATTCCCTAGTCTTTGTGCTAAAAAGGCCTAGAAAGGACAGATGGAGACTCCTCCACAATCTTTGCAAGATCTTCAAGGTCATTGAGGACATGGGTCCCCTCCAGTCTGGGATGCCCTCAGGACTGGACACTTGCCATCATAGATATCAAAGACAGTTTCTTCAACATCCCGCTCCACCCCCAGGATGCCCCTCAATTTGCTTTCTCCATCCCCTCCCTTAACAGAAAGGCCCCACTCAAAAGGTACCATTGGCTTGTCCTTCCTCAAGGCTTAAAGAACAGTGGTATGTTGCTCACATGCAGAACCAGCTCCTGGATGCAACTATCCACCACTTTATGGATGATATCCTGGTCTGTGCATCAGAAAAGACTTACTTGGACATGACTGTTAGAAGAACCATTGAAGCCACAGAGGAAGCAGGATTCAAGATTTGTGAAGACAAAGTGTAGTATGCCAGACTATGGACTTACCTCAGACTCCATATCCACGAGAGGACCATTGTACTCCAGCAACTTACCATCTGTGATGACCCAAAAACCCTGAGAAACTTACAGAGTTTGTGTGGATCCATCAACTGGATATGTCCCCTTCTAGGGATTACAACAGAGGACTTCATCTCCCTCTTCCATCTTCTCCACAGCAGTGGAGACCTGGATTCTCCACACGCCCTCACTCCAGAAGCCCGAGATACCATCACCAAGGTCCAGGAGGTCCTGTCTTCACACCAAGCCCATCGCATTGAGCCCAGCCTGCCTTTCCAGTTCGCCATTCTGGGCAAGGCCCCCCCGTTTCTATGGGTTGATCTTCCAATAGGATCCTCAACTCAGATACCCTTTACTGATACTTTAATGGACCTTTACAACCAATCAACCTACAAAAACAACAGCCACCCTTCAAGAAATAATGGCACATCTAATCAAAAAGGCCAGAACTCTACTCCGCTCTCTTGCAGGATGGGAGTTCACATGCATATACTTGCCATTGACTACTGGGAACCTGGAGCATTTTCTCCAGACCAGTGAAAGCCTCCAGTTCGTCTTGGATAGCTACCCAGGCCAAATTTCTATCCACATGCCAAAACACAGACCTTTTAATCATGATCCAGACTTTGATCTTATTCAAAATTAAACCAAAGTAGGACACCTCTCAAAGCTCTAACTGTTTTCATAGATGGCTCAGGGTCATCCCACAAGTCAGTAATGACTTGGAATGATCCCAAGACCCAAGTGTGGGTGTCTGATGTCTAAGTACTGGAGGGATCTCCACAGATTGCTGAGCTAGCTGCTGTAGTCAGAGCCTTTGAGATATTCAAAGATGAACCCTTTAATCGGGTCAGATTCAGTTTACATTGCTGGCATAGCTATGAGGGTTGAACACTCTTTTCTCAAGGAGGTCTCCAATCCAAATTTACAACAATTGATTTCTACATTAATTCATTTATACTCCCACAGAAAGCAACCTTATACATGTGAGGTCACACACTGACCTCCCAGGCACCATCGCAGAAGGGAATGTGAAGGCAGACACTGGACATGTCAGCAGAGATTTGCTAACATCCCTGACATCTTCGCCCAGGTGAAGCTGTCACATGCATTTTATCATCAGAATGTACCTGCCCTCATCAGAATGTTCAAACCCTGGAAAGATCAAGCGAGAGCTATTGTAGCAACATGCTCAAACTGCCAAAATTACCAGATACAATCTATGGGTACTGGGGTTAACCCCCGAGGCCTGAATAGATGCCAATTGTGGCACACTGACGTAACCCACTTCCCATCGTTTGGAAGGTCTAAATATGTGCATGTGTTGGTCGACACATTTTCTGGAGCAATATTTGTGTCAGCTCATGTAGGAGAGAATGCCACTCACACCATTAAGCATTTTCTCCTTTCATTTGCAACCCTGGGAGTCCCTGAACAAAACAAAAGAGATAATGGGCCCGCCTATGCCTCCCGTAAGTTGAAAGAGTTCTTCAGCCAGTGGGGAATAAAATGAGGGGCATAGCCACTAATCCCACATGGCAATCCATCATAGTAAAAAAACATCAAACCTTCAAAAGAATCCTCAATCAGCAGTGGAGAGAAACAGAAATTATGTGTCCTGTTGAAAGACTCTGTAAGGCCCTGTACATCATAAACTTGCATATCATCAGAGCCTGACCCCCCAATACTCCGCCACTTCTCCAATTTGACCCAAGCAAAGCTTACTGAGAAGCCACCACTGCTAGTAAAGGACCCAGAAACACATAAAATTTCTGGGCCTTTCCTGCTGATTACCTGGGTGAGACACTATGCCGGTGTTCTATTACCATCTGGCCCAAAATGGTTCCCATGGAAAAACATAAAACCATATATAGGCCCTGCAGACACTGCTCCCACAAAAACTAAAAAGAATTCTCCTGAGTCCAATACAAGACCTCCTCAAAATCAGACCAGTTCTGCATGGAGATGTAGGCATTGCCAAATGACCACAAACCAGAAAGAAGACCATCCCATCATTCTACAGCAGAAAAAATAGAGGACTGAACAAGATGCTGCTGCTTAAGTCAAACCATAGGCCAGATGCTGTCTGGCCACAAATTGCTCCCTAGTTTGTATGTTGTTACCTCTCTTACCCTAAAAACCCTCATGTCCCCCTCCCTCAACCCTTGCCAGAACCTCCCTAAACCTTATACCCACCCTCCCATCCTAAGTTTTTAGTAAATAGGAAAAGGGAGGAAAGAATGTGACAAAAGAGTGTTGCAGTGCATTATGACATATGGTATGTCCCTGAGGATAAACCCACCCATGGCTTAGGATAATGTTAGTCCCTTCCAAAACTCCCCCTTCCCTCCATCCCATCCTATGGGCTGTAAAATTTCCCCCTCTTATGTCCTTCCACCCCTGTTTAAAAGACAGCGCGAAAGACATTTCTATCACTTTCTTGCCCCGGGCGGCTGAGAACAATAAACCCAGAATCTCATCCTGACAAGATTGAGCCTCTTTGTCTATATACCTAAGTTCATGCTGAATATAATATAAGACCCCCCACCCTGTGGTCTGTGTAGGGCAGACACATCTCTACGGGAGACAAGAATGAAAGGGGTCAAATAATATTTACAGCAAAAGAGAAAAAAACACAAATTCCCCCTTTCACCATAAAACTAACAAGTTTCACTTATATGCCCTATCAGAAGTCCCATCCCTGTTTCTCCCTTGGGTAGCCACAGCTAAAGCCCTTGGTGAGATAAATCAACTGGGGTGTTGGCTTAGCAAGCAGACCAATACATCTGCTGCCCTGAGTAATCTTTTAAAGGATGAGGGGACTACCAGACATGCATCCCTACAAAATCGAGCAGTGATAGATTTCCTACTGCTTGCCCACGGACATGACTGCCAGGACTTAGAGGGGATGTGCTGCTTCAACCTCTATTCGGTCTCAAAATCCATCCACACCAACATCCAGACACTGAAGGAAAAAGCAAAGGACTTAGAGGGGATGTGCTGCTTCAACCTCTATTCGGTCTCAAAATCCATCCACACCAACATCCAGAAACTGAAGTGTCAGGAAAATTAATCCACAAACACTAGAGGTTTATGTCCAAAAAGGAGACAGAGGAGTCCTTTTTCTTTATTCGAATAAAGGGAGAGACCATGGGGCATTCCCCTGGGGTCTCTCAAATTTTTGGAGGGCGCAGCCTCCTTTTTATCCTAATTCCCGGCCGCTTGTCCCTTCTCTCTTTCCCGATAGGCTGAGGTACTTGAGAGGTACAGGCTTCCCGGAACACCTGATACCGGCAGAGATACCTTCCCCCCCCCCACAATGCATAATCCCTTCTTAACTTTTATGGAATTCATAGTGTACTTTTAGTGCTCTTTTGATCTTCTACTGGAATCCATCCTATTGTTTCTGTCGTCTCTCACTGATAGCTACATCTTATCAACTGACCCACAGCTTGTTTGTAAAGACAAACCCATCATTCCTCTCAGAAGGAAAAAGCAAAGGACATAAAAGTAGAAAACCCCTACTGGGTCAATGAACTTTTTGAACAATGGGGATTAATAGGATGGGCTTCATCATTCATTAAGGGAATTTTGTAGATTTTTGCTGTGATTCTTACCATGTTACTTATGTTCTCCTGCCTTGTATGTTGCTTCAAAAGAACTGTTAAGGAGGCCTTTTTACTAAATACAGAAGGGGCAGTTGTGGAGACAGGTGAGCCCGCCAAGGTTTTCCCTTGGAGGAATGTGCTCTGAGGAAGCTGTGATAAGCTTATCTCAACCCTCTCCTGGAGAGATACCCCTTAGATGGGACCGTTGTCTCTTGTCATGGTGAGCTATCCCACCATGCTTTGGTGACTACACTGATCCTTTGTAACCCATTAGTTTTCCCTCCTGGTACAACCCTTCCTCCATAAAAACCTCAGCTTCTGCCCAGTTCAGGAGGGAGCTGCTGTACCCCTTCACAGAGCTGCTGGACAATAAAAGCTGTCTCTGTGGAACTGCCACATGATGCACCTCTCTATCTCTGAGTCAGCCTGGGATAAGCTCGCAAGCAGAGCTGAAATCACTGAGCTGAATACTCACAGCCACAGGCTGCCCCTTGCTGAGGTTACCTGGTGGCCAGGGATTGCCAGAGATCCCCCAAAGGCTGTCTCTTGAGGGACTGCTTTCTCTGGGAAAGTCATGGCATTCCAGGTCAGATCAATGGACCCGCCTGGCCCATGATATTACATGACATTTTAAGGAACTGTCCAAGCAGATCAGATGCTTCCATTTAGCTATTGTAGGGCACAACTTAACTTTTATTCATGTTCTTTTTAACAGAGTTCAAACACGTGCACAAAATGCAATGGTAAGCAACCTTAATGCAACCAGACTATTTTTTTACCTTCCTGCCTAGATCTAGAAGGGAAAAATCTGCCTAGAAGGGAAAAATCATCAATAATTTCTCTATAAATATGGGGAGAGGGGTTGTTGTTTTAGCTTGAATAGTGCTAGTGAAAATATTTCTGGCTAAAATTTGTGATGCTTGTCTCATGCTAGTAAGAGAGATAACGACATATGCAAATGAACAACAACATTAGAATAAACTTTCAATGACAATCAGAAAAGTCATGAGCAATTTCAACTTCTTTCAACTTCTGACTTTAGACTGTGTGACTTTTTTGATGTCTGCTGAAATGAGGTAAATATTGTAAGATACAGTAGAATATACAGGAGAAATTAAAAAGCCCTACCGTGGGTTACATTCTGAATTATTCTCCTCTAGCATATTTATCTGCTAAAAGAAAAGCAGTTATAGATTGACTGATTAAATAAAAAAACCCAACAACATAGCTGGACTTCAGGCAGTATCCTTTATAGTAATTTCTTGGCTGGTATCTTTTTTTTAGCTTCCTTTTGTGCTATCACTTATTTCATAATAAAAAGCATTTTGTATCCTTAGCCAGATGTGCTGTAATGGCTTCAGTATGTCATATTTGTGGGCAACAACCTTGAAATTCCTTCAATAATTTTTACTGTAAAAATCTCATAATCTTCAACAGAATTGTTCCTAGTTTATACAATAAATTAGATTACAGGATTAACTATCTTTAGAAACAAAACAAAAACATTGCCAAGCGAGGTTCTCATGAAAGCAAGACCTGATCATAATTTGAGAGATCATTACACCCAAACAGCACCCAGTCTTGGGGTTCCTGTAGTTGCACTAATATTTTTGGTATACAGTAAATTAGATTATCAGGATCTGAGCATGTAATTCCTTTCAAAAGAAAAAAATCCAAATAAACAACCTTTGAAAGAACTTCTGAACTTGACCTCACATGATGGTCATGAAACTTCAGTATGATGTTTTGGGGGAAGATCTAACTTCCATTTTGGATAGTTC
>NC_031777.1:7590815-7660766 GCF_001522545.3 Parus major | reverse complement strand
CCCCCCATGGAACAGTGAGACTGAGGGGAAGGAAAGAAGAAAGTATTGAAGCACATAAAGTACTTCTTTTTGCCTCTTTTCTGAACAGAATGCCAAACTGACAAATAGATACTTGTAATGAAATTGAAAACCAAATAGAGACTACTGATATAGATGCAGTTTATGTAAAAAAGCTTCTATTTTTTTTCCCAGAATGGCAACCTTAACAGTAATAATGCATGAAGCAGCTATTTGTTCTTTATTGTAGAGCCAATGTTACTGACTCTGAGAACAACCGTGTGGCATAATGGGAATTCTATCTTCAGTACAGTTTACTTCTGTAAACTGTACTGGCTTCTTTCAGAAATGATCCTCATATGGAAATATCTACAACTACAGTAGTTACTTTACAAGAAAAGCCTTTTGGACTGTAAAGAATGGCCTTTGTCAGCTACTTGAGAAAACAGGCTACAGATTAAAACATTTACAACAAAATAAGCAATAGTCTTTGTGTTTGAATGCAAGTATATTTTTACTCCTCTTGACCAGGAAAGCCCTGGTGCCAGGGAGGAATTCTTTAGAAGTATTTGAAAGAAGAGGAAGTAAATTAATAGAATTTCATAGGAATTATTGTAGGAAGCTAATTCATGTAAAAAGTATGTTTCAAAATACTTTTTTAAAAATTATAAAACTTCTTCCAAAGTAACCATGTTTCCACCTGACATAGGAAGAATCTAATAGACCTTCTATAGAGGAGACATAACTCCTATTAATTTCTGAGGCAACAGATGATACAGTTGTTTGCAGGAACCAAGTCCCTTACAAAGCTGAGACTTTTACATTAGGAATTAACTGAGAAAAGGATCTTTCTAGCAAAGGTTAGATTCTGATCTCTTTATAAATTAGTACCTTTTTCTGCAACTCAATAGTACTTGTCTCACTGGGACTATCACTAAGAATTCTGCTTGCCATAATGATAAAGAATGTCCTGATGTAGAGATTTTTCCAGGAATCTGATGTCACCGATGTCCACTGTATTAAGCCTGCATCAGATGATAAAACAAAATAATACTGACAAGATCCATGGAAAAAAATCATGTCTTAAGCTCTTTATATTTCAGTGAGCTAGTGTAAATTTTAACTATAGGTTGTAAGAATACATGGAAAGCAACATTTTAACCATTTTTCTCATATTTACATAGGAGCTGCATAAACAAGAAACATATGGCTTTCATCCAAAAGAGAAAAATGCCTGGCATGGCAGTAAACAGAAATATTCAAGGCATGATGAATATTCCTTAAGAATCAAAGAAAGAAAATAGTTCTTTATACCCATAGGGCAAACTTCTGAAAGAGAAAAACTTGAAGAAAATTACTAAGAAGGTTTGGACCCAGAGGCAGATCTTAAGACTCTTGCTTTCCATAAATGCCTGTGCTTTTGATAAGCGAGTCATATTGTGTAAACAATTTATCTGTATTATAGAATCTGTCACTGTTTTTCAAGAAGAAAAGCTGCACTGAGTCTTGCTTTTTCATTTGGGACAAAAGAAAAGCAATCATGGATGAAAAATGAAGGCTGTGTTGTCTTCTACCACTACAGTTGTTTTTAAATTATGTTATATATTTAAATACTTTTTATCATAGAATCATAAAAATATTTGGGTTGGAAAGGACCTGTAAGCTTATTGAGTCCAACCATAAACTTGACACAGCCAGGTCAGTACAGCACAGTACATCCAGGAACAGACATTATACTGCAATAAAACAGACTTTAGAGCAAGGAAAAACTTCCAACATTACTGTATGCCTACATGGTACATGTGAAGGACAATTATACCAAATCTAGTCAAAATTTAGAGGTGAATAATGCTTAGCCACACTGGTACATAAAATTTCAGAATGGATTTAATGGAATTTTACCTCAAGTAGTGAAAGATTTCTTACTTAAAAGAAAACTGATTTTTATGGATTTGCTGGGTATTTTTTTTCTAATGTTGTACTAGGGAAATTAACTGCCAAATTTGATCTGCACAGGATTAAGCTAATATTTCATTATTAGAACTGAATATCTATCTGCACAGCAAATAGTTACATACACTTGAACTCTTTCCTAATTCATTTGAGGTCTTGGAGGGATTCAGGGGGTTTTAGATTTATATATAATTTTTTTGTAAAACACAAATCTTTAAAGTGGTACCATTAGTCCATGAAAATCAAGTACAAGCAGGATTCAAACTCTACATAGATGAGCTGTTTCTGTATAAAGGAAATAGTTTTAATGGTTGTGTAGGAATATGTCTCTACCTGGGAGTTTTGTGGAAAAAGCAGTAGAAAGATGACAGGACTGACTGGATATAGATGTCATTGTGCTGCTAAAGACATTCCAGGGCAAGTTACCTCAGAAAAGGCAATAAACAGGAGCTTAAACCTCACTGAGCAAACAGGAAAATAGGTGTTAAATGTCTCAGTATTTTGAAGATAAAATCTCAGTCTTCCTTCAAAATACATAGATGATCTCTACATTATTTGAAAGTACTTACTGTATAGACTAGATTATGCAGATTAGGTAACAAAAGTAGCTTTTAAAAATATAAAAAGTAAGCATAATGTTTGTCACAGTTTCAATCACGATAAAAATTAACCCACCAAACTGATACAGAGGGACTTCATATGTGAGAGATTGGTACCTCCATTTCTTAACAAACACACCCCCATGAACCATATAAATCTGCTTCTCAGTGATTGCTCCAGCTTTTATTATTATATTGAGATGAACAGATTTTGATTTCCAATGCACTGAAAGTGTTCCAATCATTTCAGGGCAAAGCAAAAAAATTTTCTCTATGTCCCACAGTCATAGGAAAACCGCTAGGAAAACTGTCCTGGCATATTCAGCCATATTCTACAATTTAGTAATCTAGCATTTAATCCTCCTTAATAGTCAACGGATTCATTGAGAAGTCTTTTGCCACAAGTCAATTATTAGCCAGTGCTACTGGCTAAGTGTGGAAGTGGTCAGCAGCAGCTACAAGTTGTGTTGCTGTATACACTTTCACTGAACACCAGAATCACAGTCACATTTTCAAAAGAATTAACAGCTCATTTAGACACACAACTGAAGGTTTGTCATCAAAAGGATTTAGTATGCATGTCATCATAGACATGGCTAGATTCAAGTTTAGACCAATATTTCCCTCTTTTCTATCATACAAGGAGAAACCCCAGGTATTACTAGAAGGTAGTGTGCCAGCACATGACAACAGTCAAACACACTTGGCTCCAGGTTACAAAACCAAGCCCAAACAGACTGTTTTGAAAACTCAGCCATGTATTGCAGTGACTGAATTCAAGCTGAACTTTCAATAAATACCCTTGTATTTTTGAACTATGTTAAGGTGATCTCTAAGTGATACCCAGATTCTCAGTGTGGAGCAGCAATGCCTGGGCAATACAATTCAAAGAGCTGAAGGATCAGAGAGGTAATCACTTCAACATGAATGAGTAACTGGTGTTTTAGGAGAGGAAAATGTAGCACAAATGTAGGAGTTGAGTGATAGTATAAAGCTTACAGTTTGAGATCTCATTTGCCTTACTATACAAGGTATCCATGCATGAAAGAACTGTGATTTAGCAACTAAATCTATACAACAGAAGAAACTGGTCTGGAAAGATAACATTCTTGGGGATGGCCAAAACAGTGAAGCTGATTAGTTTCAGAATATTTTCATAGCTGGTTTGATCAGTTTCAGCAAACTAGGAACAACTTTCTGTGAGCTTTCTACTTGTATTATGTGGAATCTTTGCCATAAAAATTAATTGTTCCTTTGAACAGATGTCAGAAAACTGCATGCTTATAAGTACATTCCAATTATAAATGCTTAAAAATTTGCCAAACAATATCTAATCCTTTTGTCTGAGTAACAACATAATAGGACTAACATCTGAATGTTAATAAACTACTATTCTTATTGCTGTGTTGTCTTAGAAAGTTTGTGAGTAGTATTTTTGGCTCACAATACCTAAATTAATCATGAACTTTACAATGACAAAATTTCCAGAGCCACTATAATGAACACGATGCTATTAGAGGTTCATCCACTACTTTGACACAATGCAGAAAATACGTAATTTCTAGACACAAGGTCTGTTCTCTAAATTATCAAGGTCCCCCTGCAGGGGCTCCCTGACAGCAATGAACCTGTAAAGAGTGGGATTCTATGCAGTTGTGGCAACTTTAGTGGAACTAAATTAATTTACACTGGTTAGGTTAAGAAAACAAAAAAAGGCATCTTAAAATGTGTATATGGCAGCACAAAGAAACCTGATGCAAATGAAAAATATCTGTTTCAAATTATTTTACTGTAGAACCAAATTAGCTTTCAAAGCATGATGCACATTCCAGCACATTATTGAGTTCACTGCATAGGAAATAGAGACTGTCTACTAATTCAACCACTAACACCACAAACGGTATACATTCTCTTTGGAGTAACATGTATTGTGAGAAGTCTATCCCCAGGCACTATTTGAATTCAAGAGCTGGCTTTTTTTCAGACTAGAACACCTATTTTCACATCCCAAACCACATTATTGACCTTCTTTGGCTTTAAAGTCAAAAAATCTTAGTCATGCAAGAAAGAGGACAAGCAACTTACATCAGCTGCAAATTAAAAAAAAAACCCACAGGATCAGATTAAGAGACAAAAATCACTCTCTTTAAAAAAAAATAAAAATCTTGCTTGAAAATATTTCACTAGCAAAGAGGAAGTACACACTTCTGTCCCTGACAATTTAATATGCCAGAAATGTTGGAGTCTGGAGATACAGAGTGTGTGCCCTTGTCTCTGATGCCTAGCTTTGAGATCCAGGAGAACACTGAATTTCATATAAGATGAAATTTATGAGCATGTTTTCGTGTTGATACATGAAAACAACTGTTAAAGTTAGATAGAAAAACTAAAAGTGTAAGTGTGTAGATTAGAGAGTTTTCTTAAGTCACTGGGTGAAAAAGTTAGTTTAGAGTTTAAGCTAGTTTAGAAAGCAGAAGGCAAGATGGAGGATTTAGAGTGTTGTCTCTTTTCCTTCTTCTTGTTTCTTCATGTTCTTCTAGAGGTTTTTGGGTAATAGTGATTGGATAGAAAATGCTGCAGTGCAGTACACAGGTGATGGGTCATTGGGTCATTAAGAAAAATAATATACGTGTCTATTGTTAATTTGATAAGAATAAGTATAAAGATAAAAGAACTGTGTAGTTCAGGGCCACTTTGTGCCATCAGAGCCAAAATGTGCCACATTGTAGTGAACTAAATTTGTGCAGAAAGTCTGGAGAGACCTGCCAAGTTTTGTGATAACATCCTAATAAACATGAGAAACAAGATCCTAACGAGCTTTGGAGTTTTCTTCTGACCCTGAGAACTGAGATAAATGGAACTCCCTGTGAAAGAGTATTCCGAAGGAGCCCAGCTCAGAGAAGCTGAGAAATTCAGGAGTGAAGAGAAGTGCAGAAGAAGCACAGCAGAATCAAGAGAGAAAAAAACAGATTAAAAAAGTTACAAGAAAGGGGTTCTCCAGGGAGGCTTTAGACCTGACTGTTCAGGAAATTCTTTCAGCTGCTCAGCCTCTAAGACGTAGAGGTCAGCATAACCATAGCACAGCTCAGGATGTGGGGGAGCAGAAAAAATGTATTGCAGCTGAGCATCCACCAGAAAAGTGTACAGCAGAAGCTCAAGATCTCTGTATGACCAATAGAATAATGCTAAAATAATTAATTAAGTATCAGGACAGGTTTTTGCTTCCCAAAAGAAAAAAATAAAGCATGAGAAACATCAATACAACAAGTATATTCAGTACAAAGGAAAAAGAAATCAGGATAGGAAAACAAACCCAAGCTTTATAGACACAAAACCCACAGGAGTGGGGGGAGTGGAGGGGTGCATGTGCAAAAGAAATCTTCAAAATTATAGAGGAATCAAATATACCCATCCAAGACCCTCAAGGACTTTCACATTTCCCCTCCCCCGATGGAGTGCCACAGACATTATCTCAGCTGAGAGGTAAAATAACATTAGAGTCTAGTCCAACCCTGCACAGCCATAGACGGGGTCCCAGATCAGAGCTCTGTGAATGGCATTGCCCTTTTTCCTTTTTGGAATAAAAATGGGCAAAGAACCCCAATGGACCCTTCTCTCATTTAATTCAAGCTGGACTAGAATAAAGCATAATGTTTTCAAGAGAAAAATTTAGCAATGGTGAGCATAATATACTTGTCAGTAAGCAAACCTGGTCACTTTATACTCATAAAGCTGTTTCTCTAAACCTGGTTGTTGAGAGGGAAAAAGCCTTGGATTCTGCAGGACAGGGTGAGCACCATCTCCAGTGCTGGAGCTGGCTCAGGTGTCTCATCTAGAGAATTAACTCTGCAAGTGACGTAAAGCTGCTTTTGATGCTGTCATGGATGTTTCAAACCAAGCAGCCTCAGGATTACAGCACAAGCTGCAGAAACCTGCCCACATTCATTTTATTTAAATAATCATAATGAATAACACAAGAATTTGGACTTAGTAAGTTAAAATATAAATGAGGTGTTAAATACAACTAACTAAATATTTTAACACTTCTTAACTTTTGTAAGGTCTGAATATTTATGACAAATTAAACCTACTTTAAACACTTAACTAAAGATCCTTTAAACCCTTCTTAGTAAGCTACAATGATTTTTTTGATGATCACAAATTTCCGCATTTTCTGAAGAATGCAAGCATCCAGCTTCCATTGGAAGTTTGATAAAGGGGATGAAAGGATAGATGGGAGCAGCAGTAACAGAAAATGCTGAATTATCCTCGCAACAACTCAGACACAAAATTAAAGTTGTTATGGGAAGGGGAAGTATCTTTCGCATTTTGTTTTCTATAGGAAGTTCTCAAAAGATAACTTGCATTAAAAAAAACAACTGGGGAGGGTGAAATGAAAAAGCAGGCAAGTGGCACTTGGGGCTGCATTTTAGGAAAGGTGAAGACCTGCATGTGCCATAGGGCCGGCCCATCCCACTCACAGAGTTGTTCTCCATCTTCCCTCTTCACTGTACAGCACCCCAGGCCCACAGCCTTACTTTCTGCTTCCCCTGCCTATAACACGGCTCTTAATGTTCTTTATGTCATCCTTTAGCTGAGCTACCCTCTGTTTGACCATATTCAATAATAATAAAGATGAAGTCTAGCACACCCTTTTGTTTCCCTCTTTTCCCCCACTCCCACCTCCCCCCCCACCTCGGGTAATGAAGGCCAGTCTCCAAGGGAGTCATCTAAAGAGATGGGCAGCTGCAGCCATCTCATACTTAGTACGAGGTACAATAAAACTACACAGCAGAGTCCACAAAAGCTTATTTAAACACTTAGCGGTGTCGTTTCTCACCCTCACAGTGAAAAGGGCAGCCATAAAGCACACCACAGATGCCACCTCTTCTACAGGACACATATCTTTTAAAAAAAAATCTGAAGGAGTTCTCTCCCTGAAATACTCATTGTGCCATGCGTGGTCTCAGTTTAAAATGCACAAGACCTAGGGTACAGGCGCTGTTGGCAGTGAAAGAAGAATGTTTTAAGTTTTACAGAATTTCAGAACCTTATTTTTAATTAAGAAGAATACTCTTTTGCATGGGAAAACAGAAGCAAGATCAGTAGCTACACAGCACAGCAGTACTCAACTTGCCTAAACAGCAGCAAGGAACGATAATTGAAGAACAGGTATAATGGCAAAGCAATAAAACTGTAATGAAAATTTATAATACACTACAATAAGTCTGAATATGAAAACAGATTAAAGTAATGTTGTTTTCATGGAGTTCTCCTCTTCTTAATTAACAGTAATTTTTTTTGGTCTACCATAACAGTTATTGCTGTTCAGGTCTGGAATTTCTTTCTAGTACTACTAGAAGGTACTACTTTCTAGTACTTCACCTTCAACCTTTTGCTAAGTATATTGCTTAAGAAAATCCCTTACCTCATTTTTCTAGTCCCAGATCCTATAGTCTTGATTAGTTTGAAAATTCATTTTGCTCTTACCAAAGCCAAGAAATAAATTTTCTCCGTACAGGCTTAATTTTAGTGTGTTCTTTAATTTCTTCACTGTACTCACGGGATCACCTTAACAGCTTGTAATAGAAGAATAAATGTAAAAATCCCCCAAATCACTTAGAAATAGGTGGTTTTTAATATTGGCAATTAAAATATTTTAAATTAAGGGTTATAAGCATGACTTTTATTGAGAAGATGGTGACAGCATCTGCAATTCAGCTTTAACAACATGGCAGTCTTCACAGCTTGGATTTTTTTTTCTCAAGTCAAAAGCAGGTCATTAGAAAATTTTAGTGAAGTAAGACCACTGAATTTGTGTTAACCAAAAGTAACATCTTCTATCCAATCTGCTGCAGAAAATATATTCATCTTTGCCTAGGATCTGGCTTTGAAAAAGAAGCTGGGTTGGCTGACATAACTCATGAAACTCTTTCAACTGTCAACCTGAAATTGGAGCTCTTATGCTATGAACATTTTTCTAATTTTGAAATATAAGTAAACTTCAAGGCAGAAACTCTTTTCTAATCCCTGAACAGAAAGGCAATAAATTTAGATCAGTTTTATATGTAGAAGAGCCACACTTATCTTGGTCATGGTTTCCAGTACAGAGAAAAATCCTGCCTAACTAAACAGTTCTCTTTGAATCTCACTGTATCTCTCTTGAAGTAGCTGTTATCTAGATGTTCTCATAATGGCTTTTCCTTGGGTAGTGATGCTTTCATATGAGGTAGAATCCTGCTTTTGTTAGTTCAATTGTAGGGTACAATAGTGATACATGCACAACTTGATTTATCTAATATTTTATTGATGTACAAAACACTCGCTCTGAGTGAGATACTTCACTCAGGGTCAAGCTGTTCAGGTATAAGCAGTTTATTATAAGGGTAAAGGAAGGAAGAGACCCGTATCCACCGCCAGCCTCGGCCTACATGTGGTCAGGGAGGGAGAGAGAGTGGAGCAGGGAGAGCAAGAGAAGAGAAGTTAAAGAGAGGGAGGGGGGAAAACAAGAGTAAGAGAACAAGTGTGGGGGGAACAAGAGAGGCTTAAGAGAGGGGGGAATAAGAGAGGAGTAAGAGGGAACACAAGGGAGTTAAGAGAGGGGAGGATAAGAAAGTGGGAAGAACACAAGAGCATGGGGAGAAAACAGGAGAGCGAAGTTACTGTTACAATACCTTATATGCTTTTATACAGTGAATATTCTAATTCCCAGTAACCAATCACTACGAGACACACCCACTAAAGAATTTACATATAGCCCATAGAACTATGACATTACCATACAGTGTTACATTTCAAACTCTAAAAGCTTTACAAATTCTTCTCTTGCTGCTTGTCCTTTGGATTCTCTATCTGCAGAAGGACATTCTTTCATCAACAGGGATTCTCCTTTAGCTGGCGAGGCTATTGTTCTTTGGGTATTTATTAACTAGCACTCAATATCCCATGACTCAAAGCTAGCTCTCATTTCTACTTCGATTCTAGGCTTCATATTTTCAGAATCTTTTGCTAAACAATCATATTCATAAGATTTCCCTGTTTCATTCTCCCCAACAATATTTCTATATTTTTATGTCGGTTTGAGACATCCTGGTTTTTGGTGTAGCACGGGGGGGACAGACCACAGGCATAGCTTCTTTGAGAAGTTGCTGGAACCTTCCACCATGTCTGACACAGCAAATTTCTGATGGCTGTGTCAAGTTCTGCAACCGCAGGATCATGTCCAGAGAAGCTACAGTTATTAGGAACCAGCATGGGACAGCAACAAGACGGGCTTCTGTTCATGAAAACATTTATTCAGACTGGGAACAAACTCAGATTCAGAGACAGAGAGTGACAAACAAAGGCATGGTGATGGGTTTTGAGGGACAGAACCAGGGTTGAGTTCAGAGTCAGGGACCACTAGGGACACAGCAAGGGAGAAACCCTAGGGGCCCAAACCCAATCAGAACTCCTGGGACACCCCTCACAAGGGGTCTGGGGTGGGGCAGCTTCATCCAGGACACACACTGCCCATCCCCCAAAGCAGAAGGTCAAACTTCACACTAGGCTGGGCTTACAGCCATGCCTCTCACTTTAACAATGCTTATCTGAAACTAAATCTTTGCCTCCCTAAGGCACCTCACAACAGCTCTGGAGATGGACACACTGCTGGCACAATTAGAGAGGCTGGTAACGCCTCTGTGATGACATATTTAAGAAGAAAATCAAAACAGCACACATACAGTTTTTTCCCCAGGAGTGAGGAGGCACTGCTGCCACCTCAGTGCGATGTGTGGTGATGAGGTGCAGCCGCTGCCATCTCGGGGTGGCCCACAGCGAGCCTTGCCTGCCTGGCCACCCCTAGATAACCACACAGACAGGGGCAGCAGCTTATTCTTCCCAGCAACCCGCATAAGAGAGGCATGAAATAGCATGAGCACCGTGGCAGCTGCCACTGCTCACATGGTGGCAGTGGGGCTGCTTGGCCAGCAGTGGAAGCATGACAACAGAGAACCAGGTTGAGATAAACTTCTAAGCACTGCAGGATCCTGCAGGAATCTTCAAATTAGTGGAACTTGTTGGCAATGGTGCCTATAAGCAGCAGTTTTTCTTCTAGTCAAAAAGGGGAGGAAGTGAGGACATGTGAAGGAAAACACGGTGACACCAAGGTCAGTGGAAAAGAAGGAGGGGGAGAAGGTGCTTCAAGAGTCAGTCAAGATTTCTCTGCAGCACTATAGTGAAGCAAACTGTTTCCTTGTCATGCATGAAGTCCAAGAGGGATGCAGAGATTCATTTGCAACCTGTGGGAAAAGGGCTTACACCAGAGCTGGGGGGTGTTAGATGAAGCTGTAGTCTAGTGGGAGACCCTGTAGTCTAGTGAGAATAGAGGGCCCCTGCTTCCAGAGACAGGGAGAAAAAGCCCTTGCTGCCAAACAGGAGCAGCCTATCCTTAAAAGACTGCATCCCATGGATGAGTGACCTCACAGTTTTGGGAAGACTGTTTGCCCATGGGAGGGACCCCATGGCACAGCAGGAAAAAATACTCTTTTCCTTGACTGAACAAAAGGAAATCCCAAGTGACAAACTGACCAAAACTTGCACACCTTGTCTCCCTGCACTGTTGGTAGGAAAGAAGGACTAGGGGAATAAAAGGTGTTTTAAAAGCTTATTTTATTTCTCAATTGTTCTCTGACTCTGTTAATACTAAGTTTACTTCATACCTTTAAATTTGAATCTGTTTTGCCCTTAGAGGTTTTTCTCCCAATTCTTGTCTCAACTCATGAGCCCTTTGTTAATTTTTTTCCCTTTTCCTTTGCTCAACTGTAGCATAAGAAGGGTTTTTGGCCAGTGTCAAACCATGACAATTTCAGAAGTATAAAACACTTTTCAAAGTTTCCTTTTTTATTTATTTAAAACCCTTTAAACTATGCTACAGTACTTCAATATAAAGTGAGCTAAAAGCTACTCCTCTGTGTGGTTAAACTCAAATATGAAAAACAAAAGTGGATGATTCAAAGTTAATAATATAATTAATTCGTTATTAAAAAGCCTGACAATACAACCATTGCATGAGTAGGTTCTCAAACAGCAGGGCAGCTATTAAAATACTAAGCAGTAGTCAAGCTTGTCCACAAGTTTACTAACAGAAGTCAAAGTGTTTAAGACATCTTGACACAGGACTCCTAAACTAAATACAACAAACATGCAGACACTTTCTGGAAGTTTTTCCCATGGTATGGGGAACTGCAGGAGAAAAAGCATGACAAAACCAGAGGAACTGATGAAATATAACAAAAATATTGTTTCATTAAGTTGAGAAATTGAGAAGTAGAATCATAGGAATCTCAAACAGCGGCCATGATTCCCCTCCCAAATTACATGGCAAGATTTACTATTTTCCTATACTGCTGCAGGCTTTGTATTACTCATTTGGAGTAATCTGGAGTTTGATCTCAAATAGAGACAAGTTCCTGAAAGAAACATGTATTAATAATCACCAAGTAAGAAAATTCAGTACTTCCTGTAGAAATACCTAGCAAAGTCAAGGATGACTTAAGTGAGGGCTGAGATCACTACAAGAGTGAGTGCTCTTTGCTTAGGATAGCTAAGAAGAAAGGTACAGTTAAGAGCAAAGAAATGAAAACTTCTCAGTGGGCTATGCAGTGTTGTATCAATTCAGAAATAAACCTAAATTTAGAGACATTAGGTGGTCTTCAGGTATCTTTATTTGCATGCATCAGGTTAGATTCATTACATGAATATAGTGCTGCCTACAAACCTGACCTTCTATGCAGTTCCATGAGCCAGAAGAAAGCTGAGAAAGATCAGGTGCTCCTCTGTTCACCAATTCTGAAGCAGGAGTAAACTGAGATTAACAGGGAGTTAGAAAGCTTTTTTTTTTCTTTTCTGTTTCTATATTGCTCTATTGGGAGCATCGAGAAGAACAACATAGACTCTCTTGTGTGTTGAACAGGAGAGTTCTTTCTCTTAAGGTTTATTACTTCAGATCTTCTTTTGTAGATCGATACGTGAAAGTACAGAAAAGTAAAACATCAATGTTACTTTACTAACATTGGTTAGTAAAGTAACACATCACCATCATTGGTCAGTGGGGTACACCACCCCTCGACCTTCTCTTGCAAGAAAACAAGAAACTGACAAACAGCACCTGCAAGGCTGTCTTCTGTCTCTGAGGATTTTTTTAATTCCTCCTTATGATTTCCCAGGCACTTTCTCAGGCAAGACTGAGAAAGTTATGTGGCCTGCTATTCCACAGGCACTGTGCTCCCTGCTTCACAGTTAGCATCCATATTTCTATCTTTATTTTAAATTATTTCACATTACACCTATGTGAGGTTTTACCTATATCAGACTCTAAACTGCTTGTGGAAAGTTCACTCCCTGTTCTGACCACCCCTAGCACAGTGGTAAACTGTTCTTGGATGGACTCTAGGTGTCATCTTCTGTGTAACTGCTAGCAACTATTCCACACATGCTGGGAAACAAGTCCTACTTCAATTCTGGGCCACATCCTGCAGATTTTCTTGTCAGCAGGATGTTTACAAATATCATACATTAAATTTTGGCTGCAAATCCCAGATTAATTTGGGGATTTTATACTATATATATATATATAAAAAAGTATTTTATACTAATAATATAAAATATTTCAGGGGTCACTGAAAACCCAGGCAAAAGGCTGTTTATCATGGAGAGAAAAGACAATACCCAGACTGCCACTTGGTTGTAGTTATGTAAATGTTATTATAAAGTTTCTTGTTTTCCCTGTTGTCATTGGTTTATTTTTGCTGCAAGTGTTTTAAATATTCCTAACCACCCCTCTTCATTGGACTCCTACCCTCAGACTCCACGCCTATCCTAGGTTATATAAATTACTGTAATAGCCTGAACCCTGCCCTTTTGGTGCACCCTCTACCTTGTACAGGTTACATATTTGTTTTACTATTACATTTACTATATACGTTTTATTTTCAGGTCATCAAATTGAGCCTGTCCTTCTATTATTTTACCACTTCATTTCTGGCTGGTGTGGTCTGGAAGTCACAGTCTGCAGTCACGACAAATGGCACCCGAACAGGGACCCTCACATTGAGGGACCTGTCAGGATTGCATCAGCAGGGAAAGCTGTCCAGTAGGTCAACCCTCTCCAGATGTGGAAGCTGGGTCCAGCTGGATACCTCAGACGAACTTTGGACGACAACTTGTCTCAGGAAGACCTGCAGAGGGCAGATAAGGAGGAGAGGGGATAGTTCACCCATTATCCCTATAACCCTTTAAGATGGGTGTTAAACTATCAACTGTAGAGAAGGACGTCTACCGTCAGTTCGAGTTCAAGCTGGCATCCCAGGGAAGAAAATTTGAGAAGAAGGAGTTAAAAATTATTATTAAATGGGCTTTCAAAACCTTTCCTAACAATACTGCACCCAAGGCAGTTACTCTGCAATTCTGGGATTCAGTAGGAAGGAAATTGTATAATTTGGCAAGTAAAAGAGATCGATTTGCACAAGGGCTACTCCCTATTCTCTGCCTCATCACAGAGATACTAAAATTTGAAGAAAGGGGAAGGGAGAGAAGATCTATCGATTCAGAAATGCCTGGGACTGCTAGCCCTTCTCGTCACCCCTTTTGCCCTTTAAGTCATCCCGGAGATAGATACAGGGTTGAATTTGCAGACGCATATGGCCTGGATGGGCTCAAAGTGAATAACAGTTTGGCTGATGGATCCATCACCCCATGTACACCTCCATCCCCTTCACTTTGGGCCCAGGATGATGATGGCCATGCCATCTTGGACACCCCCCCACACTCCATCCTACCCAAACCTATATGTTCTCCTTACCCCTCTCCATGCCCTCTTTGGTCCTCTCTAACGCCAAGCAGTCAGTCACCTTTGACATTGGCTGCCATCCAAATAGTGACTGCCATTCTAAAACTGACAGCCATTTTAAAAGCTATACTGACACCCTGCCCTCCAGTCAAATTGATGTGTCTTCAGGCAAACCCTCCTCCAACTCCACCTCTTCTACCCTGCGGCATGCCCCCTTCTCCTTGTGCCACCCCTCCCCGACTCTATCAGACAAAAAGGCCACATCTATTCCGAGGAGACTGGAACCATGTTCACCTCAGTTCCGTAAAGGCCCAGCTCTAAGATGGCAGCACTGTGGTCACCAGCACCAAGGCCTACTTGGAAGCCTATTTTAAAGTTGAACGGCCAACCATAAGAGCTCTAAGGAAATGTTTATGATGTCTGGAAATCTCTCTTTGTGCTCCTCTTCCTCCTCATCCTCAGAGGAAGACCTTCAGCCTCAAAACCCTAGCCAGGATCCATGGGAGGAAAAAAGAAAGGAAGGAATAAAGAAAGGGGAGTGGGAGATAGTCTCTAAGCTAAAAGTAATGCTGGTCCGCTATGCACGGGGAGGTGCTTACCCCCGATGGGAGCCTCTGGTCTTTGGAGAAATTAAGGAATTTTGCAAGGCTGCAAGGGAATGTGGAAGGGACTCGCCATATTTTGGCAATTTAATTCAAGCCACCCTTGCCGTTCACGTGCTAACAACACCACATGACATGCATTACTTAATGACAACTATTATTCTCTACACCATACTCCCTATAGGAGTTAGCATGGAAGCATATACTAACCCAGCTTTGGAGAGAATATGCAGGAGGATCCAGCAAGGGCAGCATTTAATATGAAACAACTGCAGGAGAGGGACCCACACTGACCCCAACTGGCAAGCAGAGGACCTCCCTAGACCTGTCCTCAACAACATCAAAGACGTGGCCAGGAAGGTGTTACTTCAGGTTCCTGAAGGTAATAAACGAGACCTGGACTTCGCTGATATAAGACAAGTCCCGGATGAGCCTTACATGAAGTTCCTTGACAGACTTAAACTGGCTTTAGACAAACAGGTGGTGCTGGACTGGGTGTGGGAGGAATTATTGAAAAGGCTAGCAGTGCAAATCCCCAATGTAAAAAAATACTCCATGCTCTTCCTCCTGAGTGTGAGATGCATTCAGATGATAGATGCCTGCAACTGCTTAGCCACTCCCAAGCACACTGCTGCACTGCAAGAGCAGGTCCTCTCTAAGGCTTTAACATCATCCCAGGAGGAGGCAACAAAACAGCAAGAACAAACCACCACTTTACAAACTCAAATTCTGGCAGGGGCTCTAGCTGCCTTTAAAGATACCATAAAGGAGCAGCAAAGCAAAATACCTGGGCTCTGCCATAGTTGTGGCAAGAAAGGACATTATCCAAAGAATTGGCATAAACGCAGATAGAAGTTGCCTTTTAAGCCCTGTGGGTGCAAGGGAAATTACCAAAAGACTAATAGTTTCTGCCTAGTGCAGAAGTGCGCATGCCATCAGCCAGGAAACTCCCAACTGAGCACAAGGCAGTGGCGTGCGATGATACAAACAGCCCTGTCACCTGTGCCAGAAATCATTAGCAACCCACAGGCTCACAGCTACAGCACCTCCTCTCCAATCTCCCTGCCACCATGCTACCAGGTTCCTGCTTGGAGCTGTCAACGTCCCATCCAGTAATTCTCACAAACTGGATACACCATGCAATCTCCACTGGACAATTAGGCCCAGAACAACAGCCACATGAACTGTTTGTGGGCAAAAGCAGAGCCAGGGATAAAGGATTTTATGTTGTGCCAACTGTACTTACTGTGACATCATCTCAAGAAGTAACTGTATTCAATTTATGTCTTGACCCCCATGCTTTATTCCTAAAGGGCTAATTTTTGCACAGGCACTCCTGTTACCAGATTCCACCACTGAAACCTCAGACAATTACTTCACTGCATGGGCCAGAAAGATTAGTCACAGACTGACGCTGCACTGCACCGGAGCTCCGGCTGGCTATACGGTGGTCTTTGCACTCCGGCGCAGGCGAACGCCAGGAGTGGGGAATCACTGGGGAGCAGGCTTTTCCCTCAGTGAAACCTCCAGAGTCTTGGGCCACCCCAAGCTCTGTGGTGCACAGCGTCAGGTGTGGAGACAAGAAAGTAGAGGAGTTTCTCCTGGATTGTAGTTCCCAGCAATGGCTTTATTAGGACAGGGAAACAAGGAGTCCACGCTGGAAGGGATCAAGTCCAAGAGAGCCCTGAGCATTGCTGTGCAAGGAGTTAAGTATGGCCCGACCTCTAGGGGAGGGTACAAACTGTAGACCAACGGGGAATCCCGAGGGGAGGAGTAAGGGGAGAGGATCACCACTTCCAGACCAATAGGGATTCACAGAGGGAGGAAGCAAGATACACTAACAAGTGGGGCCTTGAGGGATAATTGATTGATACAGAAGGGTCTGGAAGAAGGGGTGGGGTTTACAATGATGGATAGGGGGGTAGGGGCAGGGCTAAGGTGACTGACATGGAACATTCAGGGAAAATAGGAGGGGTTTACATAACTGACAACTGTGGCCAAACCAATACAATCATCGGGGGAAACAAGAATGTACTAACAAGCTTCAACAAATCCTTAACAAAATTAAATAAACTAACTACAACAACCTGAACTCACATGCACCTTGTGACATTTGGGTAAGAACATCACCCTCACTGGGCTCATCAACACCAGAGCCGATGTAACTGGTTTCCCAATCCTATTGCCCTCCAGAATGGACTCTCATACCATGTTTGAATGTCCTGGGGGCCGCAGCAACAGCTTTCATAGTTTACATCCTGACAATTTGAAGGGCCCAAGGATCGCATTGCTGCTACAAAACTATTTGTAGTAAGGGAGAAAGTCGTCCTGTGGGGGAGGGACATTTTATCACAATGGAGCATGAGGCTGGAGACAAATTTTTGATATGGGCTACTGATGGGAGCGACACCTTGAGATTAACCTGGACATCAAATAAATCTGTGTGGTTTGATCAGTGGCCCTTACCTTAAGAAAAACTGGTCACACTAGAAAAATTAGTGAAGGAACAGCTGGACAAAGGCCACCTTGTCCCAACCACCAGCCTGTGAAATACCCCAGCTTTTGTAATCAAGAAGCCCCATAGCTCAAAGTGGTGTCTCCTCCAATATCTAAGAAAAATAAATGAGGCTATCAAGGAGATGAGATCCCTACAGCCTGGCTCACCTTCCACTACAATGTTACCAAAAGACTGGAAATTAATCATTATTGATTTAAAAGACTGGTTTTTTAGTATACCCTTACATCTGGGCAATGCGCTGAGATTTGCCTTCTCTGTACCATCAATCAACAGGCGAGAACCTTTATGGAGATACCACTGGACAGTCTTACCACAGGGTATGAAAAATTCACCCACCATCTGCCAGAGGTACAGAGCTAAAATCCTTTCTTCTATTCATCACAAAAACCCACAGTCTATTATATTACATTACATGGATGATATTCTCATAGCTGCAGAAATTACTCCTCTCTAAAAACTATTTCAAATCAAGTCATCTCTACTGTTCGGGAAGCTGGATTCCTTGTAGCTGAGGAAAAGATACAACAGCTTCCTCCATGGAAATACCTTGGTTACAAAATTACAGAAAAAACTGTGACACCTCAGATCCTCTGATAGTACAGCTAAAAAATAACCCCTGGACATTAAATGACGTGTAACAACTCTTGGACACCGTCAACTGGATTTGACCTCTATTAGGGATAACAAATCAAGACTTAGCCCCTCTATTTGACTTACTGAAAGGCGATCCAGCCTTAAACTCACCCTGGGAATTGACAGAAGAAACTCAAGGAGCCCTGCATAAAGTTACCACCATCATCAGATCATATCAAATACACAGTTTTAACAGTAACTTACCTTTTCTGTTTGCAGTCCTAGGAAAAAGCCCTCAACTTTATGGATTAATTTTCAAATAGGATCTAGAAACACTTGATCCAGTACTCATTTGGAATGGGTCTTTTTATCATACCAAATGAAAAAGACTATAACTACTTGTCCAGAAATTATATCCCAGCTAACTATGAAAGACAGATACTGAATCCTCTCCCTTTCAGGAAGAAACTTATCTGTTACCTGTTGAATTTCAATGGGAATTCTAGGGATATTTCCAGGTCTCAAAGAAACATGAGCAGTTGATGTTTGATGGTTGCTAGAAAGGTATTTATTGTATAAAAGCATCACTCTCAAAGGCAAAGAGTTTAGAAAGTTAAAGTCCATACTAAAATCTTTTGGCATGAAGTCCTGAGTTCTGAGCAGCAGCTCTCTGGTATAAGGTCCCGATGGTTAGGGCAGCAGCTTCTCAGCATAGAGATCTGTTGTCCTTGTTGTCTTGGGCCACAGAAGCAGTTGGTGATGATGATGGAGCTGCTGTTCTTCTTCTATCAGTCATTCTTCTCCGATCCCCAATATGGGGGATTAAATTCATAAATCATCCAATCAGCTAAAAACACGCTTCTAAAACAATACTTTCTACACCAATCTGAACTTAATTCTAACATGCGAAAGTGATGTTATTTTTACCTAAATCTTACGTATAGGGTATTATCTGTTTAGTTGAATAATCCTATCTGTTCTATCCAAGAATGCAAAGTGTATTTTCATTCTGTCTAGAGCTAAGTTGAATCTGTGAAGGGTACTTTCACTGAACTTTAAAACTGGGTAATAAGTCTTTTCACTAGCTAACACAGACTCTTAGGGCACTTAAGCTATATTTTTACCTATTTAAAAATAAAACTTACACTTTTACTCTATGGTTTAATATATTTTAATTCTTTGCTCTGTCTGAGGAGCTCTGAGAGGCTTTTATTTTGGATTCCAACAGTTATCTTTTTATGTGTTACTAATAATTATTTGGAATGGTTGTTACAACAATCTGAGTGTTTGCAGTATTCTTTCCTTAATTTTACAGGACAGATTTCAGTTCATTATCCTAAACAAAAGTTGTTGCATTCCTCTCTTAAGTTGACCCTAAAACCCCTAAAACGTCATACCCCTCTTACTGCAATTACATTTTTCACAGATAGCTCAGGGAAATCTCAAAAGTCTGTAATAACTTGGCAAAATCCAGAGACCAACGAATGGGAATCGGACATTGAGAAGGTGGTAGGCTTCCCTCAAATTGTGGAGCTTGTAGCTGTTGTTCGTGCATTTTCAAAGTTTCCATTTCCTTTCAATTTAGTTACTGATTCCTTTTATGTAGCAAGTGTAGTGGACAGAGCAGTGTCAAATGATAAGTTGTATGATTTGCTTAAAAAGCTCATTTTTCTTCTTTCCTTTCATCAGCAGCCTTATTTTATCACCCACAACAGATCACATACCTCCCTGCCAGGGTTCATGGTCGAAGGCAATGCACAGGCCAACATTTGGACCATGGCCATATGAACTACTTACCTAATTTCTTTGAACAAGCTGGTCTGAGCCATGCATTTTTCCATCAGAATGCCCCCATGTTAATGTGAATGTTTAGTATCACTAAATACCAAGCAAGAATGATTATTCTGTCTTGCCCAGATTGCTAAAAACAGACAATATCATCAGTTGGAGTCAGGGTTAATCCCTGAGATTTGAACAGCCTACAAGTCTGGCAATCTAATGTTACCCTTTATCAATCATTTGGTAAATTGAAATATATACATATATCAACAGACACCTTTTCAGGAGCCCTCTATGTGTCAGCCCACAATGGAGAAAAAACCTGAGATGTAATAAAGCACTTCCTACAGGCTTTTTCAACATTAGGTATCCCCCAAGAAATTAAATCAGATAATGGACCAGCATACACTTCAGAAAAAATGGACTTTTTTACTTTGTGGGGCATCTGGCATTCAAGGGGCATTCCTCACTTCTCCACTGGTCAGTCAATTATGGAAAGAGCCCACAGGTCTATTAAAGACCTTTAAGAAAAACAAAAACGGGGAGTAGATGTCTTACCTATAGCAGAAAGATTGTGTAAGGCTATGTATGTTTTTAATTTTTTAAATAATTCACTTATAGAACCAGTCCCAGCAATATTTAGACATTTCACGAACACCACACAAGCAAAGCTCAAATAAAAACCACCTGTACTGATAAAAGACCCTGAAACAGGGCAAGTTTCTGGACCTTTCTCACTTATTACCTGGGGAAGGGGATTTGCTTGTGTGTCCACAGGTGCAGGACCCAGGTGGATCCCCGCAAAGAGCATCAAGCCCCACGTGTAGCTGCTGAAAGAGCTTACATGACCATTGAAAGCCCCAGTGGAGGACTCAGCTGAGGGAAGAAACATCTGACCATGACCCCAGAGGGAAACCTGTGTGTCAGAGTTTTGGTCTGCACCATACCCTTCATAGGGACTGGGGAAGTCTCACAGCTGAAGCAAAATGTATGGGTAACATTGGCCAATATAACTAAACAAGAAACACTGTGTCTGTCAATACCTAATCTGGAGAACACCTTTTCCACCTGTAATGTTGCCAGCAGATGAACGGCCATTAAATGAGGATGCCATCCATACACTCTGCCCCCACAATAAGTGAATCCACAGACCCATGGATAACTGGAATTACTGGGCCTGGAAATTACTACATGCAACACTAAAACCCCAAGAAATGGAGATTTTGGATTCTGTAAAAATGGACTTCTGTGTTAAATTTCATTATGTGAACGAAGCAGATGCAATTAAAAAGATACATAATGGGACAGACATTCAACAAATAACAGCAGAACAGAAAATAGCATGGGATGTCTCCTCACACAATTTGGCTTACAAAAATGAAACTATGTGGTGTAATTACACCTCTCACATCTTGTCCTGGTCAGTGATTTCCCATTGCAACTACTATCAGGCATATTCCTTATTTTTTGAGAAAGAGTGGCCCATCATTCCATCTCATATTAAAGGTGGACCATGTAGCATAGGTAGGCTTACTCTACTAACACCCAGTCTTGCCATGATCTGAGATAAGCAAATCAGACAAAAAATGTTTACACACCAATTCAAAGCAAATTGCAAAGATGATGATCTCACCTTTTGAACACATGGACAACAAATAGCAGCATCCAGTTTTATTTTTTGGGTTGCTATAGCAAAAGCATTAACTATGCTAGACAGACTCTGGTAGCTGGTTGAGTAAGCAAACCAGTGCTACCTCTGTGGCTCTGAGTGAGCTGCTGACAGATGTAGACAGTGTGAGGCATACCACTTTACAAAACAGGGTGGCGATAAACTTCCTGTTATTGGCCCATCAGCATGGCTGTGAAGATTTTGAGAGTATGTGTTGTATGAACCTCTCTGACCATAGCGAGTCCATCCACCACAGCATCCAAACACTTAGAGAAGGAATCAAGAAACTTCAATAGGAGACAGGCACAGACTGGTTTTCTGGACTCTTCAAAAACTGGGGCATACCCACATGGGTAATCTCAGCACTCAAAACTGGCTCAACAATTATGTTATCTGTTGTCAATGTTATAGTCCTTTTACATGGTTTGCTAAGTTGTTTATCAAAAAATTTCAAAAACTCCTTCCAAGCATTATTTATTAATCAGAAAGAAGAAGAGGAAGTAAGCTTAGAAAAGATCGTTCCCCCAGCCTATGAAGATTATCCACACCCAGGGCTGTGGGATGCTGTAGTCTAAGATGCATTTATGCTTGTTTCATCTCATAGTATTACTATTGTTATATTAAGGTTTACTGTGTTTGTTCTTAGAAAAACAAAAAGGGGGAGATGTTTGGGTTGCTGAAAACCCAGGCAAAAGGCCATGGGATAGCCACCCTTTATCATGGAGAGAAAAGACAATACCCACACTGCCCTTTGTTTGTAGTTATATAAATGTTACTAGAAAGTTCCCCATTTCTCCCGTTGCCATTTGTTTATATTTGCTGCAGTGTTTTAAATATTCCTAACCACCCTGTCAAGGCTGGAACTGGGGGGTCTGTCCAACCCCCAGCTCTGCCACCAATGATCCTTGATAGACATCTTGAGAACGAGCAGCTGCCCAGGGAGTTTCAGGCAGTTTCCAGCCAGGGGTAACCCTTGGGAGCATGGCCTGAGGCTTCGAGTCATCAGCTCTTTTAGAAGTGATTTCTGCTCTTGTGATCAGCTCAGATCAGCACAGCCAGCTCTGCTCATGGGTTATCCTTGTCAATGTGTAGATAAGAGATGGGAGGCCGTGTAGCATTCCGTGGAGGTTCTTTATTGGGAGGCTTCAGCGAAGGAGGCTAGTGATGGTCACATCCACTAAACTGGGCAAAAGCCAGGGTTTTTATAGGGAAGGGGAGAATTGAGAAAGGGACCAATGATCTGAGACCAGGGTAAAATGACCAATTGTTAACAGGGAGATAAAATGGGGTCCCAAAGCAGGAAGGGGTCTGTAGCTTAATCACCATGACTAAGTACTTTTGTCTTATCTTAGGGGGCAGATCTCCAGGGAGGAGGCCTGTCAGAGGACTGGGCTTCCTCCACACAACCCCTCTTCATTGGACTCCTACCCTCAGACTCCACCCCTATCCTAGTTTATATAAGCTACTGTAACACCCTGAACCCTGCCCTTTTGGTGCACTCTACCTTGTACAGATTACGTATTTGCTGTTTCACTATTAGAGCGTTTTATTTTCAGGTCATCAAATTGAGCCCATCCTTCTATTATTTTACCACTTTGTCTCCAGCTGGTCTGGTCTCAAAGTCACAGTCTGCAGCCATGACAAATAGCAACATTATTTTTTGACTGTAATTAACAAATTTGCTACATGCAATTTAAAAAATATTGTGCATCCCTGTCACACTTCATCTGTTATTCCTGGAATAGTGTAATCTTTCCTACTTAGCTTTTAAGTTTCTTAATTTAGAGCCTCTGAGCCAATCAAAGGGTTAAAATTTGCATATGAGAAAACATAAAAAAGGTGCAGTAACAATTCAGCCTTCAAGTCATCCCTAATAGACAATAGCACGGAAAATGCATACTGTTGTCTCTAATTTCTCAAAACTTCATTTTTCCACCTCAAAGAATCTGTTATTAAACATCTGTATGTAAATATCTGTAAATTAGGTTCTGTTTGGCAGTCCTGAGAGGATGAAGTCACTGATGTGTGCAATCAGCACAGATGCATCAATCCTGAATAAAGATACAGTCTTGAAACTGGAGTAGCTTTGATTTTGGCTACTGGCTTTAAACCAACTGGCTGTTTTTTTACCAACAACAGGGAAAACACCCCAAAATCCAGAAATGCTTAAAAAAAAAGTGCTTTATCTTCAGTTGCCTAAAATGTGAAAACTTATCCCAACCAACCTGAGTGAAACATACTTTGACATGGATTAAAAAATGGATTCCAAATATTATTCAAAAATTTTAATTGCTCTCTTATCAGAGCAGAATCAAGTTGAGCTCAAGAAAGTTTGGGTAAAGACAGGAACTGACAGTTCCCATGAAGTGGATTCCCTGAAGTCCATTTACAGTGTCACTGTCATTTTTCTTCATGACAGAAAAATTATAGAATAATTCTGGAAAAGTTGAAGAAATAGGCAACAAAAAACTCCTTTTCTACTTCTCAAAAAGCATTTTTAAACTTTTAGATAAAAATTCTAAATTAATACCAATAAATTCATAAACAAATAAATTCTAAGTTAATTCAAATAAACAGGGATTTTAATTATTATTTTTAGAATTATGATGATGATGATGATGATGATGATGATGATGATTAGTAGTAGTAGTAGTAGTAGTAGTAGTAGTAGTAGTAAAATGTATGCATACAGATGGACTTAGGGAAATAATATCAAAGCTGAGGCACTTAAAAAAAGTAGCCAGCTCTTTCTTTCAAAGGTCAAAATCCTATCTGCTTCACTAGGAATTAAGCTCCTTAAGTTAAAATTGTTTGTTTTTTAGAATTTCAGCCATAGCCTTGTAGATCCTTATTCCTACATAGAAAACCATTTACATTAACAAAAAACTATTCTGTTTCAGACTCTTGGCAGGAGTAGTGGGAAGGAATAGCTGTTATGTCTTCTAATTTGAAGATCTGAGAGCTTGAATCAAGGATATCTGTAGAACCTCAGCTCCCATCTTCACTTAGTCTGGACCTCACAACATGAAATTACTGGAGTTTATGGGTAGTTTGGAAAACTATTTTTCTGCACTGCATGAGATTTCCATCATGCCTTCCCTTGATTTTTATCCCCTGTAGATCTTCCCCAACAAAACACTCAGTGGTGACCCACATCAGACCTTGAAGAAACTCCATTCAAACAGGATTATGAGAGCCAAGGGTGAATTTCTCTTGCAGCAATTTTTAGTTTTGCCATACCTTGCAAATGAGCTTGTTTAGTAAGGTCAATGCCTGAATTGCAAGAGAAATTGTCACAGGAAAGTAAGAAACTCATGATGTCAGAATGTTTCAAGGGAGGCTACAGCCTCCATTTATAAAACAAACAAAAGGCTACAAATTCATTGGATTAGGAAAAATTAGTCTGATGATGGAATATTTGGGCAAATCATCATGCTCCTTCCTTACTTTTTTTGTACTTTTCCCTTTACAGCTTCTTCTTGGCTGCAGCCAGATGTGGGGTATTTGGCTAGATGAAGCTGGCTTACTATGGATGCCTTTTAGGTCTTTACATTCTTAAGAGTATTTCTTTTGCAATGAATGCACTTCAGTTTTTTTGGTATTTCCCAATGTTCAGAGGACTGTGGTGAGCAATGGCACAGCAGAAGTTCAGTTAAATTTTATACAAGCGAACCAGATCCAGGGTCGGTGTGACTCCAGGTCACATACACCTGCCTGGTGCACAAACACACTTCTGGCCTGAATTAGGCAACCTCATGTTTCCACACCTTATGAAAGGCTCATTACTTGCTGACTGTCTTATTTTTCCTCCTTTATCATGCTGTGTATATAATTACAGTAAGTTGTATTAGCTATTTCTATTTACACAAAATATAACAAAACAACACAGGGAAACACTAACGGAGAGAGTAAATAAAACCTATCAAACTCAGGACTTAAAAAAGAGAAAAGATCAGCTGTGAAAAAAAAAATATGAAGCTTGTAAGACTAGTCTTAGTCAATAATATTTCTATACATCATTTCCTTCTGCTCTAGCTAATGAAAGAAATAACTGCTCTTGCAGACTAATCAATACACTGCACAACATCTAGAAAATAAACTTCTACTAGTGTTGGTCTTAGTAAATTGGCTGAAAAGTTCACAAATATACTTTCTGTAAATATGATCACAGAGAGAAGAACAGAATCATTTAAGTTGAGAAAAACCTCTAAGATCATTGAGTTCAATTGTTAACCTGACACTGTCAGGTCCACTACTTAAAACCATGTCCCCAGGTGCCACAACTACACATCTCTTAAATACCTCCAAGGATGGAGATTCCACCACTTCCATGGGCCACCTCTCCTGTGCCTGACAACCTTTTAGGTGAAGGCATTTTTCCTAATATATAATACAAATATTAGGCCAATCTTTTCTTATTCTCTAATTTGTTACCTGGGAGAAGAGACTGACCCCCCACCTGTCTACAGTCTCCCATTCTCCAAGCTAAACACCCTCTGCCCCAGCCCCAGTTCTCCCATCTGTTCCTCATCAGACTTGTACTGCAGACTCGTCCCCAGCTATGTCGCCCTTCTCTGGACATGCTCTAATGCCTTAAAACCTTTCTTGTGGTGAATAGCCCAGAACTAAACACAGCATTTGAGATGTAGACTCAACAGTGTCAAATACAGGGCCATGATCCTTCCCTGGTCCTGCTGCCACTCTATTGCTGACACAGGCCTGGATGCCCTTGGCCACCTGGACACAGTCTTGCCCCAGCATGTAGCATTACATGGGATAGCTGTAACTCTGGCGCAGGACCCAGGACTTGGCCTTGTTGAAACTCAAACTTGGCCTTGGCTCATCAATCCAGCCTCTCCAGATCCCTCTGCAGAACCTTTCTGCCCTCCAGCAGACCAACACTACCACCTGCAAACTTTTTGAAGGTGCACTCAGGACCCTCATACAGATCATCAATCAAGATCCCAAACAGGGCTGGTACTGAGCTGGGACTAACCCACTTGTTATTGGCCAGCTCGATTTTACGCCCTTCACCACCACTCTCTGGGCCTGGCCAGCTTTATAACCAGCAAACAGTGCACCTGTCCAAGCCATGGGTTCCCAGCTTCTCCAGAGGAATGATGTGAGAAACATGTCAAAGGTTCTCTTAAAGTCTGGATAGATCACATCCACAGCTTTTTCCTTATCCACTAAGCAGGCCACCTTGCCATAGATGTGCAGGTAGAGCAGGTTTCTCACTTCTGAAGGAGCACCAGACCACTCAGAGTTTTAGCTGTTTGAGGACAAAATTCAAGTCTCATGATCCCTGCCACCTGTTGTTCCATACTTTTCTTGTAATCTGCCTTACCTTCTCCTCTTATCCCAACAAATACTAATACCAACTTTTTGCAGCAAATTCTCTTTCATTGATGCTACTCTTTTACACTGGAATCACAGACTTAAAGTAGATATTAACTTCTAGTAAAATTCTGAAGTAGTTTAGTCAGTCACACAGCCTAATACATGAAGCTAAGCACATACTCTGCCTAACAAAATTGAGATTTCTGGTTAAAGGGGCAAGGGAAAAGAAATTGCACTGAAAGATCAACTGCTCAGCCTGAAGAGCTATTGTTGAACAGGCTATTCAAGAGTCATTGTGAATATAATTTTGCTAAATATGGGTACTAATAATTCCCCAAAGACAAGGCTGCTAATAAAAACAGTTTTGATAATATGTTATCAATACAGAGGATCTGAAAATCAAGAGGAATTGAAAAATTTTATTTAGTATACAAAAAATGGACTAAAATAGCATTAATACACTGTAATGCATTTCAGAACTGAGAAAATTCATGTAAAAAAAGCCAGTTCTCATCTGCAACAAATCCCTGATATTTCTTTGTCTATGTGACTATGTGTTGAGGGTTAGGTGTCCTTTTTTTTGTTTTGTCCTTCTGGCCTGCCCGGGGAATTTTTTACCCGTTATGTGCTGAGACAACCTAACTACCGGTACTTAGGGGTGCTCACAACGGACAAAGAGTGGCCGGGCCCAGGGGGGGAGGGAAAGGGGGCAGAAAAAGAGGGTGGGGACAGTTTTTTAGCTGGGCTTTCGTCGGCTTCGGGGAAGGACGTTGGTGTGCTGAGTCGCGAAGCTGCTGCGGTGGAGGGAAGGGAATTTCGCCATCACCCAGACGGAGCGGCTGCTTCTTCTCCTTCTCCCCTCTTTGTTGGCGGCCTCGCACTCCCTGTCCTGCCGGGACGTGTGGCAGTGCCAGCCACCACTGCAGAGCTGCTGATAAACCTCAGCCACCAGCCCAGGATCTCAGCTCATCCCTGCTGTTTCCAGCCGACTGTTCCTCGGAGCCCTGCAGGAGCACCGAGACTGACTGCCCGAAGGGTTTGTGAAAACAAAGCCTCTCCTCCATCCCATCTCAGCCAAGAAAACTGTCCCGAGGTCCCTAGTTCTGTGTTCTTGTTATTGCTGTAGTTACTGTTTGTTTATTTACCTGGTTATACTAGTAAAGAACTGTTATTCCTATCCCCAGATCTCTGCCTGAAAGCCCCTTGATTTCAAATTTATAATAATTCGGAGGGAGGGGGTCTACATTCGTTCATCCCAAGGGAGGCTCCTGCTCTCCCTAGCAGACACCTGTCTTCTAGAACCAAGACACTATGAATCATCAGTCTGCTTTAGAAAAGGATATTGAGTCTATTAGACAAAATATTTCTAGAAGAGCTAAGGAAGATAAATAGTCTTGTATTGTATCTCAGAGGTGAAGTATCATTCAAACAGCACATCTGGATGTCAGAAATGTTGCTTTGGTCTCCTGTGCTCAAAAATATGGCTTCAAGTTGGAATACATACTGAGAAAAGCAACTGCTATGAGCAAAGGAGTGCATTAGCTCCTTCATGAACTATATCAAAGTAGTGTTATTTGCAGAACCTGGCAAAACCAAGACTCATGTTGTGACAATATAAAATTTTCTATAAAAATAAGTGAGCAAGAAGGGTAAACATAAAGAGGGAATAACAGCTAGAACAAGTAAATGCCAGTGTTCACATCACCACCAAAGGATAAGAAACCAGACATTGAAACATTGACACTGAAAACTAAACAAGATATAAAATTTAGTAACACTTTCCTAATGTTAATAGAAGTTTATGTAAGAGCTGCTTAAATTTCTGAAAAAGTTTATTTAAACAATTATAAGAAACACCATCTCCATCCTTCCTCAAAGATATTCTTTTCAATTTATTAGAAAAACTGAGAAAGACAGGTTTTTAAACTTTATTTTCTTTCTACATAGATTGTTTTTAACCAAAACCATGCAATATATGCTTGCATTTCCTTTCATATCATACTGTAAGTACAATCATACAGTAAGGTACAACGACACAACAGATTTCCCTCAATTTCCCCTAGTCAGAATTGGCCAGTAATTGATGCATTCCTGTCCTGGTTTAGGGCAAATTTGGGACAAAACCTCCAGTGGGGCTCTCCCCGGGAAGCAAACCCACGTGGCCCTTTTCTCCCACCCCCCAACCAGTTCGGGAAGAGATTTCTCTGAGAGAAGTGGAAAAAAACCTGTTTATTTCACAGGCACAGCACTACCCAGCACAAAAATGAACGATATCAAATTACAAAACCTCCCGCCATTCAGAAAAGATGACAAACTTCAGAGGGTCTCTTTCCTGTGGGTGTTCGCTCTCAGTCCCTCTGGCACTGGAAAATGCCACTGCCCAGGCTGGGCTCCCGGTAGTCCACGGGTGCAAGCTCCCGGTGCTCCCCCGAGTCCCCAGTCCAGAGCAGGTTCGATTTGTTTCAGAAAAAGGGAGAGAAAACAGTCCAGGAAGACCTCTCTGTTCTGGCTAGTTGGAAAGCCAAGGCGATCTGTGTCGTCTTGTCTGTCTGTGCTGTAATCAAAACTCCCAATGCGGGGGTGGGGGAGAAAGTACAGTCTCTGGTAACAGACTCGGTGCTTCTTTTCCACTCACTTTTACTCTTAGATGAAATTTTAAGAATACAAAACCTGTGTCTGGGTTAGGTGGACGAATGGGGATACAATTTAACATCATAATCAACCCAGGACAATTCCCTGTAACTGAATTTCTAAAGGCACAAGCTGTTAGTTTTAGTAAGCCTGTGAAATCTCAGATTACAAAGTTGGTTTGAACTTAAGAGCTGCGTGATATATTTCTACTCACAGAGGCAAACACTTTAGAACTGTATTTCCAGTTGCATTCACTAAGGTAAACAATTTTCCAACAGTCACAGCAAATCATTTTAGCCCTTCTTATCCTGTATTCAAGAGGCATTCCTGGTTCTTGGAGGTTAGGTGTCCTTTAAGTTCTGGCTCACCTGTGGAATTTTTACCCATTAGTTGCGGGGAAAACCTGACTGCTGGTACTTGGTGGGTGCTTGAGAAAACATAAAGAGTTCATCTGAGCCCAGGGGGGAAAGGGGCAAGGAAAAGGGGAGGGTGGGGACAGTTCAGCAGGCTTCCTCCAGCTTGGGAGAAGGACACTTTTGGTATGCACAGAGCTGTGGATTTGGGGAGAAGGGAATTTTGCCATCACCCAGACGGAGCTGCTGCTGCCTCTTCTCCTTCTTCCCTCTTCGTTGGTGAGCCTTGCACCCCCTGTCCTGCCAGGATGTGTGGCAGTGCCAGGCACCGCCACAGAGCTGCTGATATACCTCAGCCACCAGCCCAAAATCTCTGCTCATCCCTGCTGTTCCAGCTGAGTGTTCCTCAGAGCCCTGCAGGAGCACCAGGACTGACTGCCCGAGGGGGTTTGTGAAATAAAGTCTTTCCTCCATCCCTTCCCATCTCAGCCGAGAAGGCTGTCATGAGGTCCCTGATTCTGTTTTGTTGTTAATGCTGTAGTTATTGTTGTTTGTTTGCCTTGTTATACATACTAGTAAAGAACTGTTATTCCTATCCCCATATCTCGACCTGAGAGCCCCTTGAATTATAATAATTTGGAGGGAAGAGGCCTACATTTTTCATTCCAAGGGAGGCTCCTGCCCATCCTAGCAGACACCTGTCTTCCAAAACCAAGACACTGCTCTACATAGTTTTTTCAGCCTCTCTCGTGGATCCATTGCCCTTATCTAGATGTGGATGGCTCCCATTGCCTTCCTTTACATCTCCCCCCCACCTTTCATTGTTTGAATTTCTAGGGAGGATTTCTAGCCCCTTCTCTGATATTTCCCAAATATTCCTTCCAATAAACTCACATAGTGCATATTTCAAGAAGACAGGTACATAAGTAGCTACAAATGCAAATTAATTGCATTGGTTTTAAAGCAGAAACAAATAGTCTCCAAAAATAAAAGGTTTGTGGTATTTGTCCCCACTATTATATCAGCCTAAGGTTCAGTCATGTAGTAAATCCTTGGGAAGTGGACTCTTGAGTAGGCAATCAAACCAGAACACATGGTAAACAAAACATGTACACATGTTCTGGTAAAAGAGAAATAAAATGTAACTGAAATGTTTATCTAGAAACTCTATCTAGAATCTGATGTTTTTTTTCAAAAAAACTAGTCAAAAGTTATTTGCTGGAAGTTTTCTTGCGTTATACTGCATGAAAAAACTCCTGATTTCTTCCTTCCTCATTCTTCAATAGAAGTATAAAAAATAATGTAACATTAATATCTGTGCCAGTTCATTAGTTGTTGGGGAAGGTGAAACAGGGAAACCTTATGAACGTGATTGTTTGGCACTAGATTCTGAAAATATGAAGGCTAGAATCAAAGTAGAAATGAAAGCCTGCTTTGAGTTATAGGATACTGAGTACTGGTTAACCAAAGAACAATACCCTAGCCTGCTAGAGGAGAATCCCTGTTGATGAAACAATATCCTTCTGCTGATAAGAAGAGTCCAAAAGTAAAGAAGCAAGGAAAGAATTTGTAAAGCTCTGTAGAGTATAAAATGCAACACTGTATGTTAATATAAGGAAGCTCATAGGTTGTATGTAAATTCTTTAGTGGGTGTGTCTCATGGTGATCGGTTACTAAGAATTAGAATATTCACGATAGAAGAAGATATATTGGACTGTAACAAGAACTTAGCTCTCTTAGCTCTTAGCTCTTAGCTCTCACTTCTCACGTCTCACCTCTCACCTCTCACCTCTCTTACCTCTCTTACCTCTTACTTCTGAACCCCTCCCCCTTATCCCCCTCTCCCCCACTCTTAACTCTCAGCCCCCTCTCCCTGCTCCAACCCCTCTCGTCCTCCCTGCTCTTTCCCTCTGGTTTTTCCCTCCTTCCCTCTGTTTCTCTTCCTCCCTCCCTCCTTCTTCCAACCTCACCTCCCCTGCCCTACCTGTGCTCTCTCCCCTCCCCCGGACCACGTGGACGCCGAGGCTGGTGGCGGACAAGGGTCTCCCCTCCTTTTACCCTTATAATAAATTGCTTATACTTGAACAGCTTGACCCTGGAGAAGTCTCTCACCGCGAGCGAGCGTTTTTACTTCACCAATAATTAGTCTCTCCTAAGCAGTGATGAAATAACATTTTCTTTGCAACAGAAAAGGAAGAAGGCTGGCCCCTAACCTTGTGCTGACCCTGTTATGAATTCAAGTCTTCCTCAAGTGTGGAGGGCAGTGAGCTGACCAGTGCTGTGGCTGCTCTCCCCTGGAGGGGAAACCCTTAGGATTCAGCTTGCCTCCCTCCCCTTTGAGGGGTGAAACTTTGGTTAGTGGCCCTCACAGTTGTGGTGGGCAAAAGAAGTTGCCTCCTGGCAAGCTTGCAGCCCACGTAGGTTCTAGGTATCTCATTGTTTCTTCCCCTTTGCCCTGCCCCCAGCCCTCAGTAAATATAAACCCCTGTGTTCTCTAAATCCCCAACTATTTGGTCTGGGATTTCTTGGAGGAAAGAGCTGATTAAAAACCTCCTGAGAGATCTATTATGATAGCTCCATCTCATTCTTCTGTGTTGCCCTGAAGAGCTGCATCTCTCTCAAAAAGCCTGTCTAAGGGCTCAGAGCTGGAATAGCAGAAGCAGCTGCAGAGATTCCTGGACTTCCAGGACATCCTCTTATCATGATGCTTCCCTAGGAAATTCATGGCACTGGACCACTGCCCCTAGCCATTTCACTCAAGCAATGAGGGTTCCCAACAAAATTCTGATGAGGAATTGAAAAACTGTTATGGCTTGAATTTTTTTCAAATTCAAGGAAAAAATATAATATGCCACTAAGTATGTAGAATTGCAGCTTAGCATTTGTTAATAATTTCTAAAATCCCATCACAGAAGAGATTTTTACAAATGTAGACACCTTCAAAAATAGTATTTACTATCATTGGTCCTTACTATAGTAGCACAGAGTATCTATTTTTAAATACACAGATTAGGATAAGAATATAAAAATGTAAGGACTCCTTTACTCACTTGGACTTCTGTGTTAGGACTCATGAAATAGAGTCTGGTGTCAGCTGAAGGAAACCCAGCAAAACAAGTCTGATAGAGGTATGCAGCAAAATTTGGGCCAAAGTATTTGAAAACTGGGCACAAACAGTACATTACTGTGCTAATCATACATTTAAAAGAGAGAATATTTCTATTCCTCTTTTAGAAGCATGGTGTAAGGAAAACACTGAAACTAGGGCCTACTTCATTGCACGTACCATGCATCTCTTCTTCATTTTCAAGATACAAAAATGATAATAAATTACTCTCAACCTGCATGTAATGTCTGAGAGCTTCTGGAGAATCTTTAAAAGTCTACTTTTCCTTGCAATGGAAAAATGACAATATAGATAAATTAGTAAAGAAAAAATTCAGTAGCAATCTTTTAGTAAATAATTTCATCTCTTATTGTATCCATTTATCTTTTTAACTTTTCCCTTCTGATAAACTGGGCTGAAGAAATAAAATAATTCAAAGTATGAGGAAACATGGAATTTGAAAAGACAGTATGTTTTAAGTATGTTTAAGCAGTTTCAGAAAACTTATAATGTTCATCATCAGAAAATGAAGGAACTATTATTATGTGGATCTTTCCTATTAGCCTAATATGACTCACAATGAATGTCTTAATCAGAGATCTTTATGAAATATAATCTTTTCTGCATTAGAAGTAAGGAGGCCTTTGGTTAGGAAGACAATTATGCTGAGCTTATTTTTCCCTGGCCTATAAAGAAAGTAATCCCTCTTATTAACAGTTCAAATATCAAGTGCAGGAGACAAGTTTAATGGAATTATTTTTAATCTTTTCACTGTCACCACAAGTGCCACCTGACATTAATCTCCTGGCACCAGTAATAAGATTAAATGAGAAATTTTACCTTTGGCATTGTATGATAGACTAAAACACAGGAAAATACCTCATCAATGGTTTAAAAAAGACTTTGTGTCAGTTATATCACAACCTAGAGGATGTTTCTTATGGGAAAACAGCTACAGAAAGTAAGCAAAAGATCACTGTTTTTTCTGTCTAGTGATATAGAAAAACATAGAAAAGTATTATTTTAATCATGGGATCTAGCAATGTATTCTTTAAGGCCTGGAAACACTAAGCAAATAGGAAAGTGATACCTAAGTGAATGAACAGTATAAACAAAAATAATAAAATCTTCAACAGAATATTTACCAACAACAAGAAAAAACTCTCTCTTAAATTCAGAAATTGGGATAAATTGAAAACTACAAAAATCCAGATGGGTCACATCCTGTAAAAAAAATAAAGAAATAAAGAAATTGAGAACTGGGGAAGCTGCAGCTTGTTGCTAAGGAAAGAGGGTGTACTGGAGATGAAAGACAATCTAGGTTTGAATCTGGAAGCAAATCATATGGGTCTCTGTTTTCAGCAGTTAAGTGTAAGACAAAAAAACCAACCAACCAACCAAACAACAACAACAAAAAAAAACCAAACACAAAAAAACCCCAAAAACCAACCAACCAAAAATAAAGGCAGCCAAGGCTGACAAAGTAAAGTGGAAACTACATCAAAACACTCTTGTGTACCTGGTCACATATTGAGTGAGAATGGTCTCAAAATTTACCAAATTTGTAAAATCAATACGCATGCCCTATTGGTGAAAAACAATCACAACACTTTAAGAATGGGCTCTTTAGGTCCAACAGACTCTCAGTAACAAATGAAAAATAAAATGTTTGAAGGGTAATTAATCATAGAGCTGAATGAATAATTAAATTAATGAGAAATCATTTACCACTGATTATAAATTAGTTTGTCAGAGCAGACTTATGCCCAGCCCAGGTGTAACCCAGTCTATTTTGGCCTTATAAATCAGCATAAATAACATATTGGAGAACACCTCATTAATAAATTGTCTAAAGGAGCATGGCAGTGTGATTAACTAGATGAACTTTCCTAATTTTACTCGATTTCTTAGATTTTTATTCAGTCAATAAAGTAACAAAAAATATGTGGAAGATTTCTTGATGACTCAGATTTGGGAGGGATTAATGAAGAGAAGGGTAACAAGATGATGGCAGACAATCCAGATGACTTTAAGGAAAGCAGCATTAGAAACAGAGCTATGTTGCAACAATAAGCAGATGGGACTCAGTTTCTTCAGGCAGGGAAGCCAATTCTTTATTCACAAAGCTCATGTTTACAGGAAATATCAGAAAGCAGTGTGTTAAATGTAATTGGGCAGCAATACAGTGAAAGTCAATTAATTGGTCAGTAAAGGCTATTGTATATGTCCATCTGACACGGTGCCAGAGTCATGCTAGCTCACCACCATAGCACCATATCAAGAGTGGGACACACCTCGGGAGCAGGCTGGCCCCAGATGCGGCTTAGAGCCAATGCTCTACGACACAATTTAGCTGTCAGCACTGAGTGTGGAGGCAAGCATGGAGGAGGAGGTGCTCTACGGGGTCTAAGAACACCTTTAGCAGCTGAAGGAGTCAGGGACAAAGAACAGCAATCATATGTGTGTGAGGGTTCTTATACTGGGAAGGATCAGGGGGCGGTTACAATCTCTTAGCAAATCAGGGAGAACTAGGGGAAGTGCAGAAGGTGGGATTTACAAGGTTCCAACAAATGGGGAAACACAGGGAGGGGACACAAACTGACAAGCAGGTAAACAATCCACTGGGGCATTGAGGTTTTGGGAATTCCAAAGGGGAGGTCCAAGCAGTGGGTTGATACAAGGGAGGATTGACAGTAACTTACTGGAACAAAGGCAGGGATCAGGGTAGGTTGACACTCAAGGGGGAAGGCATAACACGAGATTGACACCCCAGGGGGGAGGGACAGAGAACATTCTTGGCAAGGAGGCACAGCTGTAATAGAGGTTGACAGGCAACTGGGGAGGTACAACTTGGGGCAAACCAACTGTACTGAAGGGTGACAGAGCATACCAACAGAACATAATACTTACCACACGAAGAACACAGATGTGCTGCATCAGCAATACAGTGAAACTCAGCTCATTGGTCAGTAATGGCTATTGTATATGTCTATCAAATTTGTTTTCTCTAGATATGTTTACATATTTTATTCACTAATTCTCATGTGAAAAATTCATTGTTTATGCAGGTGCAAACTTATTTTTCTCTCCAAGAATAGGTTTTTGTGTTTATTCTTACAATTTTTCTTTATGGGAACTCGCAAGCTATTTCTAGCTTAGCTAAAGTAACAGGGCCTAAACCATATTTTATAAGGCCTTTCTTTTATAATATCTCTTCCTGTGTGCAACAGAACTAAATTAAAGTGCAAGGTCATATCCTAGAGGACCAATAACTGGAATGTTTCCAGGGAGCAACTTGAGAGGAATTGCTGAGGAAGAGTAAGACAAAAATATACTGGCCACAATACACAAAAGAATACAAAAAGAATGGAACATAGAAAAAATAATTGTAATCATTACCCTTTTTCAGCCTTTCCAGCAAACAACACAGAGATGAATAAATAAAAATACTTTTTTTCAAAACACAGGTGAGACCTTATCTGATCTATCACACATCTCAAAGACTATGAATTCAGACTGGACCCTGGACCAGGTCAGAGAAATAGGTATCTCATAAGAAGAGCTGTAGGGCTTTTTAGGCCAGCAAAGTAAACACTGAGGAGGAAAAGCTGCTTATCAGATAGGTAAATGTTAGGTGAAATTGCCATATAAAACAAAGGAAAACTCTGGATCACTAAAGACACCCACTTATGTGATTTGGATCCTAAAATCACCTTTAAAAGCATTGTCTGATATTTTCATCAAAAGTCAGAGTAAGAAGATATGCACTATCTGCCCCTAAATGTCAGGCATTTACAGTTCAGCACTACACAAGACTTCCAACTTATTGAATATGACTAGATAATTTGGGAAAACTGGTTTCACATGTGGGTACAATTTGTTTGAAAACAGTCCTACATTAGACTAGGAATATTAGTTAATTTCAGTTAATCCCAAATTATTTTCAAAATTTTAGCCTAGCAATACTTAAGATTCAACAGGGTGAAATATGAGAGGGAAAACTGGTCATTTTAAAACTGATCTTTTGTCCTCTGCAAGTCACTTGTGTTCTGCTCAGTTAACGGATTCTTTCAAAAAGCAGCGTTTTATCTAATTTTCAAACCAAAGCAGGTACTTCAGTTGATGTGGTTTTTGTACTGAAGGCAGCAGGCAATCCAAAGGCTATAGAGGCTCATTTAATTACTTGGCACTTCAATCCAATTAAAATGTACCATAAAGGCAAGAGTGTCAGAGTGAAAATTTGGTGCAAGTTACCTAAACCCCTACCCTACCACAGTAACCTGTCCATACCTTTAAGAAGTTTTAGTTACATTTCAGATTTTGAATGATTTTAAGACTTTTCAAGGATTTATTTTCAATAAATTCAAGTCATCATTCACTATGAAGCTAATACCATCCTGTAATATTGTTGCTTTCTCTGTATTGGGCAAAGTTATGTCTAATAATTTCCCTATGAACATGGGGACAGCAGCCATTTTCCTTAGACCACAGCAGAGGGGAAGCAAATGCATTTCTCCTGGAAAGGCTCAACTTTTGGTTTTCCATTTTATTCTTTGACTGTTTTAAGTCTGAATTAAAATCTAGTTGGGGTGAATGGTCTGTTCTTCCTATATTTGTGTGTAGGATACAGTAACATCTTAACTCTACAGGCTGAGTGTAGTCATCTGCATTTTCTTTACATGACTTGATCGATGAAAGAAAGAAGTGAAACTTTTAACATTGTTATGAATCTTTTTAGCATCCCAGAAAAGGAAAAGTTCTTCTAAAGCTGGGAGTGAAATAGGGAAGGAAAGTATCTCCAACTAATCTTTCAAGCCCTAAGTTCATGTTTGCACATGAATTCTGCTTATATCTGAAACAATTTCACAAATTAATTTAAATCTCAGCATTTATCCTTTCACTGAGGACCACCTCTATTTAGGTTCCATGGGTAATGTCCCAGCTGACCACTGGTTTAGAAATTTTGTACTTTACAAAATAGATTTTGAGTTTGTAAATGTTTTTTAAGAATCTAGCACAGTGGAACATCAAGCACAAACATTGCCTTCGAACATTGCTACTAAGCATGCAGACTCAGAAATATTAAATGATTAAAATTTCACTTTTAAAATGCTTTAAAATGTATTGTTTTATGATCATATATTCCCAACAATAAGACCAAAGCACACAAACCTAGCCAGAACTGATTGTAGTCTCTGTATCAGTCACAAGGCTATAGATTCCAAGTTCACCCTGAGGCTTGCAATTGTTATTCACCAATTAAATTACAAGTGCTGTACTGGAATATTAATTACAATATGTTATTGGCATCTATGAGATGATTATTTGTCTCACACACTATGCAGAAAACATTTTTATTCAATTCTATTTATAATTTTATTTTTCTGCAAAATCCCCTCAAAACCCTCTTTTAGAATGAAACCCTGACAAAATGGTTTAAACAATCTCTAAATTACAATCATTCAAATTTTTATTACATCATAAGTCAGTGATTTATTTTTTTTTGTTACCCAAAGCTGAATTCTAATGTATGAAAATGCATAGTGAGCTAATTAGGAATATCAAAAATGTTTTCCCAATCCCTTTATTATTAGTTTGAACAAACCATCCCCTAAAACAAAGATGAATCTAAATTGAAAAAATTGTTAAATTGAGAAAGCCGTGTAAGAATCCTCTGGAATTTTGGAAGTTGTATACCAAACTTGAAAGAAACTGGAGGATTTTTGGAAGAAATTTACTCTTACACATATTGGTAACAAATTGATAGCCATATATTTGATAACCATAACTCAAAGGCAGAAGTGACAGGAGAACCATGTGCCAGAAATTTAAGAAAGAATTAAGACCAGAAACAGAAAGTTTGTCTTTACACACACACACAAAAAAAAAAAAAAATCAGTTCATTTTTAAAGCCATAATCAGAAAAACTGCTGTACAGCATGAAATAAAAGCATTTTGCCTGTGGCAGACTAAATCAGAATAATTAAACAAGTTTCAGCTTTCTAAACCAAGCTGGAAGCATATTTATGTGTGTTTAATTATTATCATCATAGCTTTTTCTGTAGCAGGTCAACATTGTTAAACCCTTGGGTCATCTCCAGGAAAGATACCTGTACACTAATTTTAAGAAGGAAATCAGAAGGAGAATTCTCTCTGTCAGGGGCCAAACAAATACAAGGAAATCAGCCAAGGAAGGCAAAACAAAATATATAAAGACTTGCATACTTCAAAAAATTATTTTAGTGCAACATGACGGATATTAGAAAAGAATGACCAAGGGATGTAGCTGAAGTTACTACTTCCAGCTATGCAAGGTCCAAAGTCTTGCTGTTGTTTTCAGAATTAAAAGTAACCTGTGCATACAAACATCAGTGCTGTGGTTACTTTGATGGTCTTGAGCTCCTGGTCACATTCTGTTACATGCCAAAAAATTATTCAATACCTGCTACTATGGTTCTCACAAATTCATACCCTAAATCTTAATAGAGATTCTAGTAGAAAAATTAGTTCCTTACTTTGTTAGAACTCAGATCAGGACACAGAATATTCTGAAAGTTGTCTTCTACCCTGTATGTAAATTACCATTCCCTTTGAAATGAAGCAACAAGGTTTCAGGAGGCAGAAATCACAAGTGTCTTGGTTTGAAAAAGACAAATGTCTGCTAAGAAAGGCAGAAACCTCCCTTGAAATGGAAAAATGGAAACCCTCCCCTTCTTCTGAATTACTATAATCTTGAAATTAAGGCACTCTCAGGCAATAATATGGGAATAGGAATAACAGTTCTTTATTAGGAAAATTATAATAAAAATGCAGTAGTACAAAAAAACCCAAACTACTGACAGAGTCAGAATACAACCCAATGCCCTGTTGGTCAGGATGTTGCTAGCAGTCTGATTAAATGGTGGCTGCAGTCCTCCTGGAGTGACAGATGTGGTTCTGTTGAAGCAGTGATCCTGTAGAAGGGTATAGTTTTCCTCTGAAGGCTTGGTGGAGTAGATGGGTCCTGTCTGCCCCTGGGAATCCAGTGCAGAAAGGCTGACTGGGGTGTTTTAAGTCTGATTATATCTAGGTAGGAATGCTTGGCTCCTTCCCCTGGTTGGGGTATCTCACAATGGGATCATGTAATTTTACTAGTCATGCAATGACAGACTCAATGGCTCATTAACAGAAGATATTCCCCTGGAGTTTTGACAAATGAGTCATGAACTAGATAAAGAACACTGTCCCACCTGGTTTCAACAGCTGGCCTACTAACAGAAGATATCTCTTTTAATTTATGAGGGATGGGTTGTGGAAGAGATAAAGAACACTGCTCTACTTGGTTTTAACAGATGGTAATAGAATACATACTTCTGTATGTTACACAATGGTTGTAATGGTTACATTTTACATTGCAATCTAAGACAACAAGACACAATAATCGTTAAAGAAGCAATGATTTTACAACACTCCAGGCAAGAAGGACCCAATAGTTAACCAGTTTAGATCCAGATATTCATAAATAAAATACTGCATTTTATAGACACTCTTTGCTCATTTCAAAAAAGCATCTTTCATCCCATCTAAGATGCCTTAGGATGACATAGCTGTTTTAACTAGAATCAAATCCTTTGTCCAGACTCGGACTTTTTCTGTCTCAAAGAGACAGGCATATAATCATGTTCCTCATTCAGAAACCACTCTTTCACCTTTAAGCATCTCTGAAAAGACTTCTTCTTTTTCATAAACACATGCAGAACAATTTCTTTAATTTCTCCTAAAAATACTGCCAGCTTTTGCCTGATCCTAGAATTACTGAAAGTTAGAGAGTCAGGGTTGCACAGAGTTAGATTGTAACCAGGCAATGAGAAAGTATCTTGCTTCTAGTAAGACTCCACCTGGAGTACTGTGACCATTTCTTGGCCCCTATACTAGGAAGAGACAGACCTGTTCAAGCAGGTCCAGAGTAGGGCCACAAAACTGTGGATGAGATGGAACAGATCTGTGAATAAGGGCAATGAGAGCTAGGATGGCAGCTTTTCAATACATTAAGGGTGCTTCTAAGACACAATTTATTTTTTTTTTTAATTTTATTTTTACCATGGCCCCTAGGGCCAGACACAGGGTCCTGGTTTTTTACTGAAAGAGAGTCGTCTTAAGTTGCAATGCAAGATGTAACCAAAAGTATGTATTCTGTCACCATCTGTTGAAAGCAGGTGGAACAGTGTTCTTTATCTCTTCCATCCTCATAACCATACCCATCCCTCATAACTCTGGAAGGGATATCATCTGTTAATGGGCCAGCTGTTAAAACCAGGTGGGACAGTTTTCTTTATCTCTTCCATAACCCATCCTCCAACCTGGGGGATATCTTCTGTTAATGGGCCATTGAGTCAGTCAAGGAGCAATGATAAAATTACATGATTCCATTGCAGAATGCACTACCCAGAGGGAGGAGCCAAGCATTCCTACATGGATATAACCTGAGATTTGGAACACCACAGCACCCTTTTTCCACTAGATTCCGAGAGGAACACCAGACCCATCTACACCACCAAACCTTAAGAGGAAAACTGCACTCTTCAAGATCATTGCTTCAACAGAACCACATCTGGCACTCCAGGACTGCAGCCACCATTTAATCAGACTGCTAGCAACAGTCTGACAACACCAACAGGGTGTTAGGTTGTATTCTGACTATCAGTGGTTTTTTATACTCCTGCATTTTTATTTTAATTTTCCTACTGAAGAATTGTTATTCCTATTCCCATATCTTTGCCCGAGAGGCCCTTTGTTTCAAAATTATAATTTGGAGGGAGGGGGGTTACATTTTTCTGTTTCAAGGGAGGTTCCTGCCTTGCTTAGCAGACACCAGTCTTTCAAACCAAGACAATGTAAACTGAGATTGGATATAAGGAAGAAATTCTTTCCTGTGAGGAAAGAAAAAAATTCTTTCCTGTGAGGATGGTGAGGCCCTGGCACAGGTTGCCCAGAGAAGCTATGACTGCCTCATGCCCAGAAGTGTTCAAGGCCAGGTTGTATGGAGCTCTGAGCAACTTGGTCCAGTGGAAGGTGTCCACACCCACAGCAGGAGTATTTGAACAAGGTGATTTTTAACATCCTTTCCAACCCAATCCATATTTTCATTTTTTCTTACTGTCAATCCAGTCTAGCAGTTGGCCAGCATTTATCTTTTAAGAAATTGCTGTACCAACGTGGAGGAAGTGTTCAATACCAATCAGCAGGTAAAGGTTAAACCCAGAGTATAATTCTCTATAATTTATTCAAAGACACAATGTGTTTGCAGTACTATCAATTCCTAAACAGATGTTCTTATTTAATACTACCAGCTTTTGACAGAAGAATATAGCTGAATAACTTCAAGAGTCGCACTGCCAGTGACCTGAACTTGTTTGAAATGGAAAACATGTTTTCTAAAACTAATTTTCACAAACCAATTTCATTTTAAGACAAGGAACTAACATCAAGGATACTTTCCAGCAGCATAAGAACTCAGAGAAATATAAAGTGACCTGTAAGAAATCATCATCAAGCAGGTATGATTCACATGCCATCTTTAGCAGCCTTAGTTTGTGTTCTGTGCCAGGATAATGTGGGTTCCTAGAGGCCATGAGAGAGAATTGGTCACAGAGATTCTCAGCCAAACAGGAGAGAAGGGCTGCTAGATAAGATAAGCTCCTGCAGTACAAGGCATGTAGAACCTCTGGCACACTTCTACATACAGAAGTCAAGAGCTGGAAAGCAATGCAGTAGAAGCAATAAAGGAAAATTACCAGTGTGCATGACAATGTCAAAAATTAGTGCTGGCTGTCTAGAAGACAAGACAGATGCACTCAGTTTTGCCCATATTTGGCAATCCAGGGAAAAATACTGTATTTGCCGTAGATTTACACATAAAACCCCTAGAAGTGAATTAGCTAAACAAATGGCATCTGCTGTCTAAAATGGCCTATGAAATAGCTGCTAGCATATAGAAACAAAATAATATGGGAGAGGGAAAATATTTTTTAGAAGTTTAGAAACAAGATTTAATGGATTTTTTTCTGTGTGGAGGCCAATGGGCTAATTAACAAAGAACCCACAACTCTCCCTTGGAGGGAAAGCTCCTACATGATCCATCAGGGTGACAAGAAGAGTCGCCCCCAGCATGTCTTGCAGCCTATGCAAATTTTATGTACCCCATTGGTCCTTCCCCCTTTGCTCCACCCCTGAACCTTCAGTTGATTGGTCCTGATGTTCTGTCCCGCCGCCTGCTTTTCCCATATAAACCCCTGTTTACCTCTGACTATCCAGAGTCTTTCATCCCTGACCCCTTTGTGGTAGCCAGAGTCCTCTTTGTCCCTGGACCAAGAATAAAGGCTTCTTGCAGAACACCACACAAGACTCCCATCCCTCCTTCGTGTTACCCAGACATCACCCAAAGAGCTGCAATCACTCAACAGCCCTTTTCAGAGCTCAGAGCTGAGATCATTCTCAGCAGGGCAGGAAGTGCCTATGCACCCAAGAGCATCTTTCTAAGGACACTTGTCTAGGAAGGTTGCGGCACCCAAACAACCACCCAGACTGCGACACTTCTGATTCAAAAAAGACCTTAGATACTGAGCCCAACAAAAATAGACACCCAAATTAATTAAAATACCAGAAAGTGTACATTAGGAAAATCAATAATTAAATGGATACACATTCTCTTTTATGCTCTGCTTGTGGTATCACAAAGTTAAGATGCAGGATATGCTAAAAATGTGCACTCTTTCAAATTCAAAAGTACAGAGCAAAGTTGCAATAGATTTTTCTTTGGTTTTAATCTTCATTTGCAAGCAGTAGCACTTAATTAATTCTTTAGACCATCAGCTAATTCAGTCTTTCTTGAGAAATATTACCAGATTTTTCCTGTTGTGCACTCACCATGCTGATTTTCCAGGAAAGAAGATCATGTTAGTGTGACTGTTAGGAAAATGTACAAATTCCTTGTACTATTACACCCCTCAAAAATATCAAAACAGAGCCGATTTGCTTTTCAAAATATTCAGATTTAGCTGAGAATTGAAAACAATTTGTTCCAACAGCATAGCCATCTGAAAGCAGTAATTGCTCCATAAATAAACTCAAAAATCTATAGACTGCACAACTCATATTAAATCAAGTGTCCATGCAAAAATGTGTTTCTGAATGTCTGTTGAGAGGGTGTGATGGATAGGCAGTTAAGAAAAAAAAAGTAAGATACACCTACAGAAGTTAAGGCTTCTAGAGGCTGGTGGGAGTTCTTTCTCCTGGCGAATAATTGGACTTTTCTGAGAATTGACAGTAGTTTTGACCATTGAAAGGTGAAATCAACCTGTGAACACCGCCTTTTAAAAACCTAAGCCCGTAAATTTCTGCCTTCTTTTCATTTCTGGCTTTGAAAGGTAACAGAGACCCAGCTGGCTCCCGTCCCCTGCCCACACCGTGCGGCCTGGGCCGGGGCTGGGCTGGGCCTGCTGCGGTTCCCGGGCAGGAGATGGAGCCTGTGGGGATTTCCTCGGGCCCAGGCTAGGCCGGGCTCTGCTGCAGCCTCCCAGGAAACCTCCGGGGTGGCTGAAGCTTTTCCCGGGGTCGTCCCCTGCTCTAAGCGCCACTGAGCTGAAACCTGGCACCATGAACACCTGCTGTGGCTTGAGCCAGATTTAACCCTTTCACTACCCAGATGAGACCTGCAGATTTAATCCTTTTTCCAGAGAGAGGGGAAGAGAGAGAATGATCAACATGTAAAGAGACAACATAAACTCTCAAAGCCAGTGAGGGAAGAAATTAAGCCTCAGATAGGGAGAGAAGAGGAAATGCTTTAATAAGCTGAAATATTATTTTGTTAAAGCTATGGAGATGGACAATAATATTCTGAAAAAACTAATTCATGAAAAAGTATTTTGGGAGGAATGGAGTATTTCAAAGTATAGATCTGAGCAAAAGTAATCCACTGGTGAAGCTGAGCAGATAATGAAGCAGTTGTGATCTCATAAAATACTGGAACAGAGAAAGAGAAGTAAGAGTTGATGGAAATACTTGGCCCTCAAGAAGAAAAGAAAAAACTTCTGTTCCCATAGATGATCACAGAGAGAGATGAAGAGAACTTTTGCCTTTGAATAACTCATCCTTAAAATGACACCACTTGACTTCATGGCCCATAAACACACCTCAGAGTGGTGAGAAATGGGAGGAGATGAATGGCAGAGTTTCTGGGCAGCTGACATCAGAGGAACAGAAAGCCTTGTTTTCTTGTGAAAAACTCTCCATATAATGACAAAAGAAAACTTCTTTTTCTCTAGAAAGACTGATGAAAAAGCTACTATATAGTTGGGACTGCTTTAACCACCAGGTTTTGTCTCTATGTTGTCAATTAAGCAAGGGAATAGTTGGGTGATGGGGAAAAAGGATTTCTGGAGGTTTTATTCTGGTTTCTTATTCTTACAGTTTTGTTAATAAACTTTCTTTATTCCTTTTAAGTTTTAAGCCTGTTTTGCCCTTCTCCTAATTCATATCTCACAGTAAGAAATGAGTAAGATTTCTAGTGATTTTTTTTAGCTAGTGCTTTAAATCCATGACAGAGGGTTTTCTCGAGGCAATATTTTCAAGCAAAAGGATTCAAAACAAAGCCCTACATCACATCATCAGCTTTGATTTAGAATGGCAATTTCTGCACTGTAATTTCAAGGTGATTTCCTATTTTATCTGTTAGAAACCCTTCAAAAGCCCAGATTTTTCAGCATAGAAAATTAATATGCACATACTTTGCTGGTAATCAAAAAACCAGCATTTTTCGTGTAATTTTTTGACAAGATCCCAATTTGGGTGCATTTTTTATTAGGAAAGGATATGCTTGCTTGATGTACCAGTGTTATTTCAGTGATCATCAGTTGACCATGCCACATTTGGAGGCAGCTCAGTGCAAGACTGCTCTCATGATGGATGAAATCTAAATACTTTCACAGAGGTCTGTGTTTATTTTTTTCCCTGTAGCAGCAAGCTCTCTGAATTTAACAGGTTTTAAGTATTCTGGAATTGTCACTGCATCAAGTACTTCAACAGCATTTATTCCCTAAATGTAAGTAAATCCTCACTTCCTACCTCAAAACTTACCTAAGCTATATTCAGCAATATTTCCTGCTTTTGTTTTAGATTTCCTTAAAAAATAGCATATCAATTCTATTCATTCCAACTGTTGTTTGTTGTCCAGTTTATTCAATAGTGTTATGAAATATGGAAAGTACTTGAGAAAACACTAAACAAAGAAAAATACAAATATTTTTGTTCATCTCAATAGTCTACTTTTGTCATTGTTGCTGTAAGACATAAACTAGCAGCATGAAGCTACTGTGTGCTTAGAATTCTCTTCCTGACATCTTTTTAGTTTTCTTGGTAGAAGTTGATAATTTAGTGCAAGAGAGAGGTTTCTTATTCTTGTCACCATTTCTATATGACAGCTTTTCTTCAGCACTTTTTGCTTCATCTGAGTATCCAGCCAAACTTGCTTAAAACAGCCGCCAGCACTGAAATGTTCCATTTTAAACAAACCCTTTGTTTGAAGCCCTTCCTTCAACATTTCAATCCCTTTGGGAAATTTCAGATTCTTGCCATTTTGGATTAGTTTCTTTCAACGATTACATGACAGGTCATAGCTGGCTCTATCACAAAACTTTACTGATAAACGCATTTTCACAACTTTCCGAATTTCTTCATAATTATCTGCTTTAGTAGAGCACGTCGGAAACTCATACAGCGGTTGTGACTAAATCTTGCTTAAATTCAAGGAAGTTTTACAAGGACTTGGGTCTTTTAAATTGTTTCTTAATAAAAGCTCTGCTTCCAGAAATCTACACTGGATTTTAATAAACAATATAGCTCATTATTTCCTCTATGACAAGTATGGCAAGCATATTATTTTCCCTTCAATAAATGCATGCACATGAAGCATAAATGAATGTCTTCCTAGTGACAGGTTCACCATATGCAGGATTTCTGGATTTGCTGTTTTAGCAGTTCACTATTTTCTTAACTTTTAATAGAAAACATTTCTTGCAGAACTTACTAAATATAAATACTTTTGCTATTAGATATGGTGTAGGGATTGGTCTATCAAGTTTGGGTGACTTTGTGTTTCATTTCCTTTCCCCAGATCACAGGGGGTAATTTTCAGACACTGTGCAGCACTGCTCTGTTCTGACTCCAGCCAGCCAGAGTCCCCAAATTTGTGCATCAAAAGGCCTTGACATACAGGTTAAAAAAATGACCTTTGGCCTAAATATGACATTTGGACTTAGCGCTTTTGGGCCTAGGATGTTTTTCCTTTGGCCCACACATCCTGGAGCTGGAGCTCAAGTTAACAACAGTATTTGTTAATCCATAGCAAAAGCTGGAAAACTAATTAAAAAGCAAAATTGGTGTTTCAAATCTTCCATAGATAATAATTGATCATGTTATCCAAGGGTAGAACCTCTAATGCTTAATTTTTATTATCATCTTTTAATAAGGCACTGTGAAACAAAATAAACATGAGTTGAGTAGTATCACAGCTATCTATGAAAAACACTACTCCTCCAGGTTTAAAAGTATCCTTTTTCACCACAATTCACAAAACTAAAATACACCAACTCCAAAAAGCTTATGTCAGTAGTGGGCAATCACCTTCAGGTTCCTAAAACTGAGAAAATGTTTGCATCTAAGAACTCTCACAGACACACAATAATTTCCTATGTTACAAGTCGAATTTAAGTTTTACAAAAATTTTTAAAATACAGCTTTTATAGTGGTGTTCAAATTTTTAATAATTTAGTTTTTAAACTATTTGGACAAAACTATTTGCTGTCCAAAATAAATGCTGCTATTGGTTCTCCATCTGAAAATATTCACAATTATTGCTAACAAGTTGCCACTTGTGACTATGTAAAGTTACATCTACCAGTTGGAATATGGCACCAACAGGCTGTGTGGTTTGCAGTTAACAAAACAAATGTATTTTTGTTCAACATGAAATATCAGAAGATAATATAAATTCAACCATTGATCTTCTGTGCGTCCTTTCAACAATTTCTTGTGGGAAATAGATGGAATGTCCTTAATTTAGTAGTGGCTTTCTTTAATATGTTATTTATTCAAGGATGTAATTGCTACAGGTTTAACCTTTAGCTCTACAATAAATTACCTCATGCTTCAATCCAAAGTGATATTTTTCTTCTAAGTGCAAAGTCTCCAGCAAACCTCCAGCCTGTGTTTTCACTCTTTCTTGCATGAAAATGAAAAATCCGATCTGTAAAAGCACATTACAACTGCAGTTACTATTTTTCCATATATGTGTGGCTGTTATGAACCTGTGTGCACTGCATTCTGGAAGGCTGCGTACAGGGAATTAGACAGTCTGGGGCTTGCTCTTACCAAACTGCAGGCCTCTCTCATATCTGATATATTCCTACATATATCACTATATATCACTATCTCGTTCACTGAAGTCACATTTATGAAGTGCTCTCCAATTTTGAAGGATCTTGGTATTCAGATTTTAGAGAAACATATTCAATTTGGTAAAACTTTGGGGTTTTTATAAAAGGTAAGCATAGCTGAAATTGTGCTCTGTCAGTGTCTGAAAAGGAGGCAGTAATAACATGGTCCTGAACATGTGCAGCTATCATTTGTCTCATGTAAAACAATCACTCTGCTTTTTCTGGGCAGGCATGGATGAAAAGATTTAGACTGCTGTTACATCTGGGTGCATTGGTTGAGATCACTGACCAGTACTGCATCTTACCCACTTTTACATGAGCCCATTACATGCAAAAAGCTCTCCTCCAGGGGTGGGTATTTCAAAGCCTGGTCTCCACTCAAAGGTTAATTTGTTTGGAAAGCTGCTGTGAAATATTGTTTAGGTATTTTTTAGAAATAAGACTTTTGATGGGCTTCAGGAAAGAAACAATAAAAATAAAAGTTTGTTTGCAATTTCAACAACATCCCTGCATGCTAATGAAATATCTGCTAAGATTTTAAAAGTTTTTAATGAATCCTGCCCTTTGCTTAGGAAATTTGAATGATGTGTTTGTCTTGGGTTGCAATGCAAGACGTAACTAAAAGTATGTATTCTATTACCATCTTTTAAAACCAGGCAGGGAAGTTTTCTTTATCTCTTCCATGACCATCCCTCATAACTCCAGGGGGATATCTTCTGTTAATGAGCCATTGAGTCTGTCATTGCATGACTAGTAAAATTACATGATCCCATTGTGAGATACTCCAACCAGTGGGAGAAGCCAAATATTCCTACCTGGATATAATCAGACTTAAAACACCCCAGTCAGCCTTTCTACACTGGATTCCCAGGGGCAGACAGGACCCATCTGCACCAGCAAACCTTCAGAGGACTACACTGTCTACAGGATCACTGTTTCAACAGAGCTGCATCTGTCACTCCAGGAGGACTGCAGCCACCATTTAATCAGACTGCTATCAGCACCCTGACCAACAGGGTGCATTCTGACTCTGTCAGTGGTTTGGGGTTTTTTTGTACTACTGCATTTTTATTTCAATTTTCCTAATACAGAACTGTTACTCCTATTCCCATATTATTGCCTGAGAGTGCCTTAATTTCAAGATTATAGTAATTCAGAAGACAGGGGGGTTTCCATTTTTCCATTTCAAGGGAGGTTTCTGCCTTTCTTAGCAGACACCTGTCTTTTCAAACCAAGACAGTGTACCAGCTTGTCTTGGAAAACCCATAGGACAAAATGCAGGTGGTTAAAAGATAAAAAATTAAAAACATAATAAAGATAAAAAAGATAAAAATAAAAAGAATGAAATCTGACACCCTGTTGGTCAGGGTGTTGCTGATTGTATTGTTGTAGTCCAATTAAATGGTGGGTGCAGTCCTCTTGGAGTGACAGATGTGGCTCTGTTGAAGCAATGATCCTGTAGACAGGTGTAGTTTTCCTCTGACGGTTTGGTGGTGTAGATGGATTTGATCTTTCTTGTGGGAATCTAGTGGAGGAAGGCGGACTGGGGTGTTTTAAGTTCTCTCATTTTATCTAGGTAGGAATGCTTGGCTCCTCCCCCTGGCTGGAGCATCTCATAAAGGGATGATGTAATTTTATCAGTCATGCAGTAAGACTCAATGGCCCATTAACAGAAGATATCCCCCTGGAGGGAGGATGGGTTCTGGAAGAGATAAAGAACACTGCCCCACCTGGTTTTAACAGATGGTAATAGAATACATACTTTTGGTTACATCTTGCATTGCAACCTAAGACATCCAGGTAAACAGCAGAAGCAGCAGCAATGTATAAAACCCACACTCATGCTGTACCATCCACCTGAAGGGATTGTCATTTCCCTGAAAGACTAATTATGTGATGTCAACTTCAAAGCAATTCATAATTACAGACATTATTTTGACTGAGCAACCATGACCACTATTATTCCAGCATACCAGACTACATTAGGGAAATGTGTGGTGCTTTAAAATTCATTTTTCTATGCTGATCATAGCCTTGAACAAATTACATCTCATCATTTTTCATGCAAGTACTGACAAGATTTTAAGACAGTATTTTCAAGACCTGAAAAGCATCTGCTGTATGGACATGAAAATGAAGCTGTAGCACACAGAAGGAATAAATTTTTAGCCCTAACTGAAGGCTTCAAGAGGGACAGATATTTTCAAGACTACCTTATTGCCAGGTGCTGTTAAAGCTAAAGGTACTACTATTTGTACCTGCAATATCTACCATAAAATCACCATGGACATGCTAGCTTGAGCTTACACTCACATGTTGATACACTTTAATTTTGAATAAAGACATCCTGTGATCAAGAGGTCATAGAAAGCTCAGGATAAAAGGAACATCCGAAGGTTCCTGTGGTCAGCAGGTCAAGGGAAATGATTCTCTGTCTTCCTAGTATGCACATGAAAATTCAACATGGCATGCTGGATAACAATTTTTTGCAATAATACAATTCAGACTGCATAAGTGCAGCCCATACACTGTGAGAAAACAGACCATGAAAGACACCTCTGTACAGAGGCACTCATGTAAAACACACATTCCATTCAGTCTGTTGTCCTGTGGGCTCAAGTTGCTTCCAAGTCTATAAATCCTGAAGATGACAATTCTCCACTGAGGTTTTCATTGCTCTTAGTGAAATCTATCACCTCCCAGGAGGGAGCCATGGCAAAGTCTATACATGAGATACCCTGGAGAATAGGAACTGTTATAAATGCACTCAAGAGAGTGATACGATTCAATCAAAGAAAATTTTATTAATTACAGCAAGCAAGCAATAAGCAAAAATCAGCGCTGGGCGACAGGGGAGTCTCCGCTTCGCCAACTGCCGCGCTTCCAATTTCCGTGTTCCCCCTTTTAAGTGGTACTGCTTCCAGGCTACATGTCCTTTCTCGGGTGTCTCTGCACATGTGTCTCCAGTTGCTAGGGGGTCGTTTTCTGCCTTCTTGTGGTTGCAGGGTGAAGATCAAGAGTCTTCCTCAGTCCTATCCTTTTGACCTTTCTTTGCTGTTTCCTTTTAAGGCTTATCTTGGTAACTTCCTGGAATTCAAGAAAGCTCGCAAGGCCGTTAATAATCATGCAAGCATCAGCAGCAGCCTTCAACCTCATCCTGATTTCACAAAGCACAGTTTTGCAAATCATTGTATCTACATGTTTAGAACAAAAGGGTCTCTGTTTATCACAGGAACATGCCTATATGGCTTCATTTGGTTCTGTATTTGGTCTCTGTGCTTGGCAGAGCTTCCCATATTACCAGAAACATCAACATGGCACAGGGGAGTATTTTGTGTGCTCTAACTGTAGTTACTAGGTCAGGTCTTGGGAACAGACACCAGTTCTGGCTAGTGTGAAGCTCTCTGAACCATGTGTTATGGAGACATACATTATACTCTGAAACTCTTATATTAGCTGTAGAAATCAGGAGAAAACTGAATCTTAATGGATTCTTCATACAATGGCAGACAACACCAACCAGCATTATCTGGTTTTTATTTTTAATATTTTAATTATTTATCTCACTGCACAAACTGGTGATCAAACTGACTGTGGCTATAGCAAACAAGACAAACTTCAGGTCAAAAACTATTTTCATTAATGTCCCTGCCAATGTATTAACAATTACTCCTTCGTAATCATAATAAAAGGACGGAGGAAAAACTCCTCTGTGATTAGTTGAGCTGGCTCCACTTTAGGAAGCATGTCTTAATTTCCTATCTTTTACAACTAGCTAAGTGCAATGTTAATGCAAGTCATTGTTCCTATCCCAACCTTTAACTGCTTTGTTTCTCACTGTTCAGACTCAAGATCTTCCCCTCACTCAGGAGTCTTACAAATTGTTTTGCATAATGCAATTACTCAAGGATTGCTAAAGCATAAAATTGTAATATGCATTTGAGAGTTGTAGAATGAAATAGTACATAACTTATAGTTTATATAATGGGAGAATTTATTACTCTTTTCCCTTACTTAAACCTAAGGATCAGACACTTCATTTTGGGGAACTTAACATTCCCTGCTACACATAAATCAATGAGAAGACACAGGGTCTAGCAGGTGAATTAAAATAAGAACCTTCCTCATGATTCAGTCATAAAGAGCTGTGATAAACTTGTCTAGTGTGGGTCATTTCTTGTAATTTTTACATCCACACACTGCCAGGATAGATTGAGAGCTCTGGTTTAGTAAAGGGAACAAGAAAAAGATAAATGAGAAAACTGTGCAGATGAAATGTAGTGGCACAGAACACAGGCAGAGATAGCACACACATGGAAAGATATATTCAAAGAAACTGCCAGAGTTACGCAGCTAAACAAGTTCCAGTGGATATAAGCAAAATGTTTTACGGTGTGACTTTTATGTCATGCTTTTTCCATTTATAGTCAATATAAGCTTACAGCTATTCCTAGCCCACGGACAAGAGTAAATCAAGCTGTCTCCTAGCTTATAATAAGCAACTTGCACACCACAGTAGCATTTGCATAATTTCCACTATTCCAAATTAAAGCAGCCATTCTGTGATCTTTTATGATTTCTCATGCAAACCACACCTGGTTAAGCAAGAGCTATTTATAGCTTACATTTGCCCATAAATAAGATTTTAATCAAGAGAAACCCCCACATTTCATGGAATGTCATAGACTTTAGATTAGCCAAGCAAACATCTATCTAATCTAGTGGTTTTAATGCAAAATAATTCTTTTTCATTAATAAAATGGAAGTAAAAACATTAATAGCCAACTATATTTATATATAGATATATGTATTGATAGATAGATACAGATATAGATATAGATATATGGAATTATATATATATAATTGGAATAGTACACATATAAATTGAATAATAGATATTTGCACTATATTTGCATATATATGTAGACACATATACTATTTAGGTGTGTTTATACCAAAGACCAGAAAATGGTGACACAATTAAAAATATGTAGTGTAATAAATACATAAATACAAGGAGGTTGAAGCACCTCCTAGTTTCTATATTGTCTATTTTAAATATTCTCTTTTTGTGGAAGAAAGACATTTTTCTCCATTGTTGCCATACGCAAAGTTTAAAAAACATGTTTCTCTAGGTAGCCACTATGATGGCTAGAAGGCTGCTGCTGAGTTAGTTGATAAAAAAGACGCATTCATTTCTGTGAGAATAATAAATATTATCGTCTTAAAATTTCAGCTATTAAATCTCAGGGAAAATAGAGCAGAAAGAGCAAAACAGGCTTTTGTGCAGAGAATTGTGTCCAAGCAATGACTTTTCTGCACCCAGTTCTACTATCGTGATTGACAGACAGCACACTCCACCTACATCCCTATTACAAAGATTTTCATGGTTTTTAAACCTGCTCTAAGAACTGACATTATTCAATATCCAGGCTGCCTTCCTGATTAATTCTCTTTCAAACCTATTCTAATTAAAAATTTATTTCTGATTGTATCCAGCAGGGAAAATCTCTATAATTTTTCAAATTGTAATTACGTTTTCATGGAGTAAAACTATATAGAGATGTTGTGGAGATATTCAAAAGCTGTCTAAGCACAATCTTGAATAATCCACTCCAGGGGATCCTGCTTGGAGCAGGGAGTTGGACTGCATTGCTTCCACTGGTCCCTTCTAACTTTATCCATTCTGTGATACTATAAGCCACCTATATGATAAATATTTTCTTGTTGTGATGAAGTTTCATAATTTTCTTACCATTTTCAGTGCAATTAGTATTCATAAAACAGCCAAAAAAAAGAAAAACTGAATGGTATTACCAAAGCAAAGTTGAACAAAAAGACAAAAATGTCACTCTCTGCTCTACAGTGATTTAAGACTTTGTATTATTCCTAGTGATATATACAAAATCTTCACAAAACATATAAAAGCACTGTCAGGAAAATTAGGACCAACTGACTTCAAATGGACATCAAACAGACATAAATCTAAATTGGCTCCATTGGGCAGAGGTTCAAATAAATTATAGTTAGATGCAACATGTAGCTTTTTTTCAACATGAAACTAAATATTGTTGCATGCTCCAGGTTACAGGCTAACCAGAGGCACTTGCTAGATGCCTGTATTAGCAGCACACTGTCCCCTTTCATATGATAAAAAGAGAATGTGTGTTTCTTTTGGATTTCAATCAATTTTAATTCATTTTTACCAGACAATACATGCTGCTAATGATTACTCAATTAACCTCCATAGTAGCCAGTGAATCTCCACAGTAACCAGTGAATCTCTAAGAAATTTAATGACATAAATGCATTCTGAACCAAATAACATAGATCAAAAAGCATTAAAATAAAATTAAATTAATAGCAGCAAATTCCTAAAGTTTTGTATTTTCCCAGCTTCTTTCAACAATAATTAGCAAAGGAACTGGAAGCACAAAGAGTACTATTTCATGCTGGTGCCTCCCTAGTAACAAAGAATGCAACATTTTAAAGAACTGTGACTTTTTCCAGTGTATAAGGATGCACATAATGAAGATTTAAGATGTTTATACCTATATGTAAACTATGAGACTAAAGGAAGTAAAAGCCAATTACATTAGCAAACTCTCTGCTGGGAAGATTGACAGTAGGTGTAAAACACAACAGACCACAAAAGCAAGTAACCTCAGGAGAAGGCTGGAGTTACAGATACTCAGTGTCAATAACAAATTAGATAAACAACAGAGATAACCAGAGAGAACTGAAGACTGTCCACTCAGGGCACATGGTTCTGTGAGCTGCTTGTTAAGATAGGAAGCAATAACAACAGAAACTTTGTGGTTTTCCATTGCTTAGCAAAACATGCTAAGGGACAGTGGAAAAAATTACCAGGTAGCACAGAAGACATCATAAAGAAAATACATTTTAAGTCAATACATGGGCTTGTTCCTTCCGTTCACGTATGGCAACTTATGAAAAGCTTACCCATCATGTTGTCCTGTACTATACCAGTTCTATGGTAAACTTTTAAATTTATTATTATACAGTGAAATAATTGCTTAACCAGCATTACTTCCCCCATCCTTACTCTTCAAATCTTCCTCTAATGTTAAGAGTCACAAGGCAAAGGATACTAAATTTCAAATTATCTGTGGCGATTTTCACATTAGAGCAGCAATTGTAAAGCAGCCAAAAGTATGACCAACTGGAGTACAAAACATGTTCTTGTCTTTAATTCCTGCATTATGAGAGGCAGTACAAAATTTACACACCTGTCTTAATGGCAAAATTCAAATCAATATGGCTAAACCAGTAAAAATCAGCCATGAACAATCCTGTTCGACTGTTTTAAAGTAATTTACTGGGCGTGATATAAAGAGTTTATTTCCATGTAAAATGCAGCTGAGACAATGTAAAAGCAAGCGAGAACGGACACAGTCATAGGAAGTTAAAAAAGTACTCCAAGGAGCTCAACTCAGGTGAGAGGACTGAGGAAGGCAACAAATTGCTCATGGAATTCAGGACTTAGACGAAAGCTCCATGGACTTGAAAGGAGGGAAAGTGGTTTATTCATTATATGGGCAAGGGACTGAAGGTTCTCTTGGGATTAGAGCTTGGAGATGTACAAGTTCATGTGTCGCTGTTGGACACAAAATGAGTCACACGGACACAGCTCAAGGTGCGGTAAAAGGAAAGAAACCTTTATTTTCTTCTCTCAGTATTTACAAGTTTCTGACCATGGCCAGGGATTGGATAGTCAGATTAACACCTTCCCAACCACACTGGCCATGAGAGATGTCCATCAAAAGACATGTATCAGAAAGAATGTATACATATCTATGTTTACAGTCACTGTCCTGGAAAAGTTTTTAGAAACTATGTCAACAAGATTGAAAAACTGAGTTTTCAGGGCAACATTCACACTCAGGCTGAAAGCAGAGAGAGGAATGTCTTCTCAACAAATGACACTATTTCCCAAAACATCTTCAAATACAGTAGTTATGAAGAGATCATAAATAGTGAGAAGACACACATGTACCTTACAAAGTTTGTTCCCCTACACATTTCAGTCACCAGTAGGACTTTGGAAGTTGATCAGATTCACAAAAACAATTTAGCTGTTTTCCCAGATGATGAGAGCTTAGATTCATTCTTCATCAAATGTTTCTTGATTCAGATATGAATCATGATCACTCCTTAAAGAGTATGCTCTTTTTCCTTATCCTATTTCCCTATTTTCTTGTGACAACTTTTCAGAATGTATCTCTCATCAGCACAGCACTACTTCAGTAAATGCATCTTTCAAATATATTTCATAAAAAGACAGCACACATTAAAATGTTCTTACATTACAGGGAGTTTTCACAATGACATTCTTCAGAGCAATATTGTCTAGAGGCTTAGGAAAATGAAAAAATGTAAAGAAGTATTTAAAATAGTACACAGAAAACTGCTTATCTTTTGAAGCCTTCCAGACAGAGCAGACACCTCTGCAATTTCTTCCTTCTGTTTCAGTAGTAATCAGATATCCAACTCCCTTTGGGAAAAAAAAAAATAAATAAAAAAGTATTCTTTTAAAAACCTAAATATCTAGTAATGAACTTAAAAGTCTTTTTAGGCTTTAAAATAAGTTCCTCTCTGAGTTACAGAGCAGCATTCAATAAAAACAAGTATATCTTCCCATATTTGCAAACACTGGTAAAATTCTCTATTCAAGCTCCTCCAGTATTATTGCAGGAATTATATCTAGAGCTCAAAAAAGCTATTAAATATTCACATTTTCTTCAGTTCTGGCAATCAGTTGTGAAAAACGAGGTTCACTCTCCTGTTAAATTTAAAAGGCTTAACATAAACAAAAAGACAATAGGAGATAAAGATAATAAAGCAAAGGGTTAAAACGGCCGAGTGCTTGGCTCTCTGCCAAGAGCATACCTGGTGTCTTGGGAACATTCTTTTTATATCATTTTGCTACATGTCTTTAATGCATATGAAAACTTTTCCAGGAACTGTTCTGCATGGCCACGCCTCAAGGCCACCATTTTAGAGCACATGCATTTGGAGTAAATTTCTCTTTTATTGTCTTTTTATTTGGGCTTGGGTTCTTTCTTTTACAGGTGGTGAGCATTGATAGCCAGGTTGAGTAACCTGGGCCCCACTCATCTGTTCACTGGAGGTTATCTCGCTTGTTCAGGCAGGACCTAACCCTAACGTCCAAAATTCTTCTTGACCTACACCTAAATCCTAGCTAATAGCAGGAGAAAAAGACATAGCAAAAGCTATCTAACATTATACATATAACATTCATCTTAATACTTGTGAAAAACCATTATCAAAATATGTATTTATAACACAGTCTCCTGTCATCCTTGGGCTCAGACGAACTCTTTGTGTTTTCTCAAGCACCCACCAAGTACCAGCAGTCAGGTTTTCCCCGCAACTAATGGGTAAAAATTCCACAGGTGAACTAGAACTAAAAGGAGGACACATAACCCCCAACATTATCCACCCCAAATTTTTTCCCATACCAAAATGTTACATCAAATTTTAAACTTTTAAATTATACACAAACCCACACTACTTTCACTATATACACATGTACATGCAGATACAGATAAAAGCACAGTGTCATGGGTAGTTTACCCTAAAACAAGGTCTCCTTGAGGTATGCACCAGGTCTCTCCATCCTTTTGCATCACCCACCAGGTGCAACCCAGTCTCTTAGCAAAGACAACCCCACGGATTGGATTGTCTTTGCTGGAGGCAGAATTAACCCAAACAGTTTTTCCCAGCATACCTCTCATGTATACCACTGGAGCTTTATCTCCATCCGTTGTTCTAAAGGGCTCAGATTGGGCAGGGCCTGGTCAGTTAGTGGAACCTTGGGTGTTCACTAACCATGTGACTTTTGCTAAGTTAATCTCCCAGTTCTTGAAAGTCCCCCCACTGTAAGAGACTGTCCGAAGATTCTCTCATCTGTCTCACAACTGTTTGAAGGACAGAGACTGAGACCCTGAATATGACAAGGGACTTGGTTTAGGGGTTTGGGCCTAGCTGAGATGGATGTTTGCTAAGTGATTGTTTCCAGGTGGTTGTACGGTACACTGCTCTCGTTCCTGCTGGTGAGCAGAGGCTTGTGTGTGGTACCCTGTGCAATGGGTTTCCACAACACACTGCCCTCGTTCCTGCTGGTGAGCTGAGGCTTGCAAGACGTGGTTTGCTCTGTACCCTACACCTGCCCCCTGCGCAATGGAATTCATCACAGTGGTCATCAATCTCCTCTGGCTTTGGCCCTGTGCCTCTCACTTTGTAAAAGACTATAAAATCACACCCCAAATTTACCTTCCTTTGAGATCTCCCCAACAGACAGAAGACTCTGCGTCGTTGGACGGCTGAGTGGACTTCGACGTCAGTAGCTATAATCCCCTTACTCTCTTTTCCTTATGCTTTGCTTACTCCTCATTTCTCTCTATCGCAGAGAGTGCTGCTGAGCGCTCAATAAAGTGTGTTTTGCTGTTTGAGTCCCTGGTTTGCTAATAATCTTTTGTACTCTAAGATCGACTAAAACAACCACATCAGGAATCCCACCTTGCAGATCGTGACACCCACCCAGTGCCTTCAAGCTAGTTTTAAGCAGGCCATTGCACTGTTCAACTTTCCCAGCTGCTGGTGCATGATAAGGGATATGGTACATCCACTCAATGCCATGTTCCCTAGGCCAGCTGTTTATAAGGCTGTTCTTGAAATGAGTCTCATTGTCTGACTCAGTCTTCTCAGGGGTACCATGCTTCTAAAGGACCTGCTTTTCAAGTCCCAGGATGGTGTTACGGGCAGTGGCATGAGGCACAGGGTAGTTTTCCAGCCATCCAGTGGTGGCTTCTGCCATCGTGAGCACGTAGTGCTTGCCTTGGCGGGTTTGGGGCAATGTGATCTAGTCAATCCGCCAGGCTTCCCCATGCCTATATTTGGACCAACGCCCACCGTACCATAGCGGCTTCAACCACTTGGCCTGCTTCATCGTGGCACATCAGCAACACCAGCCACTGTATGATGTCATTAGCATCCAGAGAAGATTTTAATCCTTCAAAAACTGGTGGGGTAGGCCCAAGGAACTGAGTGAAAGGTTGGGAGAAAATTTTCCCAGGTGTCATTTTCTCCCAGTAGGTACCATTATTAAAGCAACCCCAAAATCATCCAATTAGTGTGTGAGAGCTCTGAATCCATGAGCCCATCTTCCAGAGGACGTTAAACATCCATGAATTCCTCACCTTATCAACCCACAAAACAAACTGGGTAACAGCCATAGTAGCCTTATTTAGGGTACTAACAGCCATAGTGCCCATATTTAGGTAAGGTGCAGCAAATGGGAGAAGTATAGCCATGACCACATGCCACTTGAGCCTAGGTAAGCTAAACAACATGGTTCTACCTAACAAGGTTTCTAAATTCAGCACACAAAAGTTAGGTTATTTAAGAGCTGTTATTCCCTTTTTCCCCTTTTTCTCTCAAGGCCCTCAGGCCCCACCGTCGGGCGCCAAAATCTGTCTCAGTTTTGGAAGACAGGTGTCTGCTAGGGAGGGCAGGAGCCTCCCTTGGAATGAAAAATGTAGACCCCCTCCTTCTGAATTATTATAATTCTGAAATCAAGGGGCTTTCAGGTAGAGATCTGGGGATAGGAATAACAGTTCTTTACTAGTATTTATAACAAGGCAAACAAACAACAATAACTACAGCATTAGCAAGACAACAGAACCAGGGACCCTGTGACAGCCTTCTCGGCTGAGACAGGAAGGGATGGAGGAGAGGCTTTGCTTCACAAACCCCCTCAGGCAGTCAGTCTCGGTGCTCCTGCAGGGCTCTGAGGAACACTCAGCTGGAATGAGCTGGAACAGCAGGGATGAGCAGAGATTTCGGGCTGGTGGCTGAGGTGTATCAGTAGTTTCACAGCAGTGGCTGGCACTGCCACACGTCCTGGCAGGATAGGGGGTGTGAGGTCCACTAATGAAGAGGGAAGAAGGAGAAGAAACAGTAGCAGCTCCGTCTGGGTGATGGTGAAATTCCCTTCTCTCCACTGCAACAGCTCTGTGCATTCCAAGTGTCCTTCTCTCAAGCTGAAAGAAGCTTGCTATATTGTCTTCGCTCTCTCCTTTTCCTGTCCCCTTCCCCTCTCTGGGCTCAGATGAACTCTTTGTGTTTTCTCAAGCACCCACCAAGTACCTGCAGTCAGGTTTTCCCTGCAAATAATGTGTAAAAATTCCACAGGTTAGCCAGAACTAAAAGGTGGACACTTAACCCCCAACAGAACCCCAGGGGACTTTTGTGCAGGAGTTCTGGCCTGTTTGAGGTGGGTGCTTGCTAAGTGATTGTTTGATGGTGTGCTCAGCCAACACCACTATAGTGATTGTTTGCAGGTGTGCTTGTTGTGCCATGGTACACTGCCTTTGTTCCTGCTGGTGAGCAAGTACTGGTGAGGAGTGGCCTGTTCTGTACCTCATACCTGCTTCACAGAGCAATGGGTCTTATCACAATGGCCTGTGAATCTCCCCACCTCTTGGCCAGCTGCCCCTTGCTTTGAAAGAGTATAAAAGTGACTTTCTAAGTTACTTTCTTCGAGAGAGATGTCCCCACAGAAGACACTACCAACCCCATCTCATCCATTGGTAGCTGAACTCCCCCCCTTTTCTCTCTTTACTTTGCCTCTTGTCATGGTTTTAAAGCAGTAACTAAAAAAATCACTAGAAAACTTACTTATTTCTTGCTGTGAGATATGGATTAGAACAAGAGCAAAATAGGCTTAGAACTTAAAAGGAATAAAGAAAGTTTATTAACAAAACTACAAGGATAAGAACATCAGAATAAAACTTCCAGAAAACCTCTTTCTCCCTCACTACCCAACCATTCCCTTGTTCACATGACAACATAGAGACAAAAGACTTTGGAACTTTGGTGTTTAAAACAGTCCCAATTTCTGCTAGAGTCTTTTCATCAGTCTTTGTAGAGAAACAGAAGTCTTCTGCTAATCTATGGAGTTTCTCACAAGAAAACTATTTCTGTTATAGCTTTCTATTTCTCTGATGCCAGCTGCCTGGAAATCTGTCATCAGATTTTCTCCTCCCAATTTCACATCACTCTGGGGTGTGTTATGGGCCATGAGTCTAGGGATGTCATTTTTAAGGATGAGTTATTCAAAGGCAAAAGTTCTCTTCATCTGTCTCTGTGAGCCTCTCTGGAAACAGAAGTTTTCTTTTTGCCTCAAGCAGCCCCAAATCTTCAACTATTACTTTTCCCTTTTTGTTCCAGCACCTCATTTTATCACAACTACTAAACTGTTTGCTCAAAATCCACACTTTGAATACTCTATTCCTCCCAATACACTCTGATATGAATTAAAGGAGTTTTTTCAGAACAATATATTCCATCTCCATAGCTTTAACAGAAAAATATTTCAGCTGATAAAGCATCTCCTTATTCTCTGCCTCTTCTGAAGCTTAATTCTTTACTGTCTCTGATAGTTTATAAAGTCTCTTTACATGTTGATTACTCTCTTTTTCTTTCTCTGGAAAAAAGGATTAATTTGCAAGTCTCATCTGGGTAATGAAAAGGTTAAAATCTTGCCCAGGCTTTGTAGATGGTTCAGTGATCTCTTCCAGAGCAGTGGCTGGAGCTGTCTGCGATGGAAGATTCTTCATGGCTGTTCTGGAGAGTGTCGTCACTGTCTCAGCACGCCTCAGGTCAAGAGCTTTTTTCTTTCTTTACTTGTCAGTCTCTGGTGAATTCAGTCACAGCAAAAAACTGCAGCCAAGCCAGGGACCGGCCTGGCCCAGCCAGAGCCTGGGTGAAGCCCCGCAGGCCCCATCTCCCAGCTGGGAGCCACGGCAGACCCAGCCCAGCCCCTGCCCGGGCCACATGGCCTGGGGAGGGGATGGGAAGCCAGCTAAAGCTCAGTTAGCTTTCACAGCCAGGAAACAAAGAGACAAAGAAATTCCCAGGCTTAGGTCTTAATGTGGTGTTCACAGGTTGATCTCACTTTTCAATGGTGAAAATTGCTGTCAATTCTTAGAAATGGTCAGCTGTTGGCTAGGAGACAAACTCCCATCAGCCTCTAGCAGTTTTAACTTCGTTAGGTGTTTCTCTGTGTTTTCTTAAATGCCAGTCTATCACACCTCTTTATTCCTCTGTCTTTCTTTCTCTCTCCATCTTTCTCTCCCTCTCATCTATCGCATAACCCATGTTGTTGGCACTAAAATAAAGGTGCATTGTTGCTGTTGTGATTTAAACCGAAATCCCTTGGTGTCCTTTTTGCACTCTGAGATCAAGCGAACCTCTCACGACTCCTGCTTGTATTAGCAGATTGTGACAGCCTCGAACCCCGTCCTGCCAGGACGTACTGCAGTGCCAGCCACTGCTGCAGATCTGCTGATACATCTCTCTTGTTCACCCACCCAGGTTTCCTACACATTCCTGCCATTCCAGCTGACTGTTCTGCCAAGTCCTGCAAGAGCACTGGGACTGACTGCCCAAGGGGATTTGTGAAGCAAAGTTTCTCTCTCCATCTTTTCCTGTCTCAGCCGAGAAGGCTGTCATGGGGTCCCTGGTTCTGTGTTGTTATTAATGCTGTAGTTATTGTTTGTTTGCCTTGTTATACATACTAGTAAAGAACTGTTATTCCTATGCCCTGATCTCTGCCTGGGAGCCCCTTGATTTCAAAATTATAATAGTTCGGAGGGAGGGGGTTTACATTTTTGTTCTGAAGGAGGCTCCTGCCCTCCCTAACAGACACCTGTCTTCTAAACCAAGACAACAGTACAACCACTGTTAGACAGATAACCCATCTCCTATTGTAGGAGGGGTCCAACTCATCCCACTCTCCTCCCTCAAAACTTTACATTAGAGGACTGTAGCAGCAAAGTAGGAATATCATGGAATGACAGAATCATTTAGGTTGGAAGGGACCTTAAAGTTTATCTCATTCTAACCCCCCTGCCATGGGCAGGGAACCTTTGACTTTCCCATCTTGTTCAGAGCCCCATCCAGACTGGCCTTGAACACTTCCAGGGATGGAGCATCCACAGCTTCTCTGGACAATCTGTTTCATTGCCTCACAGCCCAGTAAACATCCCTCTCTAAGCAGTTTTAAACATTTCAGACTGGCCATATCTTGCTGGGACACAGATTCAGGGCTCAGAAAATACCTGTTTTTCTGCAGTACTTCATGAATTTTCTAATTTATTAGCAATCATGAAGACAAAGGATAGTGTCACTTGACTATAAGAAATCACAGCAACAGCTGGGAGGAGTGATAAGTGGATAGAATTCAAGAGGACGTTTTTTCCCTTACTATTTTCTGTATACTAAGCTCCTACCTACTGCTCCACAGTGTTTGCATTTGAAGATTGCTTGTTAAAGAATATGAACCTTTTTAAAAATTATAGAGTTTAACCTTTTTACAGCAGAAAAACCTACAGGTTTTGTGCTAGCACATTTAAATTATAATCTATCTTTAAAATTTTAGGTGTAAAGTGAAAAAAACTTATTATTCCTTCCATATGCAAAGCTATGAGACTCAGCATATCTCCCATTCTATTTCAAAGATGATTTTGAAGTCGTCACCATGCAAAGTTATCACGCTCTTCCTTAACTTTATGCAACACTGTCTTGGTTCTAGAAAACAAGTGTCTGCTAGGGAGAGCAGGAGCTTTTCTTGGGATGAAAGAATGTAGACTCCCCCCTCCCTCCGAATTATTATAATTTTGAAATCAAGGGGCTTTCAGGCAGAGATCTGGGGATAGGAATAACAGTTCTTTACTAGTATAACCAGGCAAACAAACAACAATAACTACAGCATTAACAAGAAAACAGAAACAAGGACCCCATGACAGCCTTTTCGGCTGAGAGGGATGGAGGAGAGGCTTTGTTTCACAAACGCCCTCGGGTGGGCAGTCCCGGTGCTCCTGCAGGGCTCCAAGGAACAGCTGGCTGGAACAGCAGGGATGAGCAGAGATTCTGGGCTGGTGGCTGAGGTGTATCAGCAGCTCCGCGGTGGTGCCTGGTACTGCCACACGTCCTGGCAGGGGTGTGAGACCACTAACGAAGAGGGAAGAAAGAGAAGAAGCAGCAGCTCCGTCTGGGTGATGGCGAAAATTCTCTTCTCCCCACCGCAGCAGCTCCGCGCCCCAGCAAACGAATGTCTTTCCCTGAAGCCGAAGAAAGCCAGCCTCTTTTCCTGCCCCCCTTCCCCATCCTGGGCCCGGCCACTCTTTGTCCTTTATCGAGCACCTACTAAATACTCACAGTTAGGTTGTCTCCGCAGCTAATGGGTAAAAATTCCACGGGCAGGCCAGAACAACAAAACAAACAAAAAAAATGGACACCTAACCCTCAACAAACACAAATACACATTTGAGACTAACTTTGAATTTCACACTAAGTTGATTAAAAACCTTATTTCAGGATCAGAATCTGATGAGTATCCATACTACACCTGACAAGCAAGTGAGAAAGGGAGCCTATGCTGTAATTCAACCCCCTCCAGCCTAGACAACCAAATACCATGAAGGTACTTTAATAATTTTAAAAAACTCCCTGAATCCTGCTCTAAATTACAGTAGGAAGGCAGAAGAGCTGTTGTATGAGGTAAAGCTTTCCCCTTATTTAATTTTGTCTAATTCTGCAGTGTTGCACAGAGAGACAAAGGTGTTAAACTGGACACAGAGCATCTGGCCACTCACATCAATCTGTGCTCCAGCTCTGCAATAGCCATGCTTTTGGGTCAGCATGCGGTACCCTAAATCTTCAACCTTGGGTAGCAGCTAGAAAGTATTTGACTGAAATTTTGCTGCCCAGCACACCCAGTGCAGTCCTTTTGCATCACTTATATCAGGTAGAGAGATCAGCTGGAAGAAACCTTTCTCAAAAATCCATAAGCTGAGCATCAACTCCACTGGAACACATCTATACTGCTGAAGTGAAACCTCCCCTGCCTCTTGTAGCCCCCCACAGTGCCTGGGTCATTGTTATAAATGCATATTGTGATGTTGGCTTTTCACAAATATTAATATGAATGCTATATGTATAATCTTAGAATGGCTTTTGCTGTGTTAATGTAGCTTTTTCCTTTTTTTTCTCCTGATATTAGCAAGAATTTAGGCATAGGTCAGAAGAACCTAGGCGTTAGGTTCAGGTTCTGCCTGAACAGGCAGGATAACCTCCAGTGAACAGATGGTGGGGTCCAGGCTGCTATCAACACTCACTGCCTGTGGAAAAAGGAGCCAAAGCCCAAATCAAAGGATGATAAGAAAGGAATTAAAACCGCAAAGCCAGGAAATGTGCATGCTCTAAAAAGGCAGACTCAAGGAGTGGCCATGCAAAACAGTTCCTGGAAAAGTTTGAATATGAAGTCCATGCAGTAGAAATAGTATATAAAGGGTGTTCTCAAGACACCAGGTGTGCTCTTGGCAGAGAGACAAGCACAGAGCCGTTTTAACCCTTTGCTTTATTGTCTTTGTCTCCTACTGTCTTCTTGATTTATTAAACCCTTTAAATCTTGCCAGGAGAGTGAACTTCATTTTTCACATTCATTAAAGCAAAAAAAAAGTTGCCTTTTTGTAGGGCATGAATTAAACAGAGCAGCTCACCCATGTTACCAAATGAGAACACTTATTCTTTAGTAATGTTATAAATTTTTATTATGATATTGGCTTTTGCAGATGAATATTATATATTAAATACTTTTTAGCTATGTATGTACCTTTTTCTTGCTAACAAGTTTTAAGTTTAAAGGAATTTCCTATGTACAAGGCGAGGAAACCCCAGAGGGCAAGGACACTGGGGACCAGGCTGTTATCAGGAGAACAACAGAAGCCAAACTGTTATCAGCGGAAGATATGAAGACCAGCTACCCTCAGGAAAAGGATGAGGGGCCCGGATGGTTATCTGCCCTGACCATCTGCAGAAGAAAGAAAACCAAACTCCAGAATAATGCTGACCAGCAAAATAAATGCTGACCAGCAGAAAATAAAAATTGTACAAAAACATGATCTAAGAGGGTGGAACCAGGGAGGGGATGCTTTGAATATTCATTGGACCTTCATAGCAGGGGGGAATAAAAGGGCGAGTTCCTGGAATACCAGGTGTGTTCCTGGCAACCCCCCAGGGCATCCGGCCGTTTTAACCCTTTGCTTTATTTCTTTTGTCTCCTAATTGTCTTTGTATTTATATTAAATTCTTTTTATAATTTATTAAGTGGATCTCATTTTTAAGAGTAAGTATTGAAAGCACTTACTGAAAACATTTTTAGTCAGGTAATCCTACTGTATTATTTCCCAGCGTCTTAAAATATTTGACACAGCAGTTCCCTGCATGACCCAAGGGAATGTAATGAGACCTGACTTTACTGAAAATAGAAGACAAGAGTCTTCATTATTCTGTCTGTGAGATTCCCTAAACAGAAAAGTGAAGAAATCTGCTTGGTACACGTTATTTTTTAACCTAGAGGGCATCACAGCTCAAAATCGACACTTTCTGATAAGATGCAGATAAGTTGTTGGTTTGCAATTCAACAGTGATACTACTGGGCTATATCACCATAAATTTATCAATGCAGCAACTTCTTGAAGAATAGCATTTTTCCAGAACTCTGTGGGTTTTGAAACACACAAGGAGATTTAAAAAAAAAATAAATTGTGGAGGTAGGGAATTAATTTTTTGTAGGAGCTTTTGTTGGCATTGGAATACCATTACTGGTAAAAGGAGTTGGATCTGTGCAGGTATATTCACAGCTGCAACACATGCAGGCTTAAATATGTAATGGGAAAATGACAGCATTCCTTGTGACCTGCTAGTGCACACAGGTGGAAGTGGTTCTGCAAAAAGACTGTCACCAATTCAGAGCGGGCAGGGAAGGATATGAATAAGTGGGTAACAAGGAGAGCAAACCAACCCAGAAAACAATAGTGCCATTTTGAATGGACCTGAGTGTTTTTAGTTAAAAAATTCTGGGCTAAGACAATCTGAAATTAGTGGCAGGAAAATCTGAAATGAAATACTCCTTTATCAGCTTGACAATAAACAAAATGAATCTTGAAAACAACAAAACAATGTTTTAAATTTTTTTTTACCAAATTTTTTTGAATCTGCCACTCTGAGCATGTCTTTTGGCTCTAGGTCTCCTGCACACATAAGATGAGGGACCCAGATTTTACTTGTCAGTAAACAAATGTGAAATAGTTTTCTTGTGGGTCTTTATAACCCTTGATAGTTTTAGCTCAAGGTAAGCTTTGATTATGGCAACTCCATCTCTATACACTCAGGGAATGTGTCCAGGCTTTTCCAAGAAGCCTGTCACTGCTTCCTCCTCCTGTGCCCTTCTTGTTCACACTTGAACGATTCAGGAATGCCCTGTTTGTTCATCAACCTCCTGTACTTTGCAGTGGATCATTGTTGTCCTCCAAGGAAACTGTCCTCGATTAGCCAGTTCTCCTGGACTCCCTGAAGTCCCGTAGTCCTGTTTACACTGAGACTCTGCTAAGATTCCCAAATAAAACTAAAAATTTCCTTCCTGAAATCAGCTTTATAATTCAGCCATGCATCTCGCACTGCCATTGCCTAACATCCTGTCACAGATAAGTTTCTTAAAAGTGCATTTGTGTTGCTGTATTTTATATATTAGTAAAGGCCTGTATGCACAAACCAGCCTCTGGGATAAGTCGCAATATTAAAGGCTAAAATCCTTGAAACTTGCATGTAGAAAGTAAAACAATGTTCCTGTGTACAAGGATAAGAATGTAAACTTATGTGTACTAGCCAATAGTAGCTTGCTCTGCCCGCAGACCCTGTAGAACCCTATAAAAGGTGTGCTAAAAATAAAGATAGACGGCGTTCACAATTACTTCTGTGAAGACTGGTGAATAGCTGGCGGTCTCTCAATACATTTGTACTAAAGAGACCTGGCTAATGTGAGCTGTTAGACTGTGGAGAGAAAGAAATATGGAAGGAAAAACCCTATTCCTTTTTCATTTGTCTTTTCCACTCAAAGAATCTCAGACCTAATTTAATCAAAAAGTGTGATATATGGCTTTTAAATCTCTCATAATTCTTCCCTGTATTACAAAACCTTGCAAAGCATTAGAAAAGGCTTAGGAAAAAAATGTCTTCAAAATCAATTCAAATCCTGGATGCTGCAGAAGAGTTAAATTTTCCCAACAAGTCTATTAAAGAGAGGTGTCTGTCAGTGAGTAAACAGCAATTCTACTTTGTACTACTAATAAGATTCCTTGTTGGAGATCAGGTTTCTTATGGAAGTTGCTGGTTTTGGTTTAACATCTTAATGTAAAGGTTTCATAATATTAGGGCTTGCTATTATAACTAACACACAAATAATTAAAACCCCTAAATTACTAGTGCAGGGGAAATAAAGAAAAATTTTAATAGATATAATTATCCATAACAAAGAAGTGTGATGTTCACTTCAGAGTAGCACCAGTTCTAGTTTTAAGATAAAGATGCCATAAAATATAAATTGACATTTGCAACGGAGATCAGAGTGCATTATGAATGCCACTCAAGAGGAACTATATCTTAAAATTTGATTTCTATCTAAATAAAAAAAAAAAAGTCATGCTGGCATTAGAGGCAAACAAAATCTCATTATGCAGTTCCTCAGAAATAGGGTGGTGATTGTAATTAAACTGCTCATTGCCCCTAATTTTTTTCTACATATAGAAACATATGATGTTTGTCTACTTCATGTGTCACTAAAAAAAACCCAACTCTAATCATATGAAAACTTACTATTTCTTTTTCTCAGTCCTTTCAAGAAAAATTAGGATTAACATTAGCTGTCATTGTGATTTACACATTTATTGATAAAACAAAACCCAAATCTTTCAAATCCCAAACTGTTTAATTAATCTAGAAGTGAAAACCTAAATTCACAATAATAGAAAAAAGAGGTAAAACAGGAAGCCTGCAGGGCTCAGAGTGAGAGAAGCACACTGAGTCACAGCTGGTTACTTTGCTTTTTCAAGCAGAACAAGAGTCACTGCTGCTCCCATCCCCTCAGAGCTGCAAGGCCTGTGCTTGCTTGACTCAAGAGCTGCTCCTCCCCATGTTTGGAATCAAGGTATTGGAGGCTAATACTGCCCCGTCATCTCTGGGACCCCATAGGACCTACCCAGACAGCCAGATTTTGAATTTAGAAGAAGTCTAATGGTACAAATATTAACACTGAGAGTACATTTTTAAATATAAAAGTGCACATGCATAGCCAAAGGAAGTTGAATGAGAACTTTGTGGAGATAAGGGAAGTGTCCTGGTTTAGGGCAAATTTGGGACAAAACCTCCAGTGGGGCTCTCCCCGGGAAGCAAACCCACGTGGCCCTTTTCTCCCACCCCCCAACCAGTTCGGGAAGAGATTTCTCTGAGAGAAGTGGAAAAAAACCTGTTTATTTCACAGGCACAGCACTACCCAGCACAAAAATGAACGATATCAAATTACAAAACCTCCCGCCATTCAGAAAAGATGACAAACTTCAGAGGGTCTCTTTCCTGTGGGTGTTC